>NC_133543.1:54160708-54469787 GCF_048773025.1 Camelus bactrianus
TTGGAACCTCAAGGGTTCTGTTGTGACCATCAGGGAACCTTGAGGATGCAGACCAGTTCTGAGGATGGTGGGACAGAATGTAATTGTGGAGCTGCCATTTTGGCTTCGTGCAGCCTTCATATTTTGAGACAATATAAACTGTTTATTTAAACTACTGTTATTTTGAATCTCTGTTTCTTTCAATAGAACCTAACTGATTAGAAAGGAAAAACTGAAAGGAATTAAGGGACTGGAGACCTCAATGTGGTCAAATGAAGAGCAGGTTTAAGAGGAATAAGGCTAAGAGGTTCAGGTCAAAGAGAGGCCCCTAAGTTTGAGATGGGCGGATAATGAAAGGATCTAAGGGGTGATCATAAATTGCTAAAGCAGAATGCTGGTGAAGCCTCCTGGAAGAGAAAAAGCCAAGGAAATAGTATCTGTGCACAGTTAGGTAACGAAAAGGTAACCCTTTGATTAGATCAGTGCTCCTTTGAGTTTTGACTTGACAGGCCACCTAGGATCTGTCTGTGGACCCTTGAAATCTTATCTTGAGGACTCCAATTTGAGATACATATAAAATACTATTTTATTGTATGACCTTGTTGTCAAAATGATTAAGGCAGCTAATGAAAATATAAATTGTGAGATTTTAAAAAAATTAAAAATAGGAAAATAAGGCAAAGGGAAAATATGGTAGAAGAACAAAATGGAAACAAGAATGAAGTTAGTATGATTTTTTTTTAAAAAACCACCAATGAGGTTTTTATACTTTCCAGATGTAGGCGACCAGCTTGGGTCTAAGATTTCCAGCAGGCAGCTTGTGATAGGCTGTTGAACAATGGGATTGAAACAAACCAGCTGTTCAGGAAAATCACAAATATTTCTTCAGCTAAAGACCATTATACTTAAATGATAACTGTATGTGATGAAACTAAAAACAACATCAAAATTTTTCTTTTAGATGGAAGGACTATAAAGATGGTTTTGAGGAGAACCACAATAACCAAGTTTATACTGTACCCCAATATCAGGCTGAAAAGCAAATGCATTCAGTCAGGTGGCTCTACCTAATACTAATTATTTGAGTATGTTTTCAGAATTACTGATGTCTTTGCATAAACTTAGGTAAAATAACCCCCAAAATTGAAAAATAAGATATGTCAAGCAAATTGATAAGAATTAGAATTTTTAGGCTTAGGAAAACCTATGATGTAATGTATACATTCAGATATTATCTTTCACTGTCTCCACCAAAGACAAATAAAGACTTAGATTTCAGCATGAAGGCTAGTGAAAAGAAAGCTTGTCATGGTTGCTTCAGATGATGGTTTTTAGTCTTGGAGGGTTCACTTAAGTGGAAGCTATCTTTTCATCAAACCTTTAGTGGAGAAATAATCTTAAGAGTCTTAGGATTCCAGATTATTTTTGCTGTACATTTGTTGGGGTTTGGTACATTTTTTTTAACCCAATAGTCTGGCAGATATCACACACATGCCTTTGTCATTAGTTATTGCTTGAGTATGCTGAGAGAACCCAGAAAGACTGAAATCATAAATTTAGCTAAAGAATCCAGGTATGTAAGATACTGTCTACAAGATGTGAAAGGACTTTTCAGACTATTTAAAAATTAAATTTGCCTGAGTTCTTCTACATGATTTTGCAGATTTCCATAATAAATGTAGCAAACATTTCTCTTATGGGATGTAAATAGTCAAATTCTGTTGCACTGTTGAGTAATATTATAAAGCACTTAGCTAATCAGATTGTGAGAGTCGCTCAAAATTCCTAACCATGTAATTTTTGCTTAGAGAGAGGGTGCTTCATGCTGTGCAATTAACTGGTTTTATTAGCTCTGAGTTTGGTTGTTGCTGGCTGGCCTGATAGCCCAATGCCTGTGGAGAATTAGGTCTTGGTTCTGGACTCCATCCTGCACCGGTGAGTGTCAGGAGGGCATGGAAATCTTGTAGTGGGGGTGGCGGCCGAGGCCCTACGAGGGAGTTGATAAGGAGTTGTTTTCTTGCTTCTGTAACTAACCAAAGAGCCTTGGAATTTTTTAAGTGTATTTAATTTTTGGATGGTCTATAAGCTAACTCTCCATTCTGTATTCAAATTAGGCATGTAAAGTGGGATGGGTCAGTGATTATAAGCAGGGCTTTGACCTAGGATGACCTGTGTTAAAAACCTGGCTTTGCCATTTTCTGTGCCCTTGGGCAACTTTTAAAATTTCTGTGTGCCTAGTGAAGGGTGAGGAGAAGGCCCTCACTCATGGTTTGCTGTGAGGACTTGAAAGTTCAGTCTCCCAGTTGTGTGTATACTCACCGGGCAGAATGATTTCTGCATCACTCACCTTTCTGCAATATGATTATTTTCAGCAAGTTCTTTAACTATCCCTTCCATTTCTTCCTTTAATTTCTTTATATTATATATAATATATATTCAAAATAAAGGTAAATAAGTACCTCTGCTCAAGAAGAGTATGTATTTTATTTATTTATTTTTAATGGAAGTTCTGGGGATTGAACCCAGAACCGAGTGCATGCTAAGCACGCGCTCTAACACTGAGCTATACCTTCTCCCCTCTATGCAAGTGTTTTAGAATTATATTATGCTTTAGTTCTCCAGATTGATCTAAGTCGTTAAATAACATTACAAATGTATTCACAGCAAATATAAAACATTTCAAAATAAGAGAGCAAGATTACAAATAAAATAAATAAAAGCAAATGGAAATGTTAAAAAAAAAAATTCAGTCTACAAGAAGTGCTTGGCCTGGCTCATAGGAGGCACTCAGTACACACTAGCTGTTATTATAGAGGAGTCTGCAAATTGGAATGTCTTTGTGCAAGGGCAGCTCTAAATAAAACATATTTAGATGAAAGGACTCTTATTTTTGTTGGACTTTTTTTTTTTAGAGAAAGAAGGCGGAAATATATAAAAAGAAGCAGCAGTAGAAGACCTAGATTCTAACTTTGTTACTGACATTCACTAGGCTCCTGGAAAAAAAACACGTGAGCCTGAACAAGTCAAATCAAAGACCCGGTTTTCGTAAGTCTTAAATACAATAAAATACCTTATTTTTGAGAGTCAAACAACATAAGTGCTTTGGAAATGTTAAAGTGCTGTATTTAGGTAAAAAGATAGATAAACATGGAAAATCCAATATAATAAATACGCAAAGCTAACTTGAACAAGCAAATTATGAAAATGGAATCCACTGCTGGAAGAGATCTGATTTTTGCCTATAAGCTTGACTTTAAATCGATTTAAAAAGAAGGAGAAAACTGTCAGAGAAAGGAATTAGCATTGGTTAAGCACCTGGTATTTACTAGACACTGGGATAGGATTACTGCTCCCATTTCACAGATGAGGAGACTGGAGCCCAGAGAGATGAATTAACTTCCTCAGAGTCATCTAGCTTATGAGTGGCAGAACCAAAACTCATGCTCCAGCCTTGTTTGACTCCAGAGGATGTCCTAATATACCACGGTTAATTACCTTAGTCAGTTTATCAAATATTTATTGAGTACCCACCCTGTGTAAAAAGTACTGTTAACAGTACATCATTTTTGGTTTTTTTATAGAAATGGATAGAGCTCTAGAGCATGAAGGAGTCTGGAAGATAATTTTGTCCAACCAAGTAATTTTCTAGAAAGAAAGCAAGGTCCAGAGTGACCAGGTGGCTCCAGAGCCATCCGTTTCGGAACTAGAATTTAAATTTCCACTCACCTAGTCCAGTGTTTGATAAAATTATATTGCTTTTCTTTTCTTTTTTTTTAATAGCCTAACCCTTCATTAGTTCATACTTCAAGTCTTATTCAAGGGCTTTCTTCAGGGAGGTTTTCTGTATAATTTTAGCACCAAGTGATCTCTTTGACCAAGTTACCTAAGTTGTTTAGTGGAAAGTTGGGTGTTTGTGCTTTTGTCACCCAAGCTGAAGACAGACTGCTTACAATATATTTGACTTTTTCATGTCATTACGGTGATAGTCTGCTGTGAGCACGAAGAATGTAAAATCCCTTAGCTTTTTTATGCTCTGGTGATATCTCTTAAATCCCTGTTCTTTAATCTTCACTATTTATTTCATTCAGTTTTAGCCACCCTTCCATCCTGCCAGCTTGGTCTGCCCTTAGTTGGGTATGTACTTGACCAGAGAGCAGCCTGATCCCTGGAGGGGAGCCCGGGCTGCTGTCCCAGCGGCTGCACGTGGTGCCCGCCGCAGCCCACCAGGAAAACCACTGAGCCACACAGGCTTCCCGGCACCGGTGATGTTTGTAATGAATCCCGCATGGCTCCAGCCTCGGCTGTTCACGAAGAGTGAGCACAGTGACTGGTTTATTTTTCCTTCTTAGAATTTCTAGCGATTTTCCTTCCAAAGAAAGTCTTCGTGACATCAAACGTCATGAGGAATATAGGCTGTATTATATTATGGAACCTGAATTCAGTTCATTTACCCTTCTTTATTTCCCTGAATTCCTAAAGGGCAGCATTTGAAAAGAGAACCTTTACGGAATGAATGGTGAGGGTTGCTGCTCATCATGTGACTGGGTTACTGAATGGGTCTCATTAAGCCCAAAGGGACTTGAAGAACATGACCTGGACATGACTCTGGTGATTAAATACAGGACAGAGAATCCTCTCAGCCTCCTTTTTAAGTTGTCCTGTAGCGCCGAGTATTTAGGAGGAGGGGGTGCTGGTTTTCCATCTTGCCGTACATGTAAGAATCAAGTTTTTATTTTAGCCAATGCCCCTAGCAGTGATATTCTTGAAGTGAAAATGCATTAATGAATTAAACAGCAGTTTCTTGCTGCTCTTAACCCTGGTTCTTGTGATCAGATACATATAAATCTTCTGATTACTGAGAGTGAGCATTCTGCCTCAGCTCTCTTTATAATCAGAGCCTGAGACAGAAGGAGGGGAAGGTCTACCCCATGTCTTGCCTGAAGGATCTAGGTGTTTTAACCTTATAGATTTGTAAATATTATTTCAGGAGTTTTTGTTTTTTGGTTTGTGGTGGTTGTTGTTAATGGAAGTACTGGGGATTGAACCCAGGACTTAGTGCATGCTGAGCACATGCTCTCCCACTGAGCTTTACCACCCCACCCCCAGGAGTTTTTAAATCAAGGATTTCTTGTCCTTTACATTCCACTGCTAAGTACAATAGTTGTGGGCTCTGTGGGGATACAGTTAAGAGTTAGGCTGTACTGAGAAGACCAGTGGTCCTGTCTTCTCAAACCCATCCTGTGCATGAGAGGTCTTGTTCAGCTGCTGTGGACTTTTGTGATACTGGCCCAAACCTAGGAAGAGGACTGTCTTAGCCCATTTAGGCTACTGTAACAATACCGAAGATGAGATGGCCTATAAACAACAAGCATTTTATTCCTCACAGTAATGGAGGCTGGGAAATCTGAGATCAAGCCTTTAACAGATTCAGTTTCTGGTGAGAACCTGCTTCCTGGTTCACAGGTGGCCGTCTTCTCTCTGTGTCCTCACAAGCAAGGGGCGAGAGAGCTCTCTGGGGTCCCCTTTATAAGGGCACTAATTCCATTCATGAGGGCTCCGCCCTCATAACCTAATCACCTCCCACAGGCCCCACCTCCAAATACCATGACATTGGGGGTTAGGTTTCTTCACGTTCAGTCTATAGCAGGGAGTCTGTGAAATGGAGCTCCACTACTGAGAATCAGGGCTCCGTTTCTCAGGGTGTGCTGAAGGAGCATCTGCCGCGGTGGGTATGAAAAGTGTGGACTTGACAAGAGGCTAGCTCACCTGCAGGGGTGGTTTTGGAAACATATATGGGAAAATGTACTGGGTAGAAAATTGGAACCGGGAGGTTTAAGACTAAGCAAGCCTCTGCATTCTGAATCTTAAAAAAGTGCAATGAGGGCATGCTTGGAGAATAGCCAAGCAGGGAAGGGCTCTCAAGAAATTGTGCTCATTTGATTGTTACAGAGCATGCAAGAGGCAACTTGTTGCCGTCCAAGTCTTCATTCTGAAAGTTCAAATCAACAATGAGCTGGTGAACATAAATTTCACTGTGGCTTCTGCTGTAGTTGTATAATTGATTGTCATTCTTACGAAATAATAGCCTTAAGTAACCCTTATGCATGTAAAAAAACAGAATGAAGCAAATCCACACCCACAGGCATTTTACTCTTCCCACTGTTCTGTTCAGAGTAAACATTTACCTCACATGGACTCTCCATGACGATTATTTAAACACATTTACTATTGTCATCATCAAATGCTATTTGTTCATCCACCCTTCAAATATTATTGAGTACTTCCTATATATAAAGTATCTGATCTTTCTCCCTCGTGTGATATTATACTAGAAGTTTCTCAAGATAAGCCAAGTAGGAAAGGCTTCCTTTAAGAGCAGCGAGCCATGGGAGCAAATGTCAGAGGGTGAGGAAGATCATTTCCTAAAACACCAGGCCAGGCTCTAAGTGGGTGCACTGTGTCCAGCACCCACATCTTTGTCTCACGGCCCCTCAGACCCCATGGCCGCCTTCAGGAATAGCCTGGGAGAAACACTGGTTTGTTCTAGAACCATGTCAGGAGAAACAGCTCAGAGGTTAACTGAACTAGTTTTGTAATATGCCTAGAGTAGTCCTGGGAAGGAAAGGAAAGAGTTTTACCTCTTCCTGATCCAATCCTAGGGAAAATCAGAATTTCCATGCAAATCAATATTTTTTATTTTATATTTATATGCTCTAGTCACATGTATGTTAGTTATATATTACATATAACGTGTGTATTGCTTTTTCTTATTAAATATTATATAGGCTTATTGTAAAGAATTTAGGAAATACATAAAAAGTTTAAATAATTTATGATTCTTTTTGCTATCTAGAGATAACCACATTAATATGTTGGGTTTTTTAAATCTCTCTTCTTATGTATAATTTTTATTTTTAAAAAATGTGGAATCATCTCATATCTGCTTGGACTTTGGGGGACTACACTGACCCTGGATCATATTGATATTTTGGAGATGCTGTCTTTGCAGAGAGCCTTTGACCTTGCATGCACAGTGCGGTGAAGAATCCGCTTCCTTTGACTGTGACTGGATGAGCCACGTTTCTTTCTTTTCTACCATACTCTGATGGAATCATAGAATCTTGGAATTGGTGACGCCCCCAGAGATCAGAGTCCCGGGAGTAGTGCTTTAAATACCACACACTGGAGAGGGCAAGGAGGAGCCACTGACGCTCCTGGATGGTAGAAGTGTACCTTGGGCTGTTTTACACCTACCACCTTTTGGTCAGTGCCATGCCACAGGCAGAAGGACGGACTCTGTGAGACACAGCCCTGCTGCTGTGTGGATACTGATATTTCTTGACAACAAGGGAGAAAAGCCTATTACTAATACAAAATCTAAATGGGGCCTGCCGGCCGAGTGATGGGGGTCTTCATAAGCTGTTGCTTTCCTTCCGTAGTGATCAACAGAATGCTGTTGGTATCTTTACCTTCTTTCACAAAAAGAAGTGAACTCGACTTTATTTTTAATATATTGTCACATAAATACATACAGAATGTATCAATGGAATATTAAAAAACATAAAACAAGCCTTAAAAAAACACACAAACTCTTGTTCATAGCAGCACTATTTACAATAGCCAAGGCATGGAAACAACCCAAGTGTCTATCAACAGACTATTGGCTTGAGAAGTTGTGACATAAATATACTGTGGAATATTAACCATAAAAGAGGAATGAAATATTGCCAGTTGCAGCAACTTGGATGTACCTGGAGAATATTATACTAAAGGAAGTAAGAGAGACAAAACAAATATTACATGATATCACTTATATGTGGTATCTAAAATATAATACAAATGAATCTATATACAAAATAGAAACAGACCCACAGACATAGAAAACAAATTTATGGTTATCAAAGGGGCAAGATGGGGGAGGGATATATTAGGAGTATGGGATTAATAAATACAAACTATTATGGATAAATTAGACCAGCAGCAAGGATTTACTGGATAGCCCAGGGAACTATATTCAACATTTAATAATTTATAATGGAAAATAATCTGAAAAAACGTACATATAACTGAATCACTTTGTTGTACACCTGAAACTAACACAATATTGTAAATCAGCTATGCTTCAATGAAAAGAAAAAAAAACCCACAGAATCTTTAAGGATTCTCTGACAGCTCTCCAAAATTAAAAGTTTGTGACAAATTAAAATTTGGGATTAGGTTGAATTATGATACTTACTAAATTTAATTAAATTATGATATTTAGTGTTTCCTTTTCTCTCTGATCGGATGAGCCATTTGGAACCGTGTGCTGGTCGACTTCCGGAAACACGACCAACTGAGCTCATGGCTCATCTTCTCACATAAATGAATAGAAATGCCAGGTAAAATAAAACTAACAGAATGCCCACCTCCTCCCCAAACCCCTGCAGGTTTTCCTGGGAAGAAGGAAGGAGGGAAAGGAGGGAGGGAGGAAGGAAGACAGCAGCCCCAGCTGGAACAGTGGGAGCAGTCACGTATCTTACTGCACAGTGTCTGTGTAGACATTTTTGTGCTCTGATAAGGACATTGCTATTAGACATTTTTATGAAAAGACCTGTGGTTACTCCACTTCTCTGCCATGTTGGGATTTGTCATTTTTATGGAGAGTCTTTGAGCCTCAGTTAAAATTGCTGTAGTCTGTCCCAGTCTCTCCTTCAATCCTCAAGTCCTCATCTTGGAAAACTACCTACTTATCCCAAGGATATTGAGACGTTGGGTTGTGTAACTTTGGGGTGATTATTAAACAGACTATGACCATTCATCTCTGTAAAAGTTTAGAGTAACATTTTCTTAAACATGCTTAATGTTTATTGTAAAATATATATAGCATAAAATCTGTCATTTTAACTATACAGTTAAGTGGCACTAATTATATTCACAGTTCTGTAACCAACCATCACCACTGTCTAGTTCCAAATTTTTTCATTACTCCAAACAGAAACTCTACACATTAAGCAGTAATTCCCCATTCCTTCTTCCAGCCCCTGGCAATGTCTAATCTGCATTCTTTCTAATCTCTGAATTTGCCATTTCAAGATATGTCATATAAGTGGAATCATACAGTATTTGTCCTTTTGTGTCTGGTGTATTCACTAAGCATAATGTTTTCAAGGTTCATCCATATTGTAGCAAGTATCAGAACTTAATTCCTCTTTATGACTGAATAATATTCCATTTTATTTATCTGTTCAAAATGATGAACACTTGGGTTGTTTCTGCCTTTTGGCTGTTGTTAATAATGCTACTAATGAATATTGGCATACAAGTATCTGTTAGAGGCTCTAGAGTCCCCCCAAAAATAGCATTTTGCAAACTGAGAAATGTAAATTCTTTATATAGAAAAATATATCATTGAGATTTCCAATATTGACTAAAATTATCATTTCAACATAACTTAAGTATACATAAGCATAAAACTAAGAATTAATTTTTTATTGCTTATAGCTCATAAAATCAACATCAATTTTTCAGGTAAATACAAATGCAACTATAAAATTAATACAAGAGTAAATAATTTTCATCAAATTATATGTAGTAAAAATAAATTTTTTGTTGGTTTTAGTAGTGTAAAAAGATATATTTACATTTTTGGCCACAGTGGACCATTATTTTAGCCTTCATCATTATTATGTTTCCTTTTTAACAGTGAACTTTTTAAAATCACTAATCCATTTTTTTTATTGGATTTGTTTATTTATTTTTGGAGGGATTACTGGGGATTGAACCCACGACCCTGTGCATGCTAAACATGCACTCTACCACTTGAGCTATAGCCTCCCCCCAATCCATTATTTTGATGGGCAGTCCATTTGCTAAAGTATCCCGGAATTTAAATCTGGAAAACAATGGGAAATCAACAATTTAAGGAAAAATTATTTGCTGCCTATTGACTACAACAGTTTTCATTAATGAACTGTTGACAAGCAGGGGTCCTTTAAAGGCAAATCTACATAATCCATCCTCTTGCTGTCAGATACTGGCCACTACAGCACAAGTTTGCGTAATTCAGTTAATCCCAGGTATTTCTGTTGGAGTGTGTTTGAATTGCTAACATCCTAGTATCACTTGACCTTCATCTATTGCAAATGCCACTTATTTATTTAATCTGCCTCTGTTTGTTTTTAGCCCATTTCCATGACACTAATACAACACTCTAAAGTAATGTGTTGTTTTCATGATGTTAAATCAAATTCTTAATTTATTAAATTGGAATCCAAAGTCTTATTCCATAAAAATGTCTTTTACTTGCAAATTATACTGCAAAAGTTTTTCATAACTGTAAAGAATTAAACTATGAGCACAGCAAAGGGACACAAGATAACAGTTGTTATTTTGTTATTAGCATATGCATACTCAAGAGCTGTTAGACACGTTTGCCGATGCTTGAAAAGATCAATTCTGTCTCTCCAACGTGTCATTTGGCAATGTCTTAAATATCAACATGAAAACTAGCTGGAACAGTGAAAATCCCATGTCGTGCTGAATATAAAGTGGTCATCCAAGGATTCAGAATATTCTTGTATTTTTTCTTTGTTGATACAAACATTTTTAATGGTCACAGGATTTAGATACCCCAAAGAACATACTGAAACATGCCAAAGGATAGCACTCCTCTATTTTGACCAACATTGGTCCCACCATTAAAGCTTTCCTCACGTTGAACTCTCGTGTTTTACTCACAAAGAGTCGATCTGCTGCATAAAAATAGAGGGCTTATGATTTCCAAGCTTCATATGAACTCTGTTTTTACAACAAAGTTTATTATTACTTAATAAGAAATAGAATTGCCATCTGAATGAAAAATTGTATTACCCAATTAATGCATTTTCTTTCTACTTGGAAAAATAAGCTATGAGAAGGTCCTTTGGTGAATACAGAACCTCTACACATGGTGGACACTCAGTGAATGTCAAGGAGTCGTTTCACCTTTGTCACTAAAAGAAAAAGCTGTCCAGTCCACCTTGATAAATGTCTCATCCAGTCACTGTTGTGTTCCTTTCTCGTGTTCCCATATTGATCCTATGTCAACCCTCGAACTTCGATTTTCAGTCTAGCCACACCACCTTCAAAACAAGTTTCACAGTGTTTTTAAGGAAAATTTAACTCTTCCTATGAAACAAATGTGTAAGGAATAGCACAAATTCAGTGTGCAGATTCCCAGAGAGCGTCTTGTTTCTGACCAAGGCATCTCCATCTTTGTTCAATGCTGCCATTCTTCTTGATCATGCCCTCTCTGGGATGGGGGACTTAACAAATCCCCTGTTTACTTACTGCCAATACATGCCTTTCATTTAAAAATATTGAACAGTTTCTTTATTTCACTTACATGATTTTGTACCCAATTGTTTGTAACTTGATTAACCATATTTTATCTCCACAAAAGTAATAAAATTTTAATGACTACATGTGATTTGGTAGTCTGGAGAACGTCCTTATATAGCCAGTAGCGGATACACACTACAGTATCCATAGTTTTTTTAATTAAAAAAATTAAGTTTAGTGAACAATTTATTTTTTTTTACCATGGTGCTCTGCAGTACAGTTTTCTAGTATTTAATACATTAATAAACTGTAAAGTATGGCTTCCCTATCCAGTCACCACTGAAGTGGGGAATCAAGACAACTTGTTTATAGTTTTTCAAATACTCTGTTGGGGGGAAAGAGATCTGTAGTTGTATAGATTTATGCCATGCTGTTATATTTTCTTTGAAAGCTTTTATTTACCTTCAAATTTTTGGCTTAGTTGGTGTCCTTAATATGAGACCTCTAACAAATAGTGAATAAAGCAATATACTCACATTAAAAAACTATGAATTATTTACTTATAGAATTTATCATTTAATATTTTTGGATGAAGGTTGACAGCAGGTAACTGAAAACAGAAAGGGAAACCACAGATAAAGGGGACTACTTTTTTTATTTGATCCTTTCTTTCATCTCTTTTTCTTCTCTCTGTATGTGTGTGTATCCAATATTATTATCAAAAGAATAATATCTGTATTATTAGTTAAAGAATGGTTACTGAAAAAAAAAATCACCAGTGAAGGTCAAGGATCCACCTGTCTATCCTTTATAGTACCTTGCCTACAGCAGGAGAGCAATAATATATTTTAAATGAGTGATTAGATAGATAATATAAGTGGGTATTACTTGAATCTATTCTGTAACAGTTAAGAAGCCCTCCCTTAATTTTGTAATGACTATTCATCCAACCGATAGAAGTTCAGTCTTGCTGCAGTCTCCCGGAAGAGGCATTATGCAGGAAAAATGTATTTGACTTTTAGGATGAGGGCTTTTACCGTAAGTAAATATGGTTACCTCCCCTCTTTAGTCATCCCCCTCCACCATCAGACAGGCCAACCTGCTGGCGAGCACCGCTTCTGTTGCCACTTCAACACCATCTCTTTTTAAACATTTTCGGAAAGCTTCAATATAAATTCTTAAACTGTCAAGAATGCTACCAAAGACAAAGTTTTATCAGCATCACTTACATATGGAGCACATATATATCTTTGTAAACATATGTAAAGAAAATTGAATAGGAAAGCTATTTTCTGAGGCTTTTGTAAATGTGAAATGTTATGCACTTTTGTGTTCGATTTTTGTACAGGCAGAAATACTCAGTGTCCTCAGTCACAGAAACATCATCCAGTTTTACGGAGTAATTCTTGAGCCTCCCAACTATGGTATCGTCACAGGTAGGAATGCTCTTTGACTTTTTCCTTTCCCCAAGTACCTAGCTTTAGATTCTTTAACATGCTAAAATGCTTAATATTAGGTTCACTCATGAATTGTGTGCTACTGTCAGGTGCCACTTTTGTTGTTATAAAGCATTAATAAAACTGATTATATCAATATAATTAAGAATGGTGTTTCCACTTCTACCCATGTTTAACTGTGCTAATTACATCTGCGTAAATGCTGTTTAAATCCACTCGCAGCTGCAATACTGATATTTGAAGGTGCCGTTTAACTAAAATTTCATTTAATTAGTTGAAATGAGTGATGTTTTCTGTAACTCTGTGACCTTTTACAAATTAAGATTTCTTGAGCTATTCATGTTGTAATTCTTTGCAAGGCATTTTAATCCCACTGGAGCGTTCTTTCTTCAAGGTCTCTGACATGAGAATATTTTTCAGGTTTGGTCATCTGGGTTGGTAATGACCTTGATCTAAATTATCACAATTTGGAGAATGAGTTCATAACGAATGGAAATACCCTTTCTAAAAAAGAGCACACAGAAAATTTTGCCGTGTAAAAACACCGAAAGGCGCATATTTTTAATTCTTTATACTCATATTTGTATAATACAGTGAGCAACTTCAGGTCTATAAGTATAGCATTCAGTTTTACAGTAAGTAACTTTGATCAGGTTCTTTATCATGGTAGTTCTTTGATCAAAACAAAATGAACAGGAAAACCTTAAAAGATTAGCCCTGTCTTCTTTTCCTATAGTGGTAAGAACTTGGATTGCCTTTACAGAAAATAACAGCAAACACCCTCAAAAAAAAGGACTGGATTAGGTACTTCCTAATACATTATCTCATCTGACACTCAGAATAACACCGTGAGCTAGGTAAAATCATTTCTGTTTTACATAAGGAACTAAAACTCTCACTTGGTACTTTCTGGGGTTACACAGCTAGTGGTAGAACAAGGGTGGTATCCATTTCTTGATTGGTTGTGTACAGATTCTCCTCTTCTTGTGTGCAAGCTAGGTTCCCAAAGGCTATGGGCACAAGATCCCACGGATGTGGCAGGCTGACTGTATTGCTCCATTTTACATAAGGGGCTTGTGTATCCGTGGATTTTGCTATCTGCCGGGGGTCCTGGAACCAATCCCCTATAGCTACTGAAGGATGACTGTATGTACACAAACTGAGTCAAGTTTGTAAGATCAAACCAGTTGGGGGTGATAGCACTTGCCCTGCATCTTGAAATGAACAGAAATACATCTTTGTATAGGGAGATTAAGACAGAAAGAGAGTCAGACAGACACAGACCTTGATCGGCCAGCCTAGCTAGCTCTCCCTCTTTAGAACCCTGTCATCTTTCTCAGATGTTGGGGTTCTGATCAGGGAAACCTGAATGGCTTGAATCTATTCTGACTTGAGTTTACTTATTCACAGTAAAGGTTGTTGCAGCAGGCAGCTGTTGTCATTCATACTGAGGAGCTGAAAGAACATTTTAGCAGAGTGATGGACTGGAATGAACCCTGGAATAGAAATTGAGAGCTGTGAGATCCTGTCTTAAATTCTGCCAAAGCCGCAGAGATGGGCCACTGATGATCTATGTCTCGGTTTTCTCATATGTGAATGAAAGGACTGGAATTGATGATTTCTGGGTGAGAGTGTGTATGTGTGCACCTGTGCGTGTGTGTTTGCTGAAACTTCTCACAGAGAAGGTTTTATAAAGCCCTGCTTATAAGAAGACCTGGGACAGAGCCCAGAGGACAGTTGCCACTTTATTTCCTTTGGAAGGAAATTGAACATCTTTCCCCCAGATCTACAAAGAAATGGGGTGACTAGAATCTCAGATTCCAACATCAAAATAAAAGATACAGTAGTGGATCATCTTTTTTTATTATATTTTATTTTTTAATCTTTGGAAACCTCTTCATTCTGTACTACTCTCATTCTTTCAACTTTTTTTTTTCCTTTACTAACTAAATACTTGAGGGCTGAGATTGTGATGATGAGGTAACCCCTAGGAGAGGGGGTGGCTATAAATGGGAAGTTCTTATGATGCCCTCCTTGGATTTGATTAACTGTTGGTGCATCTCACAGACCTCGGGAAAACAGTTTACTTACTAGATTCCTGGTTCATTATAAAGGATAGTAAAGGGTAAAAATGAGCAGCCAGCTGAAGAGATACACAGGGTCAAGTCCAGAAGGGTCCTAAGCACAGGAATGTATGCCACCTCTGAGTCTGGAGTGAGCCACCCTCCCAGCATGTGGATGTGTTTCTGCCCACCAAAACAGAACCTCTCTGAACCCCATCATTTTGGATTTTTATAGAGGCTTCATTACATAGGCATGGTTGATTCACTGGCCATTGGTGATTTCCAACCTCCAGCCCTCTCCCCTCCCCAAAGGTAAGGGGAGGGATGGGAGGTCAGGCTGAAAGTTTCAACCCTCTGATTGCATGGTTGGTTCCCCTGGCAACCAGCCCCCATCCTTAGGGGCCTTCCCAAAGTCACTTCATTGACACAAACTCAAATGTGGTCAAAAGTGTTTGTTATGAATAACAAGACTCTCCTTTTACCTTTATGGCTCTGGAGCGATTTTAGAAAACCAGGACCAAGACCATATATTATAACAAAAGATGCTCCCATTGCTCTTATTGCTTAGGACATTCCAAGGATGATCTGTGCCAGAACATTTTAGGAGATCTGTACCAGAAACAGGACAAAAGCAAATGTGTGTTTCTTAATATAAATCACAATATCACAAAATTGTCTTCACTACAGTTCAAAATATAGTGGGTTTTGCATCTGTCTATGATGCTGTCTCTGGATACTTTCCCCAAGCTACAAGTACCCAATGCCATAGCATTAAGATTGTTGGCTATTTTAGTCTCATAAGGTATATTTGTAACCATAACTGTGTCACTTTTTAAATTGTTCTTTAGAAGACCTGTTTTCAGTGACATCCCACACTTGCATTTGAGAACTCATAGGTACAGAAATAATTACTCTATCTGTGTTAAATTTTGTGGCCTCTTTTTTTGTTGTTGTTGTTTCTTATTTGTACAGGTGACCTCTGTAAGCCTTTAAAAACTGATTTGAGGTAATCTCAGGCTCATATATTTTCCCCCAAATACATTTTGTTGTTCAAAATAAAATAATTGAGAGAGCGCCCTGTAACATAACAGATTTTAGAAGTATCTGGATATAAAGTTACTCACTTTTTTCTGAGGATGATTTTTTTTGGAGATGGAGGTGAATTTTACTTTATATTTGGCATCCACAGTAACTCTTAAAGGTTGTGAGACAATCTTCTACCAAATGATATTTTAGTAACCAAAAATTTTTATTTATAGAAGGCTGCTTAATTGTCTAGAGTATAGTTTACTACTGTTAGCCTATTAGCATAGGCTGCAAATGCCTTTATTGTTACATTGGACCAAACTATTTCATAGAAAAATTTAAGCTGTTCTCTTCATTGTCATTCCTTTATTCACCTAAGATTATTGTTGTAATTTTATGCTATTTGACTGATAGCTATTACATAACTTTGATGTCAAAATAAAAATTAAACAAAAACAAAAACAAAACAAAAATGGGAATGTGAGTTATCACTGAGATAATGTTTTGCTGAGATAATTAATGTTTTGCTATGAGTAGTAGTGTTTTTCTCAAGGAATAAATTCTCATGATAACACACATTTAATTGCATGAATTGACTTTAGTTTCCTAGTATTGTTCCTACCTTATGTCTTCAGAGAGAGAAGAAGTTGCTAAAAACTATTTGTTGAAATTACAGACATTATCGGTATGGTGTTGAAATTATTATAAATAAAATTGGAATAGGGTAATTCTCAGCCTCCCAAAATAAGGCTCAACCTTTGTCCAAACTGGCCTTTAATATAAAAAGGAATTTTCTGGGAGGGACTTCCAGCTAGGAATGAATTAGGGGGTCAGCAAATCCTCTCCTCAAAAGCATCTATAAATCTGGACAAAATTTTTGACACTCTGGAAATTGGCCAGAGGCTTATAACAATTTGAGAAGTGTTTATGCTTGAAAAACTGCTAACTTTGGGTGATAGTAGTGGGAATCAGCAGTGCTCTTGCCTGGGGTTGTCCTCATTCTTACCCCACCCCACCCCAGCTCAGCAGCACAAAGGGCAGGTCATAGTCAAAGTGTGCTCACTAGTTTGGGAACAATAGGTAATGCCTACGTTCAGCAGCATTGTCAGTGGAAGTGATAATCCTGGTGGCAGGTGAGCAGGGAGAGCCAGCAGCTCTACTAGACTGAACAAAGATGACTGGGGCAAATGCAGCTGTAAGTGTATACACAACAGATCCTCTAAGTACATGAAGCAAAAACAGAATTTAAAGGAGAAGTAGTTAGTTCAAAAATAACCAATTGCAGTGCCCTACTCTCAATAATTCATAGAACAAGTAGACAGAAAGTCAGCAAGGATATAGAAAACTCGACAAACACTCTCAGCCAACTCTACCTAACTCACATGTATAGAACACACCGCCCAACAAAGAATACATGTTCTTTTCAGGTGCACATGGAACGTTCATTAGCATACAGGATAAGTCAGGCTATGAAATAAATCTCAATATATCTAAAAGAATTGAAATATTCTCCAACCACAATAGAATTAAATTACAAATCAAGGCAAGAAAAAAACGTGGAAAATCCCCAAATATTTGGAAATTAAATGACATACTTTTAAATACCCAATGAATCAAAGAAGAAATCACAATGGATTTTAAAATATTTTGGACATAAAGAAAATGAAAGTGCAGCATATCAAAATTATAGGTGGCAGATAAAGTGACACCTGGGGGAAATTTACAGCTTTTAACATCTATGTAGAAAAAAAAGTCTGAAATTGATCATCTAAGCTTCAACCTTAAGCTACAAAAAGAACAAAATAACTCAAAGTAAGTCAATGAAAGGAAATAATATAACAGAATGCAGTAACATAGAAAGTAGAAAAATAATAGAGAAAATCAATGAAACTAAAAATTTGGTCTTTGAAAAGATCTGTAAAACTGACAAACCTTTAGCTGAATTAACCAACAAAACAGAAAATGCAAATAAGCAAAATCAGGAATGAAGGAGAGGATGGCACCATGGTCCCTACAGAAGTTTAAAAGGATTATAAGGGAATGTCATGACCAACTTTATGCCAACAAATTAGACAATCTAGATGTAATGTCTGACCAGACCTATAAGTAAAGAAATTTGAATTTGTAATTTAAAACATTTTCATAATGAAAAGCCCAGACCCACATGATTTCACTGGTGAATTCTATCAAATGTCTATAGAAAAAAATAGTACCAGTCCTTCCTATACTCTTTCCAAAAATAGAAGAAGAAGGAACGCTTACCAACTCATTCTGTGAGGCCAGTATTATCCTAATACCAAAGCCAGACAAAAACATAATAAAGCTACAAACCAGTATCCCTCCTGAACATAGTTGCAAAAACCCTTGAATACATATTAGCAAACTGAATCCAGCCACCAGTAAAAAGGATTATACACCACAACAAAATGAAATTTGTCCCAGAAATGCAAGGTTGATTTAACATTTGAAATCAATTAATGTAAACCACCATAATAGATAATAGAATAAAAGACAAAAACCATTTGACATTATTACAACACCCATTTATAGTAAGAAATCTCA
This sequence comes from Camelus bactrianus, assembly GCF_048773025.1. Classification (NCBI taxonomy): domain Eukaryota; kingdom Metazoa; phylum Chordata; class Mammalia; order Artiodactyla; family Camelidae; genus Camelus; species Camelus bactrianus. The sequence goes on from NC_133543.1 coordinate 54,179,097, forward strand.
ACAGACTAGAAATAGAAGGGAATTTTCTCAACCTAATAAATAGCATTTACAAAAACCCACAGCTATTATTATACTTACCAGTGAAAAATTGAATGTTTTTCCCCTAAGCTTAGGCATAAAACAGTGAGGTTCTGCTCTTGCCATCTACTCTACATTGTACTGGAGGTTCTAGTGTAATCAGGCAAGAAAATAAGAGGCATCCGGACTGGAAAGGAAGAAGTAAAACTGTCTCATATGACATGATTCTATAAGAGTCAGGAAATCCCAGGAATCCACCAAAAAACTACCAAAACTAATAAACATGTTAAGCAAGGTCACAGGGATCCAAGATCAATACAAAAAAGTCAGTTGTATTTCTATATACTGGTAATGCATAGTCTAAAAATGAAATTAAAAAACAACATTCATAGTACTATCAAAAAGAATAAAATATTTGGGTATAAATTTAAAAAGTATAAGACTTACACAATGAAAAGTACAGAGAGAAAATAAAGATCTAAATAAATGGAGAGACATTGCGTGGTCATAGTTTGGAAGTCTCAATGTTGTTAAAACAGCAGTTCTCCCCAGATTGATCTACCAATTCAAAATAATTCCTATCTAAATCTCAGCAGACTTTTTTGTAAGAAATTGACAAGGTGAGCCTAAAATTCACACAGAAATGCAGAAGACCTAGAATAGCTGAACCAGTTTTAAGAAAGATCTAAATTTGGGGACTTTGCCTCATTTCAAAACTTATTATAAATCTGCAGTAGTCAGCATAGTGCAATATTAGCACAAAGACAGGCATATAGATCTATGGAACAAAATTAAGAATTTAGGGAAAAAAAAACCTTACATTGATCATCAATTGATTTTCAACAAAAGTGCCGAGAGAATTCAGTGGGTAAAGGATAGTCTTTTTAATAAGCTGTGCTGGGAAAATTAGAACTCCACATGCAAAAAAAAAAAAAAAAAAAGAAAAAGAAAAGAAAAGAAAAACAAAAATTAAAAACTTAGACCCTCACCTCAAACCACACACAAAAATAAACTCAAAATGGATCACAGACCTATGTTTAAGAGCTAAAACTTTAAAAACTCCAAAAGAAAGAAGAAAATCTTCATACATTTGGCTTAGGCAAGGAGTTCTTAAACATGACACCAAAAACAGTCTATAAAAGAAAAATGGATAAATTCAACTTCATCAAAATTAAGAATTTCTGTTCTTTAAAAGACACTGTTAAGAGAATGAAAAAACAAGTTACAGACTGGAAGAAGATATTTACAAATCACAAATCTGATAAAGGTCTTGTATTCAGAATAAGCAAGGAGTTCTTAGAGTTCAGGATTAATAAGAATGAGTAAATGATTTGAATAGACATTTTTCCTGAAAATATATACAAGGGGTTAATAGGCACATGAAAAGATGCCAACTTTATTACTCACTAGGAAAATGCAAATGAAAAATATGAGATATCACTAGATTATACCCACTAAAATGGCTGTAATAAAAAATGCAGACAATACTAAGTGTTGGCAAGGGTGTGGAGAAACTGAAACCCTCATAGATTGCTGTTGGAAGTATAAAATGGCATAACTGCCTTGGAAAGCAGTTTGACAGTTTCTTAAAAAGTTAAACATACACTTCAGCAGCCATAGCAGGGCTCAATCCAAACCTGTTCCTCTCACTACTACTCACCAGGTTAAAACTATAAGCAGTTAACGCATTAAGTAACTGGACTGTTACCTACGGATGCTCCAGTGCTTTCATGGTCAAAAATCTAGGCACTGTGAAGCATGCCTACATTCCCTCATTCCTCATTCTTGCTAGACAGGTGAAATAATAGACCATTTGCATTAACATATGCACCGAACATCCTTCCTGTTTTTTCCATTTTAAACTTGACAATTATCTGAAGCAAAAGGGCGTTTCTATTTTCTCAGTTTTATCTCAAGTACACATAATTTTACCAATTAAATTTGTATTAATTCATCACTTGCTACAGTAATTTTTTTTTTGCATTTGTTGAAACAGAGACTATTGTTCAACATACAAAATTTCCTAGCATGCTTTTATGTCTTTGTATAAAACATTCTGAACTCTATTTCAGGGCTTTTCATTGTTCTCTAGGCTATTTACTGTCATGTTGTACATTTTTTAAAGTAATGTTTTCATTATTTTAAAGTCAGTGTGTTCTCATTGTAAAGGCATCTTGGAAAATACAGTAAAATATAATGAATTTAAAAAAAAAGTTAAACATACACGTTACTTGTGCTTCAGCAATTCCACTCCTAGGAATCTACCCAGGAGAAAGGAAAATGTATTTCCACACAAAGACATGAACACAAGTGTTCATAGGAGCATTGTTCATAATCACCCAAACTGGGAACTATCCAAATGTCTATCAATCAGTGAATGAATAAACCAAATGTGGTAAATCCACACAATGTAATATTATTCAGCAGTAGAAAAGAATGAAGTACTGACACATGCTACAGTATGAATGAGTCTTGGAAACATTATATGAAGAGAAGGAAGTTAGACATGAAGGCTGCATATTGTATGGTTCCATTTATGTGAAATATCTAGAAGAGGCACATTTGTAAAGCGAGAAAACTGATCGTAGGACTGGAGTTGAGAGTGGTGATTTCACTGTAAATGGGCATAATGGAATTGTTCGCATCATGGAAAGGTTCTAAAATTGGGTTGTGCTTGTGGTTGCCCAACTCTGAGTTTACTACAAATTGTTAAATTGTGCACTTATAGTAGATGAATTATATGATGTGTAATTTGTATCTCAAAGCCACTTTTAAAGGAATTTTCTCACTTTTTTGGCCTTTTGTGCTTAAAATTTGTGAGCTTCTTCTAAATCCTGATATGACAGATACTGATGTGTTTACATTGTCCCATAAACCCTCTGACTTATATGTTTAATCTTATCTACCTCATAAGAATAACAATTTCTTAAGAAATACCTGTATCCATGCGTGCCTTTGTTTCAAATAGTCTTGCAGCACCTCTTTGTGTTCAATTCCATCTAAATAGCTTTTGAAGTCTTATTATTCATTCTGTTAGTGGTCTTGTCCTTGACAGATTTCTTTCCAGAATGATATTAACTTTTAGAAACCATAGCATGAAATAATTTTTACAAGCTCTTAATGACGTCCTTTGTTAAATTCTTTAACACGTTTTTCCCAATGAAACTATGTAGTCTTATTTCTGAAATGTACCTTGGTATTAATTATATGCTTATCTTTCCTTTGAAAATAGAATATGCTTCTCTGGGATCACTCTATGATTACATTAACAGTAACAGAAGTGAAGAGATGGACATGGAACATATTATGACCTGGGCCACGGATGTAGCCAAAGGTAATGCTTCACGTTTTCTTACAGAATTGGAGAACATTTTCTCCATCCTGACGTGGTGGCTCAAGTCAGAAGATTTGTTATTCTGTGTCTTAAGATGTTCTTCTTTTTTCAGAGACCAAAAGTAGCAAGAATTCTGCAATTCATTGTGCATGTAATATTTTAGGTCGTTGCTTTTCCACTCCTGCGTTCCTTTTCTGTTTTACCTTTCCTTACTTTATTTCTTTACCAAAAAAACAAGTTCCAACAAAATCAGTGGCTCCAGGGCAGCCATTTTTGCCACATTTTGTGACATTGTATTGACCAGCTCGCTGGATATCTTAGGCAGGACGGTCATAATTCTCTTGTTCTGCAAGTCTCTACTTAGACGTAGTATCCATAAAACATGACTTATTGCAGAATTAGTTCTACTCGTTTTGTATATATGTAATAGCTAAAAATAGTAACCACTTAAAAAACATTTTTTATTAGCTCTGCCATTTAAAAGCAATTTAGATTTCATATTTTAATGTAAACTTGGAAATCAGCCTTGGAAATGAAATGTTTTTAATACACAAAATCCCTAAACAAGGTGCCTAGTTCTTTTTTCCCTCATAAATTCCTGCATAGACGAATGCTCTCTAAAGCAATTTAAATTCCATTTATTTTTATCTTTTTATTTTCCATTTTCCTAACTGAATGTTTCTGAGTTTTATTTATAACTGTCAAAGTTGCTTTGGAAACAACTTAATCTAAATTGTGAATGCTGATAGTTACGTTTGTATTTTAGCAACCCCTAGAGAGCAAGTGTGTCCAGATTTTACTGGGGCAATTAACTACTTTGCATTTTGCTACTCTGATCTCTACAGGCATCCCTTGACAAAGCAAATAAAAGGATATTTAGCACTCAGTAAGGAGAGCAACTCATACTTTGCTTTCACTGGGAAGTCATACAGGGACTTCCCAAGGTAATAGTCTTTCCTTTGGGGAATTATCATGTCTGATTTAAGTTTCATCAACACTTGACAAATTTTTCACATAGGGAAAGAGAAAATGAAAATTAAAAAAGGAAAAAGTTTCATGCCAAATGCTGCTGCTTGAGTGATACTTCATTACCTTATAAGAATAATAAGCTCTATGTTTAGGATGGTGTACTTAAGGCTTTGGGTGTGTTAATTAACTTAATTGTGTATTCATGCATCAGATGTCTCAAATCAACCTTAAAATTTCACATTCTTCAGGACATTTTCATGTATCACAGCCACTTCTCTGCATGTCACTAGTACACAGGGGCCACCTGTTTGTAAGCAGGGTAATGTGCTATTATTGGAAACTGCCTGAAGCATTGTGGAAATACACTTACACAAATGTAAATACATATACAAGCAGTCCTTGACTTAAAGCACTTCACCTTACAGACATTTGCATTTAGGGTGCTCAGCCAATTACACCCATCTTATTACTTAATGGCACTTAGGATGGATAGACAGCAAACAAATCAACTGACACCAGCCCCTCCGCTTCCTGCTGTGCACACTCTGCTGAAGCTTCCCTGGCACCCCCAGCCTGTAAACCTCATCCCTCTGGGCGCCTTCGCCTGCAACAGTCCGTGTCTGAGGGGCAAGTCCTTTGGCTCCAGATCAGCTCAGTCATTCCTGGGGTTTCTCAAGAGCCCTGGCACTCTGTATCAGAAGGTCAAGGGAGAGAAGGAACAGGACTAAATAGCAAACTGGAGCTAGAGGTAAAAAATAGGGATGGAGAAAATGGGAGTGGGCCTTGGGGTAGTGTCCACTAATAAAATCACTTTTGGGTGGCTGATGAATTAATCTGAAAGACAAGTTCTAACGTGTTAGGCCAAACACAGGTGAGAAGAGTGAGGCAGAGAAGAGTTGTTTATTTATAGTCACAAGTAGCGCTTGGTATTTAAAATGGCCCATGAAAGGAAGAGGAAATCAGTGCTTTCGGAATGACTTCAGCCCTCTCTGATAAAGCTATGGAGATAAAATGGGAAGGCTTGATTTTTGTTGATTCTGTTTTGAATTCAGCTGTGCCCTTCGGTTTGACCATGATTGAAGCCACTGAAGCAACAAGATGTTGAGAAATCAAAGAATGAATAATTCATTTCAGATAAGAGTTGATTCATGCCTTTTGAAATAGGCATTGCTTAACATCACTGCTGAGAGAATACCTCCTCAAAGGCAAAAAAAGATTCTCTTCTTTCTGGATGGGAAGAGGGTGGGTCAGCTAGTACATCTGAAATTGCCACAAGTCAGTCAACAGTGTGGAAGAGGAACAATTAAAGCAAATAAACTTGGACCCAGTCCCCAAAGGGTCATCACTGATTCCAGGTCTCCCTAAAGTGACATGTGTCAAGTCCTTTCTAGGAAACCCTGAATCTTAAAATTGAAGAAGGTGTTTTTCAGCCTTCTTAATTTTTTGCAATAAAAATAAGGCAGAATTGTAGATGGCACTGTTAAAACATATTAAATAGAATTTTGTATGACTGTGATTACAACTGTGTTTATATACAATAAATATTCTATAAACGTATACTATACGTTAAACACAAATAATTCATGGTACTTTTTCCAGTAATATCTGCCATGAGGAAGAAAAAGTACCTATATTTAAAGGTTTTGAACTTGAGTGGTTTTTTTGAAATTCTTTATTATCAGCAAATGTAGAAACTATCTAGCTCTACCTCTAATAGTAATTAAGCAGTTTCCACCTGAAAAATTATTCAGGAATTTTGTTCTTGAAGCAAGAGAGAAGTAACTATGAAATTCAGTCATAAAAATTATTAAAAGTTACCCGAGTTGGTACTACTGATTTTCACTGTTTGGAATATGTAGAACTTAACATTAGAAGAAAGATTTCCTTCATTCCAGGTACATCTTGTTTAATTAGTAATTTGAATTACTAACACTTTTGTTGACTCTTCTCAGTAGTATCTTTATATGTAAAGAGTTTAAAATTTTAAAAAATGTTCTTTGTTCTTTCATGATTCTTCTATATATATGTAATAATCAGAATAGTAGAAAATAATAGATTATTTTTTAAATTAGCCTGCATAAAACTGAAATTTTCTATATACAGTAGAAAATGTTTTTTTTCTTTATTCTGAGGGGGTAGACAACAAATACAGGGAAAGAGTTAAATACTACTAAGGGGGTAACTGTGAAATATGTGTCTTTTAAAGTATAATTTTTAATTCAAAATAATTAAACTCTACTTAGTTTATATACATCCAGTTCACTGAAGTAACTTGATTTGCATTCTCAATATATTGTAGAGCATTTTAGAATGTATTTAAATATAGATTATGGCACAGATTTATCCTTGTAAAAAAGAATAAAATATTTTGTAGCTACTGTATATTTTTCTTTCTGAGGATCACAAAATCCTTTACTAGACACAACTAATGAATCCAACCGGTTCTTCCCACCTCTACACCACCTCTACTCCCAGGGTCTTATTGGACAGAGTACCGAGAAAATAAACCAGGCTGCACTGGATAACTGCAGACATGCAAAGGAAAACTGAAATTTGAGGTCAGAGCTCTGGCTGATTTAGAAGGTAGTTGCTGGTGGAATACTTTCATCACTGGAGCACTTCTTCTGCTGGTATCTGTGCTATTTTCGTGCAGACTCCAGAAAATTAAGGTGTCCTTTTTGGATATTGTAAGAAGCTAGCTTTACCCATGATCAGATTCCAACTTCTAAGAGATTAAAGCACATACATTTTCCTTAGCATATACATTTTCCTAGTGTAGATATATCCTGTCTCTATTTTATCCATCATGGGAGAACAGAACACATGAATTTACTTTTTGCTGTTAAATCCTTTGCAAAATATGAAATTAAAAGGGAATACTGATACAATGTTGCAAAATTATATTAATAGGCCTTTCTTCCTTCTTGTATGACAAGGAATGCACTATTTACATATGGAGGCGCCAGTCAAGGTGATTCACAGAGATCTCAAGTCAAGAAATGGTAACGTAGTCACATGTTTTTATTTTACCTGTTTTATTATAAAATATGTGCACCTTTGTATAGAAATAAGCATCATGCTTTCCACATCTTTTGTAACCTGCTATTTTGACTCACTGCTGGTACCATGGAAATCTTTCCACTATTAATAAATGTCAAAATTCTCCATATTCTTTCAAGAGGCTGCATGGTATTCCACTGTATAAATAGCAGAGAATGTGGACACTTGGGTTGTTTACATTTTTTCCCTATGATAAGAAATGTTGAGCTTCATACTTTTCAGTAAAAATTTTCAACACATCCCTAATTATTTCTCTAGAATCATTTTCTAAAAGAGGTGTTGCTGGATCAAAGCACAGAGTTGTGTATTTCAATTTTTAGATTGCTCCCTGTGCTAGCAGTTTGAGTTTTGTTCTTGTTACTCCTGAATTATTTGGTGTAAATATTTTATGTCACTCATAGTACCTGGAGGAGCACCCAAAAATGATCAGCATGAGTCTGAAAAGTAAAAGCTTTCTTTTTCTTCTTTCTCTTCTTCTCTACTTCCTAAAGTTTATCTAGGATCCTGTATTGTATAATTTGGAGAGTGAGCACTTTTAAATGACTTTGCAGGATTAGATGATACCTTCAAGTAGGAGTGGTAACAGAATGCTTCTTCCATTACATCATTCGAAGGTTCACGGAGAAAGCCAGTGGGATTATTTAGCTAGCCAGCACCCACAGTTTTCTAGTTAAAAAAAAAAAATCTTGCTATCAATTCATTTACATACTTTAATTATTTACATGCTTTCTAAGTGATTCATCTCAGTATGGAGGAGGAGAACTATTTGTTTTTGGAAAACCTTTAAATCGCTGCAGTTAAAATGGATAAAAGCTAGTAGTGTGATCCTTAGAATGAGTAGTCCTGGCCTGCGGGGGAAGGGGACTAGGGAATTGACCAGCTGTCCAGGACCGCGATATTTGTTGGGGTGGAGAAAGGGAAGTTATTGGCAGCTGCCACTCACGACAGTCCAGGTTGGACCCCCCCAACCCTGACCCTGGCTATTCTTAGACATAAGCTTCCTGGAGCTAAATACTTTTAATGTGTATTGACTAACAGGAAGTCATTACGAAATAATCTAGAATCTAGTAGGAAGTCTCAAGAGTTTTATGACTTTGTAAATTTTCAGTTCATGCTCAGAATTTCAATTTAAATAAGTTGTTTAGTTTCTCTCCTCTTAATCTGTTTTATTGGTATATCCTAAATCTCCCTTGAAAGGAAATGGTTAAATTATCCAGGCTGTCATTGTGAAAGCTAACAATGGAGAATATTTGTGTTCCCATTTTTAAAAATTACAGTTTGCATAGTTACTTGATCAGAAAACACACACACTTGAAACAGTATAGTCAAACTTTTAGGAATTTTGGGGGGAGGAGAGAGGGAATAATAGGACTTTCATTTTCTAAGTTATATATTTTTATAATGTCAGATTCTTTAATGAACACTTATTAATCTTTCAATGAGAAAGTAATAGAGGTATTTTTTAAATAACTTAATATAGTATTAACAATATTTAAATCTCTATTTGAAAAATGTATAGCTTACTATATATAGTATCAGATCTACTCTTAGGCTGTTTCTGTGTATTAGATCATGCAAAGATTATTTTCCCCACTTACATTAGTAACAGCTAATAAATATTGATAATCAGCCAATAAACAGCTAATAAGTATTGATAACCTACCATGTTCAAGGCACTGTGTGGCTTATAAAGGAATGCCAGAAACATTTCTTCAGGGTTCTGTCCTTGGCCTCCTCCCCTCTTATCCTCTTATTTGCTCACTCCCAGAAAAGCCCCATCTACATCTTAACACTCCCAAATAGATCTCAACTTCAAAACTGTGTATCTATTTGCTAATTGAACACATTCACATAGGTATTTTCGTATAACCCTAAAATGTATTGTGTCCAAATTGATCTTTCCATCTTCTCCCTACTCCCTAAAAAATATTCCCTACATCCCCTTTCTCAGTGAGTGGCCTAAGCCAGAAATTAAATAAAAAGGAATTACAGTTTGATTGCAGAGTTCCTGTTCTAACCATTACACTGTATGGCCTCTTTGTCTTCTTTGGCTCCCCCCTCCCCCAGCCACTTATCCAAGCCCAGCTGATTCTGCTTTATGTTTCTTGGCTCTGCCCACTTCTCTGCTGTCCTTTGCCACAGCCTTAGCACAGGCATCCTCATCTCTCTCTCGGACCACAACACTGGTGCACAGTGATGTCCTTGCCTGCGTTCTGTTCCCCTCTGCACATTTGACCATTTCATTCTTCCACTTAAAATCATTCATTGGCTTTCCATCTCTGACAAAGGCTCTGCTGGACCTGGCCCATCCTTTCCAAAATCGTGTGCCTTTTCCTCTGCTCCTGACCTTCTGCACAAGCTCGCTCTTCTGCCTAGAAAACTGCTTTCCTCCCTGAGTCCTCCTCTTTCTGGTTACCGGGGATTTGTTCTTCAGGTCTTCGCATAGCTTCATTTCTTCCAGGAAACTTCTTCTGACCTCCTTACACACAGACTCCTTAGACTGCCCTTTGGTTTTATGGCAATCTCCATGTCTCTCATCACAGAACGTATCCCACTTTATTACAGGTGTTTGTGTCATTGTCTTTACCATTAGACTGTAAGCTCCATGAGAGCAGAGATAATGCCGGACTTGCTCATCGTCCTCTGTTGGAAGGTGGTACATGGCCTTGCCCACAGTATATGCTCAGCAAATATGTGTTAAGTGAGTGGATGCATGAATAAGTAAATAAATGAATGTTACCTCTGCCTTCAAGAAAACTACTCTTCATCTGGGAGGAAAAACCACATATACCATGAAGTGATAATGCTGATGACTTCCTCAGTATCACAGTGACAATCTAGTGGCAGAACCCAAGTAAAAACTTGGTTCTCTTGACTACTCCTAATACATGCCTTATTTACTGGACCGTACTACGTTTGATTTAAATCAGTGCCTTGAAGCCTTTTTAATCAGCACCTTATGGAATTAGTTTTTTTTAATTTTTGTTTTAATGTCAGCTCCTTTTTGCAAAATCCTCAATGCAGTAAATACTTTGATTTTACCTTTCATAATGCCATATGAAAGATAGAAATACTGGCTTATGATTTTTTTCAGTATGTGACAACTCCGATGATTTTCATAATTTATCTTTTCTTTCTTTTAGTTGTTATAGCTGCTGATGGAGTGTTGAAGGTAGGACTACTTATTTTAATTTTTTTTTAATTTGTTAATTTCTGATGTAGGTTTGTGACTAATAACTCTTTTATTAAGCAATAACTAGAAAGTTGATACCTGTTTCTCTTTTCTCAGATCTGTGATTTTGGTGCCTCCCGGTTCCATAACCATACAACACACATGTCCTTGGTTGGAACTTTCCCGTGGATGGCGCCAGAGGTCATCCAAAGTCTCCCTGTGTCTGAAACTTGTGACACATATTCCTATGGTGTGGTGAGTTCATTTCTCATTTTTTGTTGCTAAAGGAAATACAAAAAGCAGACCACCTACAGAAGCAGGACACAACAATTGAACACAGGTTTAAGACAATGATGCTGTTTCTGGTGGAATGCCGAGACCAGTGGCAACAGAGAGAACACTTTCTATTACTAGAATGTTTACTTTGATCCCTTTTATGTGTCTGAGTTATTTTGTCCTGTGTAGAGAAGAAACCAATGCCATTTCCAAGAAGCAAGTTAGATGGAACCTAAAATAGTGTTGGGCCTGATGCCCTCCTGTGGAGTGTGCTTTCCTGGGTGGACAGGTAACTGGAGAATATCTCTGTTAAGTCAGTAGAAGCATGGATCATTTGGAACAGGACTTCATTGTAATGAGTTCCTCAAAAACCACCAGTACATATGCCAAATGAGTTAATTAATGGGAAAAAAATTTTTTTTATCAACGGGAAATTTTTGAGTGTCAACTATTAAACTGGTTGGTGAGTGGAAAGTACAGAAGAAAATGGACTTAACAGTTAGCACATGGCCTTGCCCATGTTTGCTACAAGTCATGTAAAGTAGTGGCTACTGACACATGAATCTGAGGTCTCACGTAAGAATAACAGCAGAGCAACAGTTACAAAAATAGAATAATGTGGGGGTTGAGGGGTAGGATATTCAAGGAATAAAGACCACAGGAATGAATCAGTGAAGGAGCAGAAGCTTCTGGAGGAGGAGTTTTGAGATGGATCATTCTTAAGGAATGTGTTATATCTGAATTAGCAGAGAGAAAGAAATGGGGGCAGTGGGGCAGCAGAGGGCGGGGAAAGTGGTCAGAGTGGTTTTTTGGTGGAGGAAGAAATTCATTTGTTGCCCTTTTTTGAGGATGAGTTGTTTTTTTTTTTTTTTTAAATCCCTGAAGATGCTGTATATCCTTTTAAACATACCAAGTAGTGTTTGGAACTCCTGTCTTGGCATCTCATCTCCCAGTCATACTGCCTGTTTATTTGTATTATTACTTCTTAAAGGGACATTTTCATAGTAATGGGGAAAGAAACAGTCTAACTTTAGACCAAATCAACATGCCTCTTCTTCCTGAACTTCTGTGTTTTCAACTGAAGGTAATAGCTGATGGTACAGGAGGAGACCAGCACTGTCAAACCCAGATCTTTTTCTCTAGGGTTCATCAGTCCCTATGTATTTGCTGCTGACCTCATTACCCACGCTTCCCGTTGGTTTCAGTTAGCTAGCTTTTTCTAAATCAAACTACATCTTTTGCATACCAAATTAATACGGTGTCAATTTTGTCGGCTACGAAAAACCCACAAGTTCCTAAAGAAATACATTCTAAAGCTGGTCCTGTATGTCAAAAGTTACTACCTTCCAACCATCCTACAAATTATCTGCTGGGGAGTCTAAAAATGGGAGCATTTGTTGCAATTTAAGACTTTGTGTGAGATTATTTCTTCTTATGAAGTTATGTTCCTTCGTTTTTAAGCAAAAGTCTATTTATTGTGTAAAGCACTGTGCTAGACACCAACTTAGGGAAACTGAACTCTACTTTGCCTGCTTCTTGAAACCGTTGTCCCATTTTATCCTGTGGAACCAGGAGCCAGCAACCTTTTTTCTGTAAATAGTACCAGGTAGTAAATAGACTGTGAGGGCCACTTACCGTCTCTGTTACAGAGTCTTTTGTTTTTTTTTACAACCCTTTAAAACTGTTAAAACCACTCTGCAGCCTGTAGCGGGCAGTCGTTTGAGACCCCTCTGGAACAGGAGGGATTGGAAGACCAGCGACATGGCTGGAGAGCAGTTTCTCATGCTTCGAAAGGAGACCACAGCTCTCTCTCCTCTGCCTGCACATGTATATAAATATATATAAACATATTTAGATAATTAGGGTATTTTTTAATTCTTTTGCACATTTATATGAAGTAGGCGGCTTTTGAGGCTCATTTTAGCACTCTGCAAGTTCTCACACAATGCTTTTCCATTTAAAATTCTTCCCAAGTCTTGGGATTTCCCTATCACAGACATTTTTGACCAGAAAGGCATGACTGTGAGTTATGTGTAGAGTGAACTTTCGGTTTCAGTGTTGTCTCGTTTATGAAAACACACGTCACACTGCCTTCTTCCAAAACCGTACAGGTGCCAGGGACTTTGTTGCAATGCACCCACCTACTTTTCCTTAGCTGAAATGGAATTTTGGTTCTGGTGACCGGGAACCAATGCCTTTTCACGTGTAAACTCTAAAAGTTAAGAAGTGACTTAGTTCATGGAGCTTAGGGTCTTTCCTTCCTGTATCCTTTTATAATCCACATGGACCCGCCCCCATGTTTAAACGTAGGTTGAATGAACATTTCTGAACCTGCAGACATTCAGCTTATTTTATTAAAAACCTTTCCTTCAAGTGACTGCTCACTACTTCTCAGCAGCTGGGTCTTGAACCCTTCTCTTTGCAAATTAGATTTTTTGTCTGTTTGTTTACTGACTCTGCTTTTGTTTTGAGAGATTAACAAATGCTTATTGACAAATCAGTCTATCAAGTAATTTAACGTAAAAGCAAACTTTACAGCCAGTCGCTGAACATTTCCAGTGGCGCTCAGTATTTACATACCCAAAGTCGCTCTTCAGAACCTGTTTGCCTCAGTCACATGCTTTTAAATATCAACTCTACACTCCTGTGGGTCTTCTTTGAACTGGTGAAAAAAAAAAGAAATGCCTTTTCAGTGACCCTGTTAGTTTTAAAACAGTGTCTGCTCTTTTACTATCTTAGGGAGGTTTACTAGGATTGCTGGTTATTCTTACCCCGTAGCTGCATCAGCAGAATTCTGCACAGAAGCGTGCACATATGCTAATTTAGGTATAAATGACAAATCAGGATTTTATTTAATTCTGACTCCTTCCCATTCTATTCTAAATTAACACCATTAGTGAAAGAAAAAGTACACAGCTTGCTTTACCGAGGCTTTTTGTTTAATCAGTCACAAATATTTTTAAAATGAAGAAAGCATTACATGCCCAAAGTAGGTATTCCCAAAAAGAGCCAGGAGAGGACAGTTGTTAAGGTAGGGGCCATGATAGTTTTAGAAGTTTGTAGTCCATAAACTTTAAAAATGGTATCGATCTAGGAAAACAGTGTGGTTGTTAGAATTTTTGACAAGTCCTTTCAAAATAGGTGGGTAAGCAGGACTCATGTCAGGTATATCTGTATAAAATATCCCATTGTTCATTAAAAGTCTTTTCTGTTAATTGAGCCTCCCACACACATAGCAGTCACATACAGGTGGTTTTGAACCCCCACCCCCCCCAAAAAAAACCCAATATATTTTTGCTTTTTATTTTTCTTCCTCAGACTTGCTGTAAGAATTTAGCTCTTAACAGTCTCAAAGTCCCTAGCCCTCCCCAGCTTAATTAACCTGTGTTTCTTCTTAACACATGGCAAGACTAGCCAGCCTTGCACAGCCTTAAAATAAATGTGCTGGTGAAATGCCAGAAATGGATCTTGTGATCCTTGCTTCTATGCTGGTAAACTTCGCTAGGCAGGCAATTGTTTCTATTTTAAAGGAATGAGATTTTTCTGTCCCCTTCTGATGATTTCTCCTGAAGGGCTAAACCAGGAGTGTTTAGGATATTAGCGACAAAAAAGAAAAGACATCAGGAAAGCAAAAATCATTAAAAGAATAAGCCTTCTGAGAACACAAGGCCTTGCCACTCTTTAGAAACAAAGCTCTCCTAATGGCAATGCAGAAAGGATTACCTCCTTAGACGCTTCTCAGCCAAAACCGGCTTTTGAAAATAGAGTGGCTTAAGAGAGAGCCCGCCGCCTCGCTTGTCTGTGAGCCCTGTTCCAGAACCAGCCCGGCTCAGGTGATGGCTTCCCATTGTTTGTAGAAGAAAAGGCAGGAAGAGTACACGGCCTTGTCCAAGTTTCTCTTCTGCAAACTGAAAATAGAAATTTTCCTTGCGTGCACAGTTTAAATGTGAGGACGTCTCAATATAAAATGAGCTGGAAAATATTTTCAAGGTGACAGATCACAATCATGTTTGGCCTGCAGCCCCATAACTGATATCTTCAGGCACAGTTTTAGATGCCTTTAGACCTCAGGTGACTTCCTCAACAATGTTACTTTTTTGTGCCAAATGTCATTTTGTTCAGTAGAAAAAGCTGTTGTCCTATCTCATGCCACTGACTTTTTGATACATTTCTGAATCTGGCGAATAAACAATAGGAAATCATGAAATGTGCTTATCCTAGAATTAAGCTAAAGACCTGACTTGGCCTTCAGAACCCAGCAGTTAAGGACATCAGCCCTGACAGTTTCCTGTCCCTGGAGTGGCTCCCTCCACTGTAGGAGCTCTTTAGAGACACAGAAAGGGAGTCGAATGAAACTGTCTTATTTTTTCCAGCGTTGGAACTCTTAGAGAAATATAACTCGGATCTTACTAGATTTTGGACGCCTTCCAAATGAATATTTTGGGAGAAGGAATGACATAAATCTTTTTCTGCTGTCACTCCCCAAGCTCCTGGTTTTGCATTTTACCTCCCAAAATCCAGGCAGTCTTCATTCACATGGGTGTGCATGTGGCGTATTGTGCAGGCAGGCTGGCCAAACTCTGCAAGTGGGGTCACAGACTGCTCACCTGAACGTTTGAGGGTCCTAAGCGGTTAAGTCACTCTCCCCATCCTCCTTAGGAATGCCAGATCTGTTCATTTCCTTGCTCTCAAACCCCTCCCACTCCCCACCCCAACACCAGATTGAGGGGCTTCATTTCCGGCTCAGCCCTCTCGCCGCCCAGTCCCCTCCCTCCCCTGTGCGGGCGGACCCTGTGTCAGGGTGACCCGACCCCACACCTGTTCCGGTTCTCACCCTTCCTTTACTTGCAGTGCTCGCTCGATTCCTCCCCTTCTGGGATGCCCCTTACCTTTCCCTCATCACTTCTGTGACTCAAATAGAATTATTCAGTAGCTCTTCTAAAGAAGTACCTTACACACTTGATTAAAAGCCCAAAGAGGTTTCAGTGGATTTTTTTTCTCTCTCACTTGAGCAGCATCTGCCAATTTCCCTGATTTTCCTGCTAATTATCTTCGTATTAGCCAGAACTCATTTCACATGTTATGGCTCAATTAAGACTGAGCTCTGATATAGAACTAAAGGTTTATAGGATTTGCTGGAATAAATCTTAAACTTACATTCTTATTTAGAAATGGGTTTTTGTTTTTACAACAAGAGAAATGTAAATCAAAAGTGCTGAGTTCGTTGGCTTCTGCAGGGCTCCATGCCTAAAGCAGGACCCATTGTTCCCTTTCCCCTGCAGCAGCTCTTCCCTCCCTGCGGTCACCTGTGGTTAAGACCTCGACCTGCAGGGTGAGACAGCAAGCTCATATCCTAGCTCTGCCACTTGTTAGCTGAGTGTCTTTGGGCAAGTTTATTTAACTCCCTTACGCCTTAGTTTCCTCATCCATACAGTGAGAATGATACCTGTGGGATTGAGCTTATTCATGATAACACACGTAAAGGGCATAGCAGAGCCCCTGGAACATAATCACTCAGTCAAAGACAGTGGTGGTTATTATTATGCTTATTATTGATAAAATTATAGTTCCTTTTGCACTTCGCAAAGTATCAGTAGATTCAGCTTTAGATACTCATTTGTATAAACAGAGAAAGTAACTGAGTGTAAAAATCTCCTTTACTCAGGGTTTAAAGAGAGTGCAAAGTCATTGGCTGTTTTCAGCATCCCCAGCCTCAGCTTTCCTTGGGCATATTCCAGTGCAGATTTATGAAGCATGCTAATCTCAGGGATTGCAGAGAGATGAACACACACATAAATTTGCACATACGTGCACATATACATGCACACAGCCTTTATGTGTATATAAGGTGTTTATTACATTTTAGAATATAGTGTAATAAACTATGTTATAGGTGGATGAAAATGAATTCCTTAGACTGACTCATTTTGAGAGATTTCTCCAAAACACAAAATCTAAATGTGACACTTTTGCAGGTACCTACCATTGTGGAGTAAGTGGTTTACCCAGTGATTTCGATCTGGGGCTCAATTTTTTTTTTTTAATGATACCGTCCTTGACTCTTTGAAAATATGGTTGAATTTCCAGTTATTATCTTATAGAGAAATTTATCAGAGGTTGAAGGTGGAAAGAGTTTTAACTAACAAAATATAAAATCTAATTTATGGGGATACTTGAGAATTCTGTTAATTTACAAGGTAAAATCCCTTAGGCTCATTGGTTACATAAAATTTTAAGCCTGGCTCTAGATGTTCTAATTTCTAAATCAGATTTTTAAAATATACATAAAAAAGACCAACAAAAAATATACATATGTAAAATTTATGGAAGGAGTCCTATGCGTTTTGCCCAAGTTTCTATTGATGGAGTTGGTTGTGTCTGGTAATTGGATACAGTTAAATATTAGATAAAGTTTCAGTAATATACCAAAAATATAAAGTACAAGAATAAAAATTCCACTTTCTTTTTGTTCCAGGTTCTCTGGGAGATGCTAACAAGGGAGGTCCCCTTTAAAGGTTTGGAAGGATTACAAGTAGCTTGGCTTGTAGTGGAAAAAAACGAGGTAAGACTACGATTCTCCATTCAGGTACATAGATCAGAAAACAGTATTGGGGTTTTGCAAAAGACTTTTTCATCTTCTTCAAATTGAAAGTAAGTTCACGCTTATGGAAAGATTAGCAGTAGGAGTTAACACAAAGGGTCAAAGTGATGTTATTCCTCATGAATGGACCCTTTACATCTAATTGTTGCAGCTTCACGTCGTGATGCTGTAGATCAAAAATTGTACAAGTACTGTACTAGTTTCTCAGTCTCAATTGTAAAACCTAGGGGTTTGTTCTTAGTGATGAAAGAAGCCATTGCGTCCAAGGTAGGGGAACAGTTTAACTCCATCTCCTGCGTTTAGGACATCTTTTTTACTGTCCGGGAGTTGATATATCTGTAAGAGACCTTCAGCTACTTCAACTTACCTCTCCCAGCAGGAGTCACTATAGTACAAGAAACTGTCGCTTAGATGAGAATTTCAAAAATAAAGGAAGAAAAAATAGTTTCAAAAAAGGGAAAAATTACAGTTTTGCCACCTACGTTGAACACTACATTGAAGATGAGCTCCTCACTGGAATTGGCGAGGCAGTGGCAGGACTGTTCCCTTCTTCATGCAGAGCCTTTCCATTTCAAAAGAACTTCAGTGGCGTAAACACCGTTTGTGCTGTGTCCCCAGCCTCGCTTTTCTTCTTCCCACAAATTGAGGCTTTCAGTTAGTTGGACCTATGAGCCTACATCAGAGGACATGGTACATTCATATCAAAGAGAGCAACTACATTTTGAAAGGTTTAAAATTGTGACTGAAACGCACAGCCATGGAAATTCTCAGCATAAGGATGAAGCATCCAATATCAAGGTATTATGAGAACTTAGATCGAGTAATGGAAGCACACAGTTGTCTTTGCAACGCTGCAAAACAGCCTTATTTCGCAAAACGTCTTCATTTCCACATGTTATCCGTGCCCTCCACAAAAGGTAAGGGTGCAACCTTAGGAGAAAATAATTTGCAAAAAGGTGAATGTGGAGAGCTATTCCCTTTTTAATTCTTTAAAAGAATGAGATTGATCTGCTCCCCATGTGAGTGCAGGAGCAAGCTGGATCTATCCAAAAGCAGCTATTGACAGAGAGAAACCAAGTGTCCATATTTTAGATCACATAATCCGCAGTTACCTTATTAATTTGTCCTCCTGAGCCGTTGCGAATGGAGGAAATGTTCGTGATAGCTGGACTTGATGGGAGAGGGCTGCCAATTTAAGAAAAACGAAAAGGTGTTAAATTGAAGAATGTGCCTTACTCATTGTTTCACAGAGGCTGTTCTGTTTTAATTAAATGTGAGGGTTATTCCTGGTGTGCTGTTAAATCAGACCTCACACACAGGATAGCTGATTATTTTCATGATATGAGAACCCCCTTGTTTCTGTTCTGTTTCTTTTGCCAGAGAGATGGTTGGATGTTTGGTTCTGGGTTTACAAATGAGAGTGAAGAAAATTATTGACCTTCTGTTGACTTTGGAGCAGAGCACTCAATGTCTTTTTTCCCCTCTACGTCATTTCAACATAAACAAGAAGGAAGTTTTTTTTTAAAGCTAACTGAACACTCCAAAATGTCTAAGACAGAGTAATTTTTACTTAAAAATAGTATTTCATTTAAAGGATGGCCTAATAGATGCAAATCTAAAGCACTTTCAAAACACTGGAGTATCCATCAAGGATTTTTAAAGCCGAAGAGAAAAATGAATTTAGAAGCTGCCTTGGGTTAGTTGACTTGAGGGCTGGGAATCATCTATATATAACCTTCAGAACCTCCTCAAAAGGTATGGGAGGAGGCCATCCCCACCCACCCCCATCTCCCCAGGGTCTCCTAGAGCATTTTATCCACAGTGTGATATGATGATCAACTAATAGTGGCTGGAGGCTACTCAAATGCCTCCCATGCTATATTTATTAAATATAATAGTAAGTGGAAAGAAACCCACATGGTGAAATAAGTTTTCTAGACTTTCTAATGAACCTAAGCACAACTGGGTATTGCAAGGATTTTTATCTGTCTGTTCTCATTGTGTACAATATTTATTTCATTCATCAAAAATATGGGAATTAAATTCAAATAGTGTCCATTGTCGTCATTCAAGAAAGTGTCTTCATTTTACCTCATAAATGGAGGCACTTATTCCCAAGACAAATTCTGTTGAGATGGCATGAAAATAATCCCCAAGATTTTATTTCATTTCATAATAAAACTGAGACTTTGACTTAAATATAATTCATAAAAATCCCTTCAACTTTGTTACTTTATTTATTTTTACTCTAGAATATCTTGGGTTATTGAGTTGAAAAGAGAAAACAGTATTTTTTTTAAACAGCCATCTTTTAAATAGAGAATGACATGTTTAAACTTTCAGGGAGACATTTTAAAAGTGAGCCAGTCACCCTAGAATGCTAGTCATCCTAGACTCATCGGAAGTTACAAAAATATTACAAAGAATTCTGTATACCCTTCACCCCGCTCCCCCCACTGGTGAGATACAAGTATGGTATAATACCCAAACTAGAAAATTGACACTGACACATTACTCTTAACTAGACTCCGGACCTTATTTGGTTTCACCATTTAGGATTGCTTTTTGCATCTATAGGAAAATTAATACTTTCTAAAAGTGGTATCTCAAGGCTTTGATTGTAAACCCTTAATAATGAAATAAGGTCTTCAAACAGTAATTTTTCCTATTATTAAATCCTGTTAAAACTAGAACCCATAAATTGCTGTTGAACTTTACAAAGCAAACAATGAACCTGTATAGAAGACAAGAAATTAAGAGGGTATTACCAATACATTTTTAAAATCTTACAGATATGTGTATCTGCCTTTGTAATTTCCATAAAAATTAATTAGTAGTCATTCAGAATGTTTTGGCAATATAACTTCTATCTTTATAAATACTTAAACGTGTTTTGTTCTAAGTAGCAAAACTACTGTTCCTTATTAACATAAAAATCCTCAAAAACTTAATCCATTGTCTTTGAAAAAGGACTTTAGAAAAAGATAACAAACTTGACTTAAAAAATTATTATTGAATCTTATGTAGAAAATGGTGCAAAAAAAAGTGATCTTTTTTAAAAATGTCATTTTTTTAGTGATTGGGAAATATTTTAATTTCAAATTTGAAACTTTTATTTTAAAATATTTAAGTTGTAAGTAGCGTTACAAATCTGCTGCTAATATCTGATTATTTCAGAATGTTCTAATGCATTAGCAATGCCCACAGTTATGTAATTGAGACTTAAGTATTTTGGATTCTCTTTTAAAGTACTTTCTAGTGCCCCAAAATAATCCCTTAAAGTGTCTGAGTCAAGATTTAACTGATATTTGACCATGTCAGATAATTTAAATAATTTTGTCTTTTTTAATGATGTCTCAGATGTGGCATCTAAAGTCTGAGTAAGAAAAGACAATAGAAAAGATCAATGTCCATATTCATCTATTTCACATTTCAGTCCTTGGGAAGATGTTGTGCTAAAGTTATTCTGGAAATGTTACCCTTTATGAAAGCTTATTTTTCATTACCCACAGAGTACATTTAGTCACATAATTGCAGTCACTCTCTGTTTTTATTAGTTGCCATCCCCAGCCATTTTACACTAAAAAAAAAAAAAAAACCAAAAAAACCTGATTTTCCTTTTGACCTTCATCAGAAGATTTCTAGTTCACATTATAGTAAATATAGTACCATTTACTACATCTTGCTCTATACTATGCAATTGCCAAGACTTGAAGTTTAAAAATGCTTAGTGTAGCCCATAACTTGGAGAGGTTTTTTTTTTTCCTACTTTGCTTTAAGGTTTTATTTATTTTGGTTTATTTCTATTTTAATTCCAAATATAGATTGTCTGTTTTCTTGCCAAGGCAACTGTTTCTCAAGTTTTACACGTAGCCTTCCCCAAATCCAGCTAAATTGAGTTTTGAATGTTTTATTTGCAAAACTTCCTGGCAAATGATGCTGTAGAATAAACCTTCTTAGTACAGTGGTTCTCACATCCAGTGCGTTCTTTATACCAACTGTGTTAATGCTCCCTCTTCTTCCCTGAGATGAAATTCAGAGGTGGTGCCACCTACCTACACACACTGCATTTTAAGTCAGCATAATGCTCTAAATGTAATATAAGGAAAAAGTTAATCAAATATGTATTGCAACATAAATATGCTCATTCATGGTAACTGAAGAGGTGATAATGGAACAGTTTTAGATGCTTGCACGTATGAATAAATAGAATTCAACAGCAACAAATGCAAAGCAGAGTTAGGTTGTATTAACGATTCGAGTACCATGAACAACACTATCGTAGGCAAAATTTTCCCAAAATCTTGGTAAGGTTATGAATAATGCACCTGTGCTTGATTTATTCTATTTGGTAGTTGCAGTCATAGAAAGTTGAATGTATTTTAAAAATATTCAAGAATACTCTGTATTTATTTATAAATCAGAAGATTCTAGGATCAGAACATTATAAACCTCATTGTTTGCTTGTTTTATTTACATGAATACACAGGACATTTGAAGTTTAGTGGAATGCAGGAAAATTCTTTTTTTTTTAAATTACAGTTACTATGTGTCAATTTCTGGTGTACAGCACAGCGTCCCAGTCATGCATATACATACATATATTCATTTTCATGAATGCAGGAGAATTCTTAATCAGGGCTTTACTATACATATTGAAGGGTGGCCAGCATTCTTGACCTGCTCCAGGTGCAGCCCTCCAGTCTTTAAAACAAATACGCCTCTGTAGCTTTGTAAACTGCCCCTGGGGGCGTTACATGTTCTGTGAGAACCACTGCTGTAGAATGTGAGAACAGGACTGATACTCTCATTATAATCTTTGTCCTGTCAAGTCCTTACAGTTTATGGGTTTGGCCAAAACTAAGCCACAGTGAGTCATCCATTCAGAATGTCTCATTTGCCAAAGAGAAAATGCACACTTTTTAAAAATTATCTCCATGATTGTCTGTGCTCAAGATGTTCTCAGAAATTGTACACCTATTGCCAAAGCTGAAATGGTTTCCTAGTTACCTGACCTGTTTTTATATTTCATAGTTGCCTTTAACAATACAGTGACAGACTTGTGGTTTCAGATTTAGTGTTTATGTTCCAACTCGCTCCTCTCCCACTATAGTTTCTCTAAGGCTTGATTCTATGTGTTGTCACATTTGTTATGCCGAACCTGATTTCTTCATCCACTGTGATTCCTCTTTCAAGGAAACCTATAAGTATCTTTAGAGATTAGATACAAATCTAAATGTGAATTCTCACCTGCCATATGCTAATTAATGGAAGATTTAAATTTAATGTCTTGCTTATGCCACTAAATTAATTCTTTTGTACCTTTCAATTAGTATTTCCTTCCTTTAATGAGTAAATCCTTGTGTTTCATTTTGTTTTGGTTTATTTTTTCTTTCCCTGTTACAGAGATTAACCATTCCAAGCAGTTGCCCCAAGAGTTTTGCTGAACTGTTACATCAGTGTTGGGAAGCTGATGCCAAGGTATGTACATATTTTGTTATTGTTGTTGTTCTGAAATTTCACTTGTTTGACTTTGAGTTTTTAAAACCTGGGGTAATAAAATCCATTACAAAGCAAAGCTGGACTGCTGCTCCTCTGAGCCCCAGATGGACTGTGAAGGCCTTCTGTTGACATCTGCTTGTCTTGATCCCTGGAAACTCATTACTGGCTCTTTCCCACAGCACTCTGGCATTCTTGAGTCAATCAATAAAAAAGCATTTATTCCCTTGTTTTTCGTCTTTAATAATAACTGTTACACCTTCGTGTTATAAAAATGCTAGCACACGGTGCTTATTGTATGCCAGGCACCCTATGTCCCTTAACTCATTTATTCCTCGGAGTAGCTCTGTGAAATAGGTACTGTTATTAACGTCATTTCACACGTGAAGAACCAGGGCACACAGAGGCTAAGCAGCGAGCTCAAGGCTGCACAGCAAGTAAGTGGTGCAGCTGGAGAGTGAACCCAAGCAGGCTGACAGGAGTCCCTGTGCGTGACCACATCGCCCTGCTGCCTCTCTAACCAAAGACCAGGCAGGAGGAGCACTTCTCAAGAATCTTGATGTGCACTCCCTGCGGAGTTTCGGGGATGTTTTTTAGGCTGTCACAATAGAGTTGGAGAAATTCCAAAATTAAGGCTTTCATGTGGTTATCACATTCAAGCACGGATGGCCCATTTCCTTTCCCTGCAAAGATGGGTTTAAAAGACTCTCACATACATACAGAAGTGTTTACGTATAAAATGATAGGCGAGGCTTGGATTTGCTTCCAAATAAAGTGGAGAGAAATGGATGACAGTATAGATTAAATAAGATGGGCCGTGATGATTTTTTTTTTAAACAGAGAGGCCACATCAGAGGCCACATTTATTTTTTTTCCTTTTTCAGTTTTATTAGGTAGATTTATAACAGTTTGACTGCACATATATATTACATTGCATGTAAATACATGTATACAATATACTGCACATTTTTTAGTTTACATATATGTACTGTTCATTGTTTCTAAGACCAGATTAGAGCTTTAGCTTTTTAAACTTACATAGTTATCAAAGGAATAAAGCCAACCACAAAATAAGAATCAACAGAATGCAGTAATCCAATCATAAAGGACAGTCAAATGTGCTTACACATATTCAAGAAATCAATCATCTAAGTTATAAATAATAAGTAGTTCATTTGTGTCCTTATTTTTTCTTTAGATTCCACATATAAATGATACCATACGGTATTTTTCTTTCTCTTTCCGTGGGCCATGATGATTTTTGATGTGATAGGTATATGGAGGGTCACTATATTATTCTCTCTACTGTCTTATATGTTTGGAATTTTACATAATAAGAGTTAAAAAATAAAAATAGCCCTCACAGATTAAACATTACAATGAGAGACACTAAAAAGAACTAAAATTTTATAGTTCAAATTTGTTCAGTTTTTCATGGAAATATATGTATTACAGACTGACCTTTTAAATAGAGATCTAAAAAAGAAAGACTTAAGAATGGACTTTCTTCCTTAATTTAAACCCAGTTTCTGTCTGACTGCCAAGAATAATTAATATTGATAACATACAGAGCCATCCCCTGGTGTCTGCAGGAGGTTCCAGGTTCCAGGAGGCGGAAGGAATCCGCAGATGCTCAAGTCCCTGGTGTAACCTGGTGTGGTTCAGTCACACACACCCTTTACCCGTATCCGCGGGTTCCACTTCGGCGGATTCAACACTCTGGTTTGAATCCCAGCTGGTTGAATCCGTGGATGTGGAAGCCTGCTGTTTGTCTGTCGGCCGTAACTCATAACCACTTGGTGAGTATGGGAGTTAGTGTCACACAGCATTCACGTTGAGTCATACGTAATGTGCCCCAGCACGTTGTTCCAGGCCACCAAGTAAGAAAAGAACAGCTGAACACCGAGCACAACAGCGCGGCCAGGAGCGGCCAGGAGCGCGGCCAGGGACGCGGACCTGCGAGGCCCGCCCCCCGCCCCGCGCTCCCTGTGCGCTGGATGCCCGGTGCTTTGTCTCGGAAGAGTTCGTCGTTGTTTCTGCCCACCCATGTGCATGTCATCTCTGCCCTGATAAACCAGAAGCCTCAATCTTTGCTTTCACTCCTGTTCACTGAACTACCTTCACCCTTTTAAAAGTTCTGTATTGACTTAGTATTGTTTTTTATGAAAGAATTTAACATTGGTATTTTTATTTAGGATTGTTAACTGTTTTTATTAGTCTTTTTATAACAAAGTTCACAGGTTTTGAATGGCCTGCACTGCCCCTGTTTAGGCCCTGTTTTAGTGTGTAATTTTTCAGACTACGGGGATTTTTAAGCATTAAGAGAAATGCTAGCACTTTGCAGCTAACCCAGTAGAAACCACAAGTGGCTATGCGCAGGCTTGCTCTAGAACATTTATTTTATGCTGCTGAAATACTTTTTCATACTCTACCAATTACATGTCCATTGTGGCACTTATAGTCATTTTGGTAGTATTTTTCTCTCTGACACTTAAATAGAAATTTCACCTGAAATTATTTGCACTGAATTAGATTAATGCAACTAGATCTTTATAATTCTGATTATATTTCAGTATGCAAAGCAGGTTTTGAATTTCTTAATCCGAAATTCTGTACTACATTAATTAAAATTCTAAGCGTATGCATTTATGGCGCATTAATTAAATGATAGTGTTAACACCTAACACAACAAGGACATTAAGCCCAGAGTTGATGCCATGAAGTTGGCATGTCTTTATTTAACATGTAGTAAGCTAACCCTTCTTTAAGGCCAGAGAAATCTTGTGTTCTAGCCAGGTGAAATATGAAGGAAGTTTGAGAATGATTTTTATTTCCTAAGATCATGGCATTTTATTCTGATACAACTGATAAATGCCCTCTATATTTGGTTTGATTAAACATCCAGCTGACATTTCCAACTCTCTCGTTGCTACCTCCTCTATGCACAGCTTCCACACCTTCCTTATTCCCTGATCATGTTCTTTTGTTCTTTTCTCCTCTGATGACTTACTTTGTCATCAAGCCTTCCCTGGTGATTCCGTTTACCCCAGCCCATGCCAAGTACTCCTTTTCCTAAACCACTGTCTGGGCTGCTGCCTTATCTTGTGCTGTTGCATTTTTTAAAACTATCTTTCTTCCTAAATGGTTTACAGGCTGTATGAAAGAATAGAGCTAGTTTTTATATTTCCCTATAGCATATTCTGTAAATTTAGTAAACAGATGCACAGTTTGTTGTTGACTAAAGTGGCCAGACCAAGGTTTATTTCCTGAGAGGGCATTTTAGTTCTTTGGCTAGAATGTCGCAGTTCAGCCAGGAGTTGGTGCCAGTCCTATGCACCTAGCTAGAGCAATAGTGGTTACAATCTTTTGTTTCTTTTTTTTTCACTCCTTAAACTCTAGAGTATTAACATATATATTAAAGTATTCAACTCACCTATAGAGATGTGTTCTTTTGCAATGAGGAGGGGGAAATGTATACAAAAGACAGCGGCTATTGGGTAAATGCCTGGGTCATTCCAATGGCTTCCACCAGGGACTCAAAATATTTTATTGAAGAAAAGAAGGAAGTAAATGTGGGTATTGGTTCAAGTTCTAAAATGACATTCCTAAATCAGGAAGAATGATCATTCAAGCCCTGAGTTTGATAGAAGGTAATAGCTTTCCTTCAAAGGATAAACATTTTGGAAGGTTTAAGAGCATAGCACCTGGTTCTGTAATTTGCTTCCTGAGTGATACTAGGCTTCTGAGACTGATCTTCCTTATCTATAAAATGAAGATAACAAATAAACAATGTGTATGATGCTTAATACATGATCCTAGTGGTGCCTTTTTAAGTAAGCAAAGCCTACACAATACATAAAAGGAACCTAAGCACCCAGAGGAAGATCTGAGACCAAATCCTCTGTAACCAGAATACTCATAAAATACTATCACCATGAAATTCTACATTGTTCTTACTGTCTAAATGTTCACTTTGAGAATTTCCATCTGAGAGCATATTCTGGCTATAAAATCAAGATTTTTCTAGGGATGCCATCCAATTACAAAAAAGTTCCACCTTATCTGAAGAATGATTAGGCGTAGGGAAAAATATTAGGCTTTAAAAATTTATTAGCTCCTCTTGCCGCTTTTCCATGAAAAATGAAAACCTTATATTTATTATATAATTAGTTCCTGTGCAAACAATTAAAACATTTTTCCTTTTGCAGCCTGACACATGGTGGGAGAAATTAAAATGGGAACAAATTCAAATAAGGCAAGCAGAATTTTTTCAGATTTCCTACTCAGGCATTTTTCTCTTTGCGTATTAGAAGGCTTCATGTACATCAGTGACATTTAGCTATTTATGCCCTGTTTTTAAAACACACCCACCCCCACACACATACCCACACACGCCCTTGAAAGAGTACAGAAGGGGTAGAACTCGGGTAAATATCCCAGTTTTATATTCCTTAAAAAATTGCCTTTCTTAATGTAGGAAGTACTCAAGTCCTGAAAGCAAGCTACCTCAGCATTCCTTCTTATTTTTGTGCTCCTAAATTAAAATGCATGTTTTAATTGCTGCGAGTGTAATTTGTTCAGAAATGGTATAATTATGGGGCATGATGAAGAGAGAATGTGCATCATCCTTTTATTGTCTTTCTCGTTTTTTGTTTTAAGCTTTTGTCTCAACCTGGACTAGAGTCGAGAGAGAGACTAGTGTAGTTTCTGCTAACTAAAGAAACACACTTAAGCACTGCCTCTTCCATTTCTAGTAAACTGTACCTGAGAGTTTCCCAGCACCAAAGCTAGTTATAATGTGAAATAAACATTGAGAACTATGTTGGTGGCTATGAAATTGGGGGATTTTTCTCTGAGCACCTGGTGTAGGAAATTTTATTAGTTCTGATAGATTGGTAAATAGATCTTCCCCCAACATTTTATTATAAACATTTTCAAGCATATGGAAAAGGGCAAAGAATTTTACAGTGAGCACTATAGGTGATACCTGTAGGTACACTTATCACTCAGACTCTGCCGTTAACATTTACAATACTTGCCTTACCATGTAAATTTTTAAAGACTTAACTTTTTTCTTTTGGGAGCCCTTAATCATACCCCAAAAAGAGAACTAGTTAGTACTTTCCTTACCTGGAAAAATACTGTCATCATTCCAACCTGAGGCCACATGATAGAAAAATGATGTCTGAGTCTATTCTTGTGGATAATTGATTAAAAATAAGTATGGTTCCCTAAACCTGAGCAGTCTGACAGCTGTGAAATAACTAAATCAGGACATTCCATCATCTTTTCCATTGGTATGGTGACTTGAGCTTATTACTTTGCTTGTGGATTTTCTCTTAAAGATCTACTTTCTTAAGCCGCAGAAGGTGATTATTTATTTTTTTTCTTCTTCAGAAACGGCCATCTTTCAAGCAAATCATTTCAATTCTGGAGTCCATGTCAAACGACATTAACCTTCCTAACCAGTGTAACTCATTCCTGCACAACAAGGCAGAGTGGAGGTAGGTGGCCTCGCACCTGAGTCACAGCCTCTGGCTTTTAGGAACCATGACTGATTTCAGCCAGGAAGAGAACCTGAGAACTTGAGGACAGTCCTGATTTCTTAGAAACTAAGGGCTTTTTGATGTGTTTTGTGTGTCGAAATCTTTTCCAGTGCTGATAGGCCCTCCATCTCGTATGTAAGCAGAGTGCCCCTCTAAACTTGCTGCCTTATCACGTGTCTAAGTATTTGGAAAGAATATTGAAACCATATCTTCTGAGACAAAAGAGAGTTACCAGACATTTCTCTGTGCACACTCCGTGTTAGGAAACTTTGGCCTCTGTCCAGGGAGAATAAAAAATACTGTCTGCCTGGAAATTTGCAGAGCACTGCATCTGTTGGTGGAAGAGGTAGGGAGACTGTAAAAACACTTTTAAAAGGAAACTTCTGGTGTTAAAAGTCCTATTAAATTTTGTAAAGTGTAAACAAACATAGTAATGAGAAAATTGTATTGTGTGTGTGGAAGAAGTAACCCCGGGTGAGACATCTGAACCTGGTCACATGATGCACGAATATAAATAGCATGTTTGGGAGCTAACATTATTCCTCCTTGACTCAGCAGAGATTCAAGTAACTCGTCTCTGCAGCTGATAGCTGTGGTAGGAACATAACGCTTGACGCCACCTGCCGATGCCAAATGAGTACTGCATGCACTTAAAAAACGGACTCGTTTACTCCTGTGATTACACATTTCTTTGGACTTTGATTGGTGTCTTACAATAGCCTTCTTGATTTTTTTTTTCTTTGGAAATCTCTAAGAACAGTGAATTAAATGAATTTTTATTTAGTGATTCAAAAGTAATACTGTGTGCTTAAGTCTAGGTATTTGTTCTGGGCTGAAATAATTAACAAAGCAAAACATGTAAGTAATATTTGTTTCCTACTGTATCTAATCAGATCACTCCCCTTTCAAATCTGTAGAAGAGGCTCCCATTACTCTAGGACAAAGGCCAAAATACTTAAGATTCGCGCTACCCTCTGTGCTCTGGCGTCATCTGAAGAGGATCGCTCTGCCCCTTAATTTCTGCCTTCGCTCCCTCAACAGACGCATGCTTCTCCCTCATTCGGAGTCCTTGCCAACGCATTCATTCTTGTTTCAGCGATACGCCACCTGGATGCCCACACCCAGCTTAGCTGCTCCTTGTTGTTCAGATAGCAACTGAAAAAAGTACTTCTTCAAGGAGGTGTTTCCTGATCCCAGACCAGATGAGGTTCCACTTTATGTCCGTTGAGAGCATCTCCTTCATAGCTTCTACTGCCATTGAAATTAAGAAGTAATTCTGTCAGAGAGGTTATAGCTGAAGTGGTAGAGTGCATGCTTAGCATGCACGAGGTCCTGGGTTCAATCCCTAGTACCTCCTCTAAAAATAAATAAGCCTAGTTTACCTCCCCCCGCAAGATGGAAAAAAAAAGTAATTCTGCAGTTTGTTGTTTAATGTGTGTCCCACTGGGTCAAATGTGAGAGAGTCAGATCACCTCTATTGCTCATCTCTGTGACGACAGCATCTAGAGCATGTCTTGACCAAAGAAGTTGCTCAATCATTGACTATATTTTATGGGGAAGGAAATACCATGGTGGTAATAGTATTAAAAGATACCACATAAACAACAAGTTCATGCTGTATAGCACAGGGAACTATATTCAATATCTTGTAGTAATTTATGGTGAAAAAGAATATGAAAACGAATATATGTATGTTCATGTAGGACTGAAGCATTGTGCTGTGCACCAGAAATTGACATAACATTGCAACAAATAAAATTAAAAAAAAGTAAAAAAAAAAAAAAAAGACATCACAAAGTTACACTAGAGAACGTAAATACAAAGTTACACTAGAGAACGTAAATACGTAAGTTAATTTGTTTGCTTTGACAGAGATGCTTTGTACATTCATTCACTCAGAATTGGTTAAGCCTCTGCTGGGGAAAGGTGTCCTCTAGGTACGGGGCTGTGGTGGTGAGCAGAACAGTCCCAGTGCATGTGGGGCGTCCAGCCTTAGATGACTCAGTACAAATATACAAATAACTGTTTCATCACTATTTTGATAAGAAACGACAGAGGGAAGACTGGACCTCTGAGAGTATGTAACCGTGAAATCTAATCTAGTCTGAGGATTTAACCAAAGGATTCCCTGAGGAACCGCTGTTTGATCTGTTAGCCAAAGGATTAGCAGGAATTTTATACTACTATTAATACCCATGAGCTAGCAGGTCCAAAGTATGTCAGCAAAATCAGAACCTACGGGGCACGTTGGTAAGTTTTCTATATAAAAATGTAAACCCTCCATAAGGCCCAAAGCACTATCCACCGTAAATAAATTTCCAAGACAAATGCCAGACTGTTACAGCGTTTCTCCCAATGCGATAGGTCAGGAGTTCTAAGAGTTTTTGGTCTCTGGACTCCATGACACTCTGAAACATTATTGAGGACGCCAAAGGGCTTTAGTTTAAATGGGTTACATCTGTCAGTATTTACCACATTCAAAATTAGAGCTGAGAAAATATTTAAATATGTATTTACTGGTTCATCTGAAAAACAGTGGTAAGTCCTGCCTCTGCCCTCAGCCTGTGGTGCTATCACAGATCGTGAAGCTTCTGGGAAATCTGTATACTTAGGAGAGAATGAGAGTGGAAAAGGCAAATCACGTCTTCCTGTTCTTCTGAAACCTGGTTTAACCTTGCAAATCCTTTGGGAACCTCTTGTGGGTCCCCAGATCACACTCTGAGAACCACCGTGATAGAGTTTCTGTCTTTAAAATAACATTCCAATTAAAATATCATACTAAAGGGCCTGAAATGGCATTTCAGTAAGGGGAAATCACGTGACCAATAAACATACGAAAAATATCCCACCTCACTTAGCAATCAAGTGAAAGGGAGCATAATTTATTCATCAGACTGGCAAAAAATTATGTTACCAAAGTTTATAAACTTCCTCATACTTTGCTGCTGCGAACATACTACCTTTCTGGAAGACAGTGTGACTGTGGAGACCAGTTGTCACTGTCATTTTATCCTAAGAACATAAATGGGAGGGCTATGCAAGGATGTGTATGTATGCATTTGTTTATCACAGCATCATTTAGAACTGTAAAACTGGAAATGGGCATCAAGTGAAATAAAAGATTTTGGGTTTCCTGTGGTTTTTATGATTTGAAAACATTATAGTATCTCCATATACAAAATAGTATGGAGCCATTCATGATAAGAAAAATCTGATAAATGATTTAAAAATAGAGGCTACAGTCCAGTATGTTTAGAATATTCCATTTATTCTAAAATAAACACGTTTATGTGTGTATATATGTGTGTGTGTACACAGAGAAAGTATAAAAAGATCAGTGTTATCATTGCGTAATGAAATTATGGGAGAATTTTCTATGTGTATGTCTTCATTTTCTACAGTAGACCTGGATTCATTGAATAACAAATTTATATTTTTTTAAATGCTTCCAGCTGAAAAGATGAGAGGAATAAAGTTGGTGATACATTAAAGTACTTTAGTAAAAGGTAAACAGTTCCCTAGGGAGCTTCCCCTTTGGTTCTCCTTCAGGAACTAGTTAATCCTGAGAGCTGGAGAGAGACTAGCTATCTTTACCTGAACCAGTAAACCACAGTTTGAGAAGCAGCAGAGCTGTTTTAAGTGAACTTGGCAATTGGTTAAAAACGCGAGGAATAATCATATTAGCCAGAGTAACAGTAGTGAACACAGCTGTCATTTATTACATTCTTAACTCAGATGCTTGTTCTTCATGTGGATTATCTTTTGTATCCACATAGCAACCCTAATTTACATCACAGGTGCAAAATCGAGACCTGGACAGGTTGGATAACCTGCCCAGCACTCACACCACATAAGACAGAGCCCGGGCTGGAGCCCCAGCTCCGGCCCCACAGGCCAGCTGTGTGTGGCGCACACTCTGTCTGCAGTGCTGTCCCGGGACGAGTGGCCAGCATCGTGCTGTCCACCCAGGTAGCCTGCAGTGTTCACCCAACTAGGTTCCCTTTTAGCAAAGAGAAATCTTACAGGACATGATGCTTTTAGGTTATGATTAAGGCAGAATAGCCATTCCACTCACTATGCCAAGTGCCAAGAAGAGGGAAATGTTCTGTCGGGTCATCTGGATGTTTCAAAGGGCAACACAATCAGACTACTCCTCTCTCTCCCCCAACCCCAACGTGTGTCTGGTGTCGGAAACCATGCACCAAGGTTCCAAAGTGGGCTGGGAAGTTAGAGTCTCAGTGAAGGCAGACTCCAGTCCTGTTTGGGTGTTTCTGGCAAAAGCTTGTTTGCTTGTAGAGCTTCTTCTACACAGAGATCAGATGGATCTTCTAGTCTTACTGAATATTCTGAAAATTCTTTTTATAACTAGCTTATTAAAAACCACAAAAACTATGTCCTTTCCTTTGACCTAATAAATGATAAGAAAGAAATTTCGTGGCAGACCTTTCCCTGTTCATCACATTCAGCTCGTTTCTCCTCCTATTGACTTATTAGCAATAGTGGCAATGAGCATTAAGAGCAGAAAATGCATCGTCGTCATGGTCACGTTCTCAGTTCTCACCACCTCTTGTGATTGCCTGCAGACCTGCAGTTATCTGCACTGAGTGAGCTCTGTGCTGCTTTGATGGAGCAATCAGGTCTCTGTCTCTTGGCAAAACACTTTTTTGGTTGTGTTCTTCCTTGGTGATCAGAATGCTCTCACTGTGGCGCGCCTTCTTAAAAACCAAAAACGGGGGAGGGTACAGCTCAGTGGTAGAGCAGGCGCTTAGCATGCACGAGGTCCTGGGTTCCATCCCCAGTACCTCCATTAAAATAAAAAGAGAGATTAAGAAAAATTAATCTTTGCAATTTAGATTTTTGTCACAAATTATTTAATACATAACACTAACTTTAATACATATATGATCTATTTCTCATGTACTATATATCATATAGCTGTTTATACAAATTGATCTTTTATTTCAAAGCAAGTTTCTGTCTAATAAAAGAACGTAATTATAGCTCCTTCCCTGTTTTTGACGTATGGAAAATTGATACTAGTTGAAGTCAACCTTAGGTGGATATGGTTTAAGAGAAAAACTGTGATTTTCAGCAACTAAAACACTTAAACCATATTTTTAGAAAAGGAAATTTATGTAAGTGCAGCAGCCAAACACACTTGATGCAAAACAATGCATGAAGAAAAACAGGGACCAGCAAGGGGAGCAGCTGTCTGTGTGCTGCCCCCCGGGTTGGGGTTACATCTCTCAGGGCATAAGACCTTGAACCCTGCTGTCAGGATCCTGGGGCATCTGGGGGAGCTGTGCTGGGGAGCTGGCCCTGAGGGGACGGACCAAGGAAGCATATTTACTCAGCCAGTGTTTGTTTTCCTGTGTCCCAGATCTCAGCTTACTTAACTGTTGATCTGTTTTCCAGTAGGGCTCAAATCAGAGTGGGCTCCCAGAGCTGGAACTTGAGATGAATTCTTGGCTTAAATGACAAGTGAAATCGAATGTGTTGGCCACTTACTGTGATCAGAAAGAACATCAGTGAGCTCAGTGTCCCAGGCCGGAGAGCTGGGACTGGGAGACCTGGGACTGGGAGAGCCGGGACTGGGAGACCTGGGACTGGGAGACCTGGGACTGGGAGAGCCGGGACTGGGAGACCTGGGAATGGGAGACCTGGGACTGGGAGACCTGGGACTGGGAGAGCCGGGACTGGGAGACCTGGGAATGGGAGACCTGGGACTGGGAGAGCCGGGACTGGAAGAGCCGGGACTGGGCGTAGGCAGCAGCCCTGGCCACTGACCACACCCCTCGAGTCTGCCCAGCTCTGCTGCCCCCTCTTCTCACCCTCACTTACTGAAGTTGGCTCTGTTACCAAAGTTTAACCTAAGGTTTTCCACACTGCGTTTTTATCCTTCAGTCCTCCCTTTGAAAAATAAAACAACCTTATTTATGAATGGGCATAAAGTTGCTGTCTGAAATATCAGGGATAAAATTGAGATTTTATGGTACGGTCATAATTTTGAGACTGCAGATTTACTGCCTTTCTCGAGGGACTCTTACGTGACTAGACTTAAATGGTTTTATAATTTTCATATGGCACCGATAAAAGGGACAGAGGGTTGACAGCTTTTACGCTTACTGTACTCCTTCCCTTGCTCTGAAGTCCTTTGCCAGCAGCCGACAAAGGAAAGCGTGGGGCCCAAATCCAGAACCCTCTCAGTAAGCTGTTCCCTGAGTTGGGTTTTGCCAGTCAATACCTAGGACTTTTTTGTTTTCATTTATTTCTCTCTCATCTACAAGGGCATTGGGGATAGGCTGTCCACTTACTCTGGTTTTCCCTGAATGTGAAAAGGCAGGTTTCAGTTACACAGGTTCATTAACTTAGATGTGGGGGCTTCCACCTTCTGCTGTCAAGGTGTCCACCAGAATTGCAGTCTGACGTGCAGATGTGTCCCCAGGGCACCTGGAAGCAGCTACTGGCTCAGCAGCTGATCTCCACCTGTGTCCTATCCCCAGTCCCTTCCTTCTCCTGCATCCTGCTCTCTGTGTGCCTTCTCCAGCCCTCTCTCCCTCCCTCCTCTGCCCCCTCTTCTCTCCTCCCCTCCCCCCGCCCCCCTTCTTTCTCTATCTCTCCTTATCATTGCTTTTCTCACAGGCTCTTCCGAAACTCAAGGGAAAGAACTTCCAACTTTCAGAGCATAAATTTAGACCTAAGCATGATGACAGCCCTGAAGGAGGAAAAAACTTGTACTGAGCCATCTTACCAGTTTCAGTTTCTATAAAGGACAGGTTCCTATCACCGGACATTACTGTTCCAAGTGGTGAGGTTGGTCGGCCCATAGAGACTAAGGAGGGAACTAACTTGCTTTTAAAATTGTTAGAGTTAGAAGGAACCTTAGAGTTCTTCTGGCCCAGGATTTCCCACACTCGCCTGATCATAAAAATGACCTGGGTCTTTTATAAATTAATGGAAATCCCTAGGCCCCAGCCAGCCCTACTGATCCTGAGCTCTGAGGAAGGATCCTAGAAATCTGTTTTGTTGTGTGTGTTGTTCGTTTAATAGGCTGCCCAGGTAATTATTAGGATCAGGTGGATCAGGCAAGTTGTTGAGCCCTGATATAGGATAACCACCGCCCCAGACAACTGAGGAACCTGAGGTTAATCAGCTGGTTGCTTGAGTTACTCAGCCAGGAAATAGGCTAATGTAAATTTACTAGTGTGATGGTGACCACGTAACCAAGTGTCATTTTCCCATCTCTCTCCATGTGAGATTAGTACCTGTTTCTTGGGGCTGTAATGAGAATAAGATGCGGTAATACTAATAGAGGTAGAGGACTGTAAGCATTAATTAAATGGCTAAGCCAGGACACAGCTCCGAAGTGTAGGCTTCAGCCAGTGGTTATTCCCTGCTTGGTGGAAATGTTCCGAGCTTGTTTCCAAGCTAGAAACTACCTGTTGATTTTGAAGGCTATGAACGATCGCTTCTTCCCTGCTAGTTTACTGTTTGGTTTCAGAGCACAAGTGTTCGCCTTTTCCTTTGACCAAGCATTCCGGTGGACCCCCGAGCGTGGAGTAACTCTTGAGCAAAGCTGAGACTTAACCCAGTTCTCCCTGTGCAGGTGCGAAATTGAAGCAACTCTTGAGAGGCTGAAGAAACTCGAACGTGACCTCAGCTTTAAAGAGCAGGAGCTCAAAGAACGAGAGAGACGTCTAAAGATGTGGGAGCAAAAGCTAACGGAGCAGTCCAACACCCCGGTGAGTGACCCCTACCGAGGAGCCTGGCTGAGCATGGCAGCATGGCACCCCCCCCCCCACCTCCCCAAACCTCCTGGCTGCGCCTGCGCAGTAAGGGGCTGCATTGATAACGCAAGTAGCGCTCATCTCTCTCTTCAATTAACAAAACGCCAGGAATTTAGAAGAAGTGCTTATCCTATTTCTGGCTCTTTCCCTGAGAACTGTTATTCTGTCAGTGTGTTTGTATGTTAGAGGCACAAAAATAAAATTCAGTGTATTTTCACACCATCTGTTAGATCCCTAGAACATGTGCCTCGAGGCTGATTAACTCTTTAGAGTCCCTCAGTAATTAATGAACGTTACACCAAGGCAGCCAGCTGTCTTAGGGAGACGTTGATGTGTCAGAACTTCTCTGAGTTTTCCTTCTAAAAGAGAGCTAACTTCATGACCTGTAAATAGCGTCAATATCCCTTACTCAGTTTAGGGTCATGAGCATGGGCCGCGAAAGATTGGAAAAAGACATCTCTCAGGATAAGCGTCCAGTACTTACTACACCTAGGAAATAACTTGTTTTGTTTTGTTTTTTTTTCCAACTCTTGTATTTGGAGTAAGATAAAAATGGCTTTTTAAGGGTTTTGCTATTTATACACTTACCTTGAGCTTATATGTTGATATGATATATTAAAATCTAGTCAAATTCCAGCAATCTTCCCTATTTTAAATGACATCATTTTGGGAATTAAGTATAAATTTATCATTGCGGGTTTTGTTCAGGGTTTTTAATGGGCAATATTTGTCCACTTTAAGATCACAAGTAATAGTAAGATTAAAAGTACACTTGTTACGTATTTTAAATTCATTTTTGATTGTTGCCGTGGCAGCTTTACCCCCAGAATACTTCAATGCATTTCACTTTGTCATCTTCAAAAGACTTTCCTATTTTTAAAAGTCTTAATCTCCATTAAGCAGCCAAAACCCAGCTACAAAGTATTTTCCAGTGTCTAAAGAATAAAATGGTTTGCCTCCTTTTTAAATGTATGCAGAGAAGGAAGCTGATATCCCAAAATGAAAGCTACAGTGAAGTTAAATGTTTATTATCAGATTTAACTTTTTCAAAAATGACTTTGATTATCCAGGGAATCCCAGAGTAAGAACTGAATTGCTATGCAGAAGACTGCCATGGGATATTAAGATGGTACCCATTTTATAAGTCCAGTGAATTTAACTTGGCTCTCAAGAAGGAAGTCCAGGGAAGTTTCCAGTTGTGGTTGAATTGGTACCAACAGGCAGATTCAGAAAGCCTAAGGATCTGCAAGGGAACATTCCTTCTCCCAGAGCTGATGAGAGGCAAAAATATAGCCATCTTGTGAAGTCTGAGAGTTGTAGGGTGTTTTAAAATACACTGAAATCTTAAGCTGTAAAGCACTGCACGGCTTGACTCTTTCTAAATGTAGCATTGTAAGAAAAAAAAACTTTAAACTACCCATTAGAGTATGCTTTAAAACCTTTCTTTGGTTTACTGGCATTAGTTTTGCTAAGAAATTATGGCCTGCCTTGCACACATTATTGCTACTAGTAAAACAGTTGTATAATAAATAATGAAAACCTCTGAGTGCACAGGAGGTTGTACGCTTGCGTTGTAACTGCAGAAAACTTTCTGTAAAGGAACCACTCCGAGGGCTCCCAGCTAACAATGGACAGCATGCAGCACGACCTCAATGAGATTGCCTTCCTTTTTTTACTTATGAAGCCTAAGTTTTCTTTCTAGACAGCACTTGCTTTTCACAGCTCTTCTGCTTAGAGCTGGTATTTCTGAAGGAAAGAAAGTTTGTGCTCACGTATTTTATAAGTAGGTGTTTTCTTTTATCCTCACATCAGTTTCTAGGTGACTTTAAATGAGGCTTCTGAGAGATGGATAAAATAAACATTTTTAAAAGGAAATGGCTGGAGACTAAGGTTTTCTGTAGGTAGCCTCATCATAATTATAAAAGTTTAAGTAACTTTATAAAAAATTATATTATTGGATTTATTTTGAGAAAGGACACTTTCCTTTCTTGAAATGAAAACATTAGTAAAAGCTATTTGGGAAGATAAATTCTCCATACACAAATATGAACCAATGTTTATTTTTTAATGATTGTTGTAGCTTGATGTAGAAATTTTATTTCTTTTAAAAGCAAAAGCTCATTTGTGAGGCATTCATTGTCATCTTAACATAATGTGAGGAAGGACCCATGAAATAATAAAATAGATAAGCAACAAAGAGATCCCTGAGAGCATCCAGGAATAGGAAACAAATCTGAGGGGCTGGGAAATTTGACTGCAAGGAAAATAATAGCCTGTTTCCAGAGTTAAAGATCTAAAGCAATATTTTTCTCCCACGTAACTGGTACTTTTTATCTGAATTCTGTGAAGTTCTTATTGAATGTGTAACTGCAGAGGTTTTTTTCCTAATGGAGTTAAGATAGTTTAAAAAACAAAAAAACTTGAATCAAACTTTAATTTAAAAATTAAGAAATTGGCCCTAAAAGTACCTTTACACCCAGAATGGAAAGGTCATCCCAGAGTTATACTATTTGTACATTGTTTATCATAAATTTACACTTATTTAAACAACATCAAAAATATAAGCCGTCATTTGCTTATTTCTTAAAAGAAGAGGCAGGAACACTTTAAGACCCAAACAGTTTTACCCCTGAAATGTGTATGGACAACATTTATGGGAATAGGTTGGCTGTGTAAAGTAATTATGTAAGATTGAAAATAAATGTCCGTCTCTGCTATGAGAAGGAGAATCCCTAGGGAAAAAAAATTCTGCTAAAAGAAGGAAACTTGTAGAGAATACAAACGAAGGTAGCGGTCTAAATTAATACTAGTTTCCTTTCCTCTCCATTTGCAGATGTACTTCCATACTTATTTATAATTTAAATCTTAGAGACAATCTAGTATTTGTTCACAAGTGAATTATTTCATAAACTGAATAACTAGTATTGTATCATATCTGGCTGTAATAAATAATAGATGGAGACAAGTGAATTCTAGACTCATTTTTAGTTTATAGTCGAATACTTGATCTAGCTGAAAAGGCAGCTAATAATGACCCAAATTTCCCCAGAACTGTATTGACTGCTGAATTGTTCCCATGCTTCCTCTAAGCTTTTCTTCGTTGGTACAAGGTTTCTTGATTTTTTTTTTCTCGCTTTTTAATCTCTACTTAATTTCTTTTTTAATGTAATAGTTAACTAAATGTTTCCATATGAAAGTGAAATTGGGAAAAAAAATAAGAGAAATTCTAAAAACTACTTTGTTTTAAGCAAAATGAGGGCTTGAAACATATGACTTCCTTCCTATTTGAAATGTGGCTTGCTGCGGTGCAAACTTTTGGTGGTGATTTACTCTGTCATTTATAAATGATGGTAAACACGCTGGAACCAAACCTGCCACTATATAAATTCTCACATAATTCCCTACATTCATTTATTTCACTAATCATTTACCTTCTGTGCAGCACCCACTAATTTTGTGTTATCTGTTTCCTTTATTTAAATTGGTCCTAATTTCTCTTTTTACTTCTGTCCTTTCTTCCCTCGTGATAGCTTCTCTTGCCTCTTGCTGCAAGAATGTCTGAGGAGTCTTACTTTGAATCTAAGACAGAGGAGTCAAACAGTGCAGAGATGTCATGTCAGATCACAGCAGCAAGTAACGGGGAGGGCCATGGCATGAACCAAAGTCTGCAGGCCATGATGCTGATGGGCTTTGGGGATATCTTCTCAATGAACAAAGCAGGAGCTGTGCTGCATTCTGGGATGCAGATAAACATGCAAGCCAAGCAGAATTCTTCCAAAACCACATCTAAGAGAAAGGGGAAGAAAGTCAACATGGCCCTGGGGTTCTGTGATTTTGACTTGTCAGAAGGTGACGATGATGACGATGATGATGATGGTGATGAGGAGGATAATGACATGGATAATAATAGTGAATGAAAGCAGAAAGCGAAGTAAGAAAATTGAATACGTTTGGGAAAACAAAAGAAACTTGTTATCTCAATCTGTACAAAAAGCCAGTAGGGAGGTAGAGAACCAAGCACTGCATTTTTAGGCCAATCACATTTATATGACAGTCATTTCTTTACGATTTTACTTTTGATTTGTTTTTGCTTACAGAAAAATGGGGGAGGAGGGGAATTAAGCCAAAAGGGTCTATTTAATGAATCAGCAAATGTGGTACCTGATTATAGAAATTTGTGATTCTATATGCAATATAGTATTTTTTTAACTAATGACATTCTGGCTTTTTTTAAATGAATACTTTATAGTTAGCATTTGATTTGATTTCATTTCATTTATTCAATTGCTTAAAAAAACTTACATTTTGAACAAGCACTGAACTCCTAATTCTTCTTTGACACTTGATTTTCTTATAAATGTACTACATTTTTTCTTCTTATGGCAATACACCGTCCTGTCAGAAATAATTGTGATAGTGACTACAGAAATCCAGCAATAAAAAAATGAGATGAAAGGAGGTTATAACAAATACTTCTTCAGAAATACCTAAGTGCTGAGACTTTTTAATAGATAATAGCACAACTACTAAAAGTAAAACCCGAGAGATGTTCTCAATAATACGTTTACAGGAGAAATATTCTAATTTGATACCAGCAGCAGATGCTGCAGGCGTTTACACCGGTGCTCGCCCTTGAAGCTCCTTCACACACTGTCATCTAAGGCTGAGCTTATACTTCATACAAAGAGGAGGATATGCTCTAAAGGGATACCTCCAGGCAGTGTGAGTATTAACACGGGGCAGGGGCAGGAAGAGGGTATGCGTGTTTGTTTTCCAGAGGGCTCTGCATGAAAATCCTGCGTTTTAAATACATGAATAGATATTTTAAAGAGGGAACTAAATATTATGAAAAGAATAGCAAAGATAAGCTATCCTTACTTAGGCAAAAGTGCAGAATGAAGGGTCCTTTTTCTATCAGATCTGGTCTTCTAGAGTTGTCTTTTTTTTTTTAACCCTGACTCAGCCATGCTGCTGTTAAACAGAAGTCAGTGTAGGTGCTGCTCTGAAAACCTAGCTAGCCAGAGAGAGATTCTCAGAATGTTTTCACATATTTGTCAAAGCTTGTTTAAACTATAAAACACTTTTTTTTTAACTACAAAAATATTTGTAGCTATATACATATACAGAAAGGCAAAAGAACAAAGACTTTTTTTCAACCTCAGTTAGAAAGCAGTTCGTTTGACTTTGGTAGTTCTTTTTACAGAAGATTTAAGAAATTAAATATTATCTAATACTATTTCCAATTCCAAAGCCTCTTGGAATTTGACGCATGACATGCTTCTAATCCCTGTTAAGAGCGGGAAAAATATCACAAAATGATCAGTATGCTGTGCCAGCTTTATTTGAAGAAAAATACCCAATAAGATGTTCTGGGTGTGAAATGTAGACCAGTCTGTATAGAATAGTGATGGAGAGAAGGATCTGGAGCCAGACCGTGATTCAGAATTGCTGTGCAGTCTTGGGCAGATTATGTAGGTTGTGTGTCTGTTTGCTCATCTTAACATGGGAATGATGATAGTATCCACTTCAGAGGGTTGGTGGGAGGATTCAATGAAATGATACGGGTAAAGCACTTAACTCAGTACCGGGCTCGCGGTAAGCGGTCCGTTAATGTTCGCTACTGTTGACTATGCCGCTGAAAGACACTGGAAAATAAGTTGTTTCCATAAGCTGGAAAACGAAACCATCAACTTCAAGTGATATTTGTTGAGTAGGATGAGATGAAAGTTGAAGTGAATTGCCTTCAGGAAAGATAAAGGAGAACACCTTCAGAACGTAAGCTATGCAAGCA
Organism: Camelus bactrianus; assembly: GCF_048773025.1. Taxonomy (NCBI): domain Eukaryota; kingdom Metazoa; phylum Chordata; class Mammalia; order Artiodactyla; family Camelidae; genus Camelus; species Camelus bactrianus. The sequence goes on from NC_133543.1 coordinate 54,221,150, forward strand.
GATCTACTCTGTCACTCTTTGAAGACCGTGCACGTGGCAAGGTTTGCCTGGTCTGAGGCGTCTGCCGGCCCTGCTACCACCCCCAGAGCAGGCAAACCCAGAAAGAAGAGGTAAACGTTTCCCCTAGAAGATGGAGTCCCCACTTACTCCTTCTGACACACTATGTCTGTGCATAGAAACAGATACACACCACAGTATAGAGCTGGTGACAAACAGGTGCAGACATAAATAGGCATCCTGTCTGTGCTCAGACACAGAGAAGTCCTCCCTGATTCAGGCCGAGCCAGTCAAACAGACCTTGGAGCGGAGCAGAAGGGATGCTACTCAGCGCTGGACTTCCCAGCATGCCCTGGGGCTCTGTGGCCATGTGATCTGAAGGAGGGCGCCAAAGACTGGGTAGTTTAAACCCTGTTGGCACATCTTCCCAGGCAAAGGCAAAGTCATTCATCTTGCCAGTATTCATTGAGCCCCTCCTCTGTGCTGAGTACCATCCTAGGGAATAGCCAGATGAAAACCTTTGCACCATTGGAGCTTAATGCTAGCAAGCTGAGATCGACAATAAACAAAACAAATGGACTGTACAGGAAACATTTGATAAGCGCACGCTGGAATATGAAGCAGGGAAGGAGGATGAGGCACATAGGGGAGTGCTGCGGACTTTCAAGCATGGTCAGGAGAGGCCTCACTGATACACAGTCTCTATCGGGCTGATTTTGGGATCTGCGCACCTTATGTAAGAATATAAACTTTGCCTCTCATTGGAGGATAATCAGCAGTAAATTTAGAACATGTGAAATGCAGACTGACATTTTTAAGAATTTTACATTAATTCACATTATATCAAAACTTATAATTCAATCTATTGCGATAAGGTTTTGGTGCACCAGTAAAAGCAACTAAATATGGCAGAAAGAGAAGGGTGATAAGCCAGCCCTGGGTTTGCCTTCAGTCAGGCTGCCGTTTTCCTCACCAATATTCCAGAGATGGTCACAGCTCAATACTCTACCACCTAGACACTGCAGAGATTTCCAATACAGCAGAATTGATAACCTCGGTGATAAGCCTGAAATGTTCTCCACCTAGAATTGGGCTATAGAGAATTAATGGCACTGGTTATTTTACTTCCTGTTCCAAATCAGTGTCTTTCTAGGGTTTTGAACATCCCTGGAATCTGAATCATATAAACAGAATCTTAAAGTGGTCTCACTCTACCTGTGAAGATGATTTAGAAAACTTTCAACTCTATTATTAGCCTTATTAATTTTAACAAGAAATATTTATTAGCAATATGCAGAATTCCTAATGATGATGTTAACTGTGCAGCTTCTAATTCACTTGTCGGGTCAGTTTTTGAAACTGATGTTGGATTTATTTACTGGTGTTGGATTTATTTCTAGTTACTTGACTTACAAAAATGTTCATTTATAAAGAGAATAGTTAAAGAAACAGAAATCTGAAGATTTAGAATGAGAACTGAAACTCTCAAATGTGGTAATATTATCAGAGCCATACAATGGGAAATATAACTACTCTTTCATCTTTTTCCCTTTACTCATAAAGTTGATCATGTAGAATTGGATGACACCCTATTAGCAGTTCTCATCCATGATAATGCTGTCACTGAATGGTGTTTGGTGATGCTGGGGCGTATTTTTGGTTGTCATGGTGACGGGGTATATTTAGTACCCAGTGCCTAAAATGCTAATATCCTGCATGCTAGGGCCAGTCCCACCCAATGAAGAATCCCATCCAATGAAGAATCCCATCCAAAATACCCATTGTGTTGTCCCTTCCTCCACCGAGAAAACTGGCTAAACCTGGCAGTTTTAGAATTCCACATCTCATTTTTTTCCCCTAAACAAAACTATCCAAGTCAAAAGGTGCATTTTTCAGAATTACAATTACTTACACAATCTGAATTTTGTAGATTTGTGCCATTTATCTTAAATCCTCACAAGAAAAATGTCATTGAAAGAAAAATTGTCCTGCAAAGTGGCCAGGTTAATTTAAAAGGACTCGTTTCTTAACAGCCTTTTTTTTTTTTTTTTTAAAGCAAAATCACATTTTATCATTTTACATAAATAACCAATGGAAAGAGGTTAGAGGCACAGAGCACACTTGTTTTTGATGCTCTGGAAATGTTGAGGGCAGTTTTTAGCCAGTGATTTTGAATATGTAGTAGATTGGTTAGACTTTCACACCAGCTGGGGAACTCAGACTTGATCTCTGAAAATCAAAGAACTGAGAGTGGGGGGAAGGTTTGGGAGAGCTCTAAAAAGATTTCTCACAACACTACAATGTACACAACTTTATATTTCAGAGTTTTCTTTGGAGTGGTAAGAATTTCATGAAAGCTAATTTTAAAACTTACTCTGAGTTAAATCTTGATTTTTTTTTTTTTTTGATACACTAGACTTGTTGCTGCCTTTTGAAACTAACAGATTCTCACCATATCACATATAGAATAGGACACAATTTCTCTATAATCAGGTACCTTTTGCTGCTTTGGACTAAGACTGTTTTCCTGTTTAGATTCTAAGCATTGCCAGGAGAAGAATGGCTCTGTCCTCTTGATGGTAGTGTAGCCTGACAGCTCTAGGTACAGCTTCTCTGTGATGAGAAATGGGCATCCAGCAGGAACACGGGGACTAGCTGTGTCTCCTCGGACTCCAAGCTAGTCTGCACTCCATTGCCTGTGTGGAGCTTTCTGGCATGTGATTATTTACTTCAGAACGAGAGTTTCAAGCACCTACATTAATTATTTTGTATGTGTGCAGAATAATATATCTCTTAATGTCAGATAGAATACACTGCACATATGGCTTTTGCACTGTTTTAAAATTTTTGTACTAAATAATAGAAAATATTTATATTCTTTGAGTGTGAGCTTTGAATAGATGGCATTATCACATTCTTGGTTTTGTTTTTTTTTTAACAAAACGTTTTTCTCAATTATTCTATGGCAATGTTATTCTGAGCAAGTCCTATGCCAAAATCTTGTATCATGTTTGTATGGAAGATTAAATTTTACTTTGTGTGGTAAGACTACTCAGTTATTGACGTCATCGCTGGAATTTGATATTCCAGCACAAAGTCCACAATGTATTCAGAAATCCAAGTTGGTGTCATACATTTCATTTTGATGTGAACTTTTCTTTGCTTTCCTTTGTTTTAAGACTACATTTTGCAATAAACGTTTTGACAGTAAATTCCTTTGTTCTGTGTTGCTGTGTATATCAGAGCTTTGTTAGATCGGATTCCCAACATCCTTTGAAGGAATCATTGTCACACACGTTCCCATGAGTGTGAACTCTTCTCTCCTGAAATCAACTGGAGTGCAAATAATGAATTTGTAAAGTGATGGGGCAGTCACGAGGTGGGTTTTTTTTTTTTTTTTATCCCCAAAGAGAGAGAGAAGGGCTTAGAACTCACCCTACAGCAGATATACTGCTACAGCTAACAGAAAGGGAATGGGAAGCCACTCTGTGGCTGGAGATCATTAACTCTTTTCCCCTGTCCTGCCCAATTCAAACCGTCTGGAAGCAGTGTCTGGCCCCAGCCATCCTCTGACTGATCTTTGCAAGCATCGTGCAAGAATCCCGCCAGAGCAAGTCTCAGACTGAAGCCAGTACCTCTCCCTTCTCGTCATCTTGATGAGCCATCCTCAGAGCACGAGAGGACACGTCTCTCCTTCTGACATGAAAACCAAAGATGCTGGTTTTGATTAGTTGCTTCATTTTCCACCTTTATTCTATTCAAGAAATTTTCAGTTTTGTTTAGCACAACATTTGGGAATTGTATACAAATCAAACATTGCATACACCCTTACTCCCTAAAAAAGCCTGCCTTGATTCGGGGAAACATCTCTATAATGCAGTCTGCTGTTTCTTGAACTAATCAAAAAAGTTCCTTGTTTCACATTTGTTTCCATGATGGGAAAAGGGAATGACATGTTTCTGCAGCTCTTTCCAGCTGGCCTGTGAAGAAATAGAACTTGTCATGCATTTTCTTTGATCAAGTTAACTTTTAGATCCTATTTCTCAAGTCACTTTCCTTTCTGCACTATTAAAGCAGGTGAGTGCACTTGGCTACAAAACGCCAAGTGTTTCAGAGGCGGTCAGGCAGGGACAGTCCTGTGGGAACCGAAGCGCGTGGGGGTAGCAGCGTGCATACAGAGTAGTAGCGATTTACACCCTTGCAACTTATCTGTGCTTCTCAAGCTCCGTGCATTCAGACCTATGGTAGCTAGTGGGGTTTTTAAATAATTCTGCCTGCGTCCCCCCGGAATCGGCCTCATTTCCCCTTTTTCCTCGGACATGCGCACACTGCACTTGGAGCTCCGGTCAGGCAAACGTGCGGTGTCCATCCTCCCTTCCGCCCCCGCCCCTCCAGCGTCTTGCCTTGTTGCTTCTCCTCACTAGGGGTCACCTCCCTTCTCGCTCTGCTGGGCCAGCTCAAGTCACTGTGCCTTCCATCCTCCATCTTAGGCTATGGAGTCCTCCCTTTTCCGTGGTCTACCCATAGACATTGAACGCTATACCAGAGAATACAGCATCGTGGCAAATGCACCCTCCCATTTACCCATTCAACAAATTGTTCAGCAAAACTGTACCAGGTATTGTGTGCCAGGCACTCTGCTGCACTGAGGAAACCAAGATCAAGGCGGTCTTGAACTCCTCCAAGGTATAATCTATACCTATTTCACCTCCGATTAAATTAAAACCTCTTTGAAGGCAGGGGCTTGCCTTTCCTAGCAAGGTTTTGGGCATGTGGATTTTAAATACCTGAGATTAGAAGGACCAACTCACCTGCCCTCTGATTTTTTTACACTAATCGTAAAAGTAACCAAACCCAACTTTTTTCCCAACTCACCTCCACAAAAAAAATACTATTTGTAACAGGAGTTGAAAGACACTTTGCCATGTTATCTCATTAGCAGTCCAACAATTCTTGCAAGTTAAGTTAGTCAAAACTAATGGCTATAGCAAACTAATTCAAGTCACAAGACGCAGATTTTTTTGTTCCAAGTATGTAGGTATTTATTATTTAGTTTTTGGCCATAGAGCATATATCAAAGTGAGTAGCCCACTGGCTCTGAAAATGGGGCAGGCAGAAGTCCTCTTGCAAAGTCATCTTTCCTGTTTTTTTGCACCTGCCAGGGAAGGAGATTAGTTTAGTTTTACAGCAACTCAACAATCTGGGTTTCTTAGGACAGTTCCGATTTCACTTGTCCTTCTAATATTTAATTTAAAGAATATAGTGCAAGTAAGACATTATTTAAACACTTAGAAATTCCCCTCTAAGAATATGTATATAAGACATCTGGTTACCAAGAGGTTGCTTTGGAATTTTCATTAATAATTAAATGATCCTTGTGTTGACAGAATTGCAGAGAAGGCTCTGGTATCTGACAAATGTCAGAAACTCCTTGACTGCCCAGGCCCTGTTGCCGGAGGTGCAACTACTCTCCATGTGCCAAGTACCAAGGGAGGAAAATTCCAAGATGTGTAGGGTCCCATTGTAATAGCTCACCCAGTGCAAGGAATTGTTGCTGAGAGTTTGATACACTTGACTGGCTTCTGTCGGCAACATCTTTGGAACCCTGAGAACGTCCTCTTAAGGTGGAGAAAATTATTTTTCCATTCAAGGTAATCTGCAGGAGAAGCCAAGCCAGAGCAGCAGCTGAGAGGTAAAATAGTGAGAAGAGAGGATAAACCAAAAAGACAATGATAATATTCCTTTTTTTTTTTTTTTTTTCCGTTTCATTCGTATTCCCCATGCAGCTGCTGCCTTCCTTTGAGATTGGTGCGTGGACGGAAGATGATGTGGTAAGCTGCTTCTGTAATGCCTCGTTTCACCTGGGCAGGTATCTCAAAATGTGTCCACAGCTAGAGGGGTTGGGCCTTAGGGAAGTCTAAGAAGAAGAAGTTGACAAATGCCATGTTTTTCTATTTTTTTAATGCAGTAATGATTTAAAATCAGGCCTCAAGAGCAAAGCAAGTATGTCTTGAAATCTTACAAGAGGATTCCACCTCCCTCTTTGCTCTGAAAGGTATTCCAGAATACAATAATGAATCACCAGTTAAAGGGGGAATCCAGGATACCAAATGAACATACTTAGAAACAATTAATCTTAAATTTTCCTAAAAGACTGGGGATGGACTTGAACCACGGCAGGGAAAGATTTGGTAAATGCAGGGCCAGACTGGGATTTCCCTCCTGCCTTAAGCCTGTTCGCAAGTGACAGGTTCATTTTGCCGTCTTTACTCTGACCTTCCCAAGAAAGAATGGACATGAGGTCCCAGACATTCTCTACAGCTGGTGACAGAGAAGCCCCATGTTTTGGGGGGAGGATGTGAACAGACTATTTAAGTCCAAAGGATGTCCTTCCTATACCCTACACTCTGGGTAGAGACCCTGAGCAACGATCCTACTTAGCCTCTTGTGTCTTTATATCTGTTTCCTTAGTGAAAAATGGGTTTAAGAATTCTCAGAGATTTATGTCTGTCCAGATCCATTTTATAAGTTCAGGGTTTCATTAAATGAGGGGAAAAAAAGCTTGTATGGTAGCCTTTGCAGGCCCACACCTCAGGAAACAGACCAGGTACCCCAAGGTAGAAACTCACTACTAGAAACTTTTGGGAAGGTCTTTGGAAGGTTCACCAAACTCAGCCTGGCTTCTGGGCCTGGGCACGTCCCTTCCTGCCCCTGGTGTTCTGGTGATGCAATGCTGCTTCCAGCATGAGCTTCTGCAGGGTAGGGATGCTGACACCAGGTGCCTCTCCTTCCCATTCCCTAAGCCCCGGTGATTCTACATTTCCTGCCAGCCCTGCTTAACAAGGAAAGAGGATTTAGGATCTCCCTTAGTCACAGGCCTGGACAGAATCCCTTTATCCCCAGCTGCAAAGTTGGCCCATCTCATTTGAAGAAATGTTTTAAAAGGCACTGAGCTCTAATGGCTATTTTTAGACTTTGTTCTGAGGTTGAGTGGTTTTCAAACCATTTAAATAAATTTCCAGGGTCAAGGGCTTCCCAGAGAATTACTGGACCTGGGTCTGGCCCCCAATTCTGTCTCCCTTCCCCCCGGGAATGTGAGAGGCTATGGTCAACACGTGCCAAGTGAAATTAAAGGACTGAGGTCACTGGATCTAACCTCATTCTGTATAGGAGGCTCCATGCTTTAACTTGTCCTGGGCCACAACGTGACATCATGACCAGGCCTAGAACAGGGGACACGTTCTACGCACTTTTCTGTCCACTGCTCTGTGGTCCCCATTACTCATACAATTCCTGGGTAAACCAGTGACCCTCCCTCAACACCCCAGGGGACCACTGAAACATGAATGGAAAAGTCATTATAAATAAGAAACTTCTTGAGAGGATTTTTAAATATCTTTCAAATAAGGAGGAAAATCAGTGGTCCTTCAAGTGTCCGAAACCCCCAAAGGGAGGGATAGTTCCAATCTGCAAGCTGGAAGTTTTAAAACTATAAAAAGAAAATCTTTTTTACCTTTGCGGATGAACCAAGAATTGATGCTATATTAATCCTTTGAGAACTATGTGTTTTACTGTTAAGTCTGTGACTTAACCACTATTAACCAATGTCGTCACTGACCATGTATGAATCTTCAAAACGTTCTGTGTCCTCTCTTTCACAGTATTTTTGGGTTCAGCAGCTCGTCAGAAAAGGCAAGTGGCATAACTTACCTTCTTAATTCATGGAGTTAACTTTGCTTGGATGTGATTGAGTCTAATTTTTGTCTGCCTTCTAATCACCTCCCTCAGGTGACTCTTCCGCGGAGATGAGCGTATATGCAAGCTTGTTTAAGGAGAACAACATTACGGGAAAGCGACTGCTTCTTCTGGAGGAGGAAGACTTGAAAGACATGGGCATTGTCTCCAAGGGACATATCATCCACTTAAAGGTACCTCAGGGAGGGAGGGCAGTCAGCAGATCTTCCCTGAGCACCTGCTGTGGAGCAGACCATGTGTCAGGTTAGAGGCTGAGCTGGTGGTCACAGGGTGAGAATATTTCCCTACCAGTTGGTCACTAGCTGCTGCCCCCCTGGGACCCCCTACTCCCTCCTGACAATCCCAGAACAAAAGGGTTAATACCTGGTCCAGCATAAGTCACCTGGATACACCTGCATATCACCCCCGTGCCCTCAGAAGTCTCTGGTCTAGTGGAGGAGACAGGTATTAATCAGGCAATAATGGTCAAATGGCGGCTGTAGGAAATGCCACCAAGGAGAGGTGAGGTTGGGCTGAGGAAAGGTTTTGGTGAGGAAGTTACAAAGAGTCAAGAGCTGAGGGACCGGGAGGTGTTAACGGGGTGAAGGGCGTGGGGAGGAGGGGTTCTTGGGGGAAGACATTGCCTGTGGAGGGGCCTTGGCGTGAGAAGAAGCTTAGAGGACCAGGAACTGAGGCCGTGTTCCTTGCAGAGCTGCCCTCCCACCCAGGAGTAGCAGGTGGCGACTTCCTTTGAGGCCAGACAGGCTGGATCTCCATTAGGAAGCCCTAAGGATGCCAGAATGTCCCTGCGGACTGAGTAAGGGCTGAGACACTGCAGTACCTAAACCATGGAGGGGGGGTGTTCAGTCTGCAATCGGCTGCATTTTGACTCGGAATAGACACCACCTTATGTGTATTCTAATGTCTCATTTTCTCTGGAATCCCTAACATTTCCCCCCAGAACATCAGTCTTGAGCACTTTCAAAGCAACACCTCTGTTTTTGTAGTCACTGATGCTTTTTCTGGAGTTTAGCACCCAGATCTGGGTTTTTGTTCCTATTTTGTTTTGCTTTTTAGTTACTCAAATCACATGGCAGTTGCTGGCATCTGTGTGCACCTGGTTTTTAATCAAAGATGTCTCATGAGAGATCTTATGTTAAAATCCAGTTTGCTCACCAGCCCTCCTCCATTCCAGTGTGGGCGGATGGAGGGGGTGGACACAGGTTAGAAAGAAGGGAAATAGAATAAAAAAGGAAATACAGAAAAAGCAGCTTCCTATCCAAATCCACACCCTAACAAAGGTGCTCCCAAAGTACCAACAATTTTTGCCTTTGCCTCTGTTAGAGCTACTGATACCAGGCTTTCTAGGGAACCCCCACTGAGGTCCAAAGAGATCACATCCCCTTCTGTCCTGGGGACCCTGGAGCCACGTAAGGAGCATCCTTACAGCCACTCTGCACCCCTGGGGTGATGGCTTAGCCTTAACCTACCATCTGTTCCCTCTTAGAAGACGGGCAGGAAACCTCATGCATAAACATACACCCCAAATGCTGATAAATAATTTAATCTCGACCTCTGACTGTGGACAAGTCCATCCTGAAAAGCAGTGCCAGCTTAGATGGACCACAGTAGGAAAATTTATTTTCTCTAGTACAGAAAAGTTTCAGGGTTCCAAGAGAGATTTGGTAAATCTTGTCCTATTTAGCAGCTACCCACCTCCCCTTCCCCTGTTTCTTCTGAAAAAGGACCAGCATTCCTTAAGAAGCAGTCAGGAGGAAAGGCGGTGGCAAGCTGTGATTGCTCCCCAACAGCCACGGTGACTTAATTATTCCCAGACTCAGCCTAGGACAGTCAGAGGGCCCCTCTGAGCTGGTTGGAATTGTTAAGACAAGCAATGTCAAAGCTTACTGATTATTGTTCAGCAAATTCTGTGGCTGCCTACTAATCTCAGGACTAGGAAGATGCAAAGAATCCTGCCCTGAAGGAAGTTACATCCCAGAAAAGAGCTAAAACACGTCTATATAACTTCTAATACGGAGTCTTGGCAGTTTGGAGGAAAGGAGGCATTCACCACCTCTGCTTGGGAGGGGCGGTAGGGGGAGGCGGAGAGGGAAGACTTCGTGGAGCTGGTGGCCCTTGAGCTGGATCTTGGAGGAAGGACAGAATTTGGTATGTAGACTGGAGCAGAAAAAAGGAAAAAAAATTGGTTCTGATACAAGGAACAGTCGGTCGCTCTGTCTGGTGGAAGTCTTGGTGGGAGCAGCACCCAGGATATGTAAAGCAGAAGGGGGTGGGGCCAGATCCCGGACAGCCTGCGACTTCAGGGCAGGGATCTGGAACTGGACCAGCTGAGGGGAGCATGGGAAGTTTCCAGAGTTGACATGTTTAAAGCTTTGCTTCTGAAAGTTGTAAAGTGGATTAGAGAGGAGAGGTTGGATTTTGAAAGACCAGTTCGAGGGTTCTAATACAGAGTAAGAAGGCTTAGCCAGGGTAGTGAAAATGGGATGGAGAGGGGGCAGGAAACCCCGGGCAAGAGGTCTGTTTCCAGATTTAAGAAGAAAAGTGCAGTGAGCACAGACTCCGACGTAGAAGTACCTCAGAAACACCACACTAAGTGAGAAAAGCCAGACACAAAAGGCACGTGTTGTAGAATTTCATTTATATGAAATGTCCCCTTTGGGGTGTTGGAGATGTTTTGGAATGAGATAGAAGTAGTGGTTATACAACATGTGAATATATTAAATGCCATTGAATTCCACGCTTTAAAATGATTAATTTTAGGGAGAGGGTATAGCTCAGTGGTAGACTGAACGCTTAGCATGCAGGAGGGTCTGGGTTCAATCCCCATGACCTCCATTAATAAAAATAAGGAAGTAAATAAAAACCTAATTACCCCCCTAAATTTTTTTAATGGTTAATTTTATGGTATGTGAATTTCACCTCAATAAGTAAGTAAATAAAAAGGAGGCAAGCACAGCTACACGGACACGCCTGCCCATGAATTGTCTTCTTCCCGCTGGGGAGCTTTCTCTGATGCGCGATGTGCTTTCAGAAAGGATGCACATGGCCAGGGGGTCCACGAGCCTGGGCAGGAGAGAGGCGCGCCTGCCCAGGAGTAGTGAAAGGAAAATGCTTTATGAAAACAGTGGCCAAAGGGACTAAATGCTGCAGAGAAACCAAGACACACGCACAGAGAAAAAGCCCTTGTTGGAAGGGGTCGGTTGGGGTGGGGTCGGTGCAAAGCCCTCCGATGCTGATGCTGTGTCCGCAGAGTGTCGTCCTGAGCTCCAAAGGAGGGGTGTGGCCAGCATACATACGGGGCCTGAGACTCCCTCAAGCTCCTGGCTGGGTCTGCATGTGCACAGAAATAGTCCCCAGAGCGGGGCAGACTCAAAATTCAGGCGGGTAGACCCTCCCTCTCTGCCAAAGCCAGGGCCGTATGACAGTGGCCGTCCATTGTGGGTGCAGGGGCACAGCCCACATGTGACACCCTTAAACTCACATGGGTCCTGGGTACTTCTGACCAAGAAGCTTATGTGAGAGGGAAGGAGTAGGGGGGAGGGGCCATGGAAACGGACCTTTCCCTGGGTAGGTGGGCCGGGGGACCCTGCAGGCAGTCCTGGGGCGACCAGGATGAAGAATACAGGGAGCTGGGCCGCTCGGGATGGGACGGCGCGAGGGAACTGGAGGAGCCCGCTTGGTCCCTGTCAGAGTGCCGCACACACCCACCCTGAGGGCGAGACGCTGCCCGCCGGGCTCTGCTCTCTGGCTGAGGAGGCACAGGCACTGCTGTTAACCCTCGAGCCTGGAAGCTTTCATGTGGAGGAGCCTTGTAGAAGGAATAGAGCTGAACATCTAGTAGGTGCTCATTACATTGTCAAGTGTCAACAGCTTTCATTTCACTTTTAAAAAATACGTCTAATTTTTCTCACATTGGCACTTTTTTACTCTCTACATGATATGTTCCGTTCACAGAAAAGCTGGCTTTATACCTGATGAGTATAAAAAAGAATCATAATTTAAATTGTCCTCCTTTCCTTTAAGAGCTCTTTGTGCTTCATTGGGGGAGGGAGTGTTGGACACAAACCCACAGAAAAGCCCTTACGATGCAATAAACCCTTTAGTGAGATTTCAGCCCTAATGAGAGCCTCTGGTGATAGATTCGTGTTCTTTGTTGTTTTTCCCAGTTACTTAGGGTGACAACTGCATTCTATGCACTAAAATATTAACGTGTCACTACTCTACCGGTGTTTGAAGAATGGTTCTATTTATTGTTTATGCTGAGATTTAACATCTGTAAAATATCTTCCTGTTCCACTAAATAATTATAAACTACCTATAATACTTTGAACAATCAGGTTTATTCTCAACGGATGTTGGACACTAACATCCCCCAGGTGTGTTGTGAACTACATAAATAAAGATGCCTTTATATGTGCACAATGATTTTAATCCTTTCTTGGTATTCGTAGATCATTAATAAAGTCTTGTGATTTTTTTTTTCAGTCAGCCATCGAGAAATTAACCCACGATTACCTAAACTTATTTCACTTCCCACCACTAATTAAGGTAAGTAATTTTTTTTTCTTACTGAGAATACACTACTTTTATTGACATGTGCACCTGCCCCATCCACACCTAAATTTGCCAATGTCGGGAATCATTTGAAGTGAAATTTAATCGTATCTGTCCAACAAAAGGTCCTTTGAGTGAAGTTAAGGATATGCATAAATTGAACACCCTTGTTCCCATGCAAGTTGAAATATTAACAATACGTTTATGATAAGAACACCACATGTCACCTTAGTGGCTAGGGGATGTAAGTGCTGACATTGTAGGTGAAGACCTCCGGCCTCCCACCTGGCTCCACAGACCTTTGTCCAACATGGAAGTCCCTGGAGGAATTCACACGTTAAGCTCTGAATTCCCACTTGCATTGAGGGGTAGGAGTTTTATTGCTTGAATAACATATTAGTATATTTAACAGATTGTTTTGAACATAGTCTAAAGGCATATGGCATAGCTTGTTATAAAATTAGTAGATCCTTGCAATAAATACACAGAACTCTTCTCAGTCACTAACAACCATGGCTCTCCATCTCTTAGCCCTCGAAGGTTTGCTTTGTTCCTCTGCTTGGTTCTCCATCCCCATATGCTCTGGGAGCTGCACAGTTCTTCTTTGGGAATAGCTGGTAAATCTCTTGAGTGTTGTGAAACTCTCAAGGTGAATTCACTGTGCATCTCCAGGGACTAAGTGCATTTCTAGGGTAAAACTGCACAATGCAAGACGCATCATGAAAAGAATGAAAAATGGTGATATTCAGTTTGTGTGCAGGAGGCAAATCATTTAGCAAAGTTCTCAAAGACTTAATGTCATTTCTCTTACTTTAAGCAATTGTAATCTGTAGTGTCATCCAAAATAGACCAAAAATTAGCAATTGATTAGAATGGAAAAACTAGTGCTGAGAAATCATCTCCTTTATATGAGAAGTAAAAGCACTGTCTAGAATAAATGGTTTTCTGTTTCAGGACTCTGTAGGTGAACCTGAAGAAAATGAGGAAAAAATAGTGAACCTTGAACTTGTTTTTGGTTTTCACTTGAAACCAGGAACTGGCCCACAGGTAAATTATATTTTAAATCTTTTGGATAAATTTCAATCTGATTTACTCTTTTTCTTTCCTGGAACTCTGGTTTTATATACCCTCTACCAGCTGGTAACATGATTTGAGTAAATTTATAGACTTTATAAAATAGAATTTAGTTGCAGGGCTTCCAGCTGCCTCTGAAATCCAATCTAGGAATCTTACCCTCTCGTTCAGCTGAAGAGTCCTGTGTGAGGCCGTCCAAACCCGCAAGGAAACTCACTGCAAATTTTGGGGGGTTTGGGAGCATGGACACTAGGCTGATGGTTTATCCTGCTTGAAATCACAGCTTCCTGATTCAATATTGAGAGCAGAGCAACACCGAGAATGTAACTGCAGGCAAAATGGAAACTCAAATTCTCAGCTCTAAATAGTATGGCAGGACATTTGGCCAACACTGAGTCCAGCAGCCACTTTATGTTATTTTTAGAGTCTGGACAAACTGCGTGGGCTGGGTGGCATGTGAACTGGAATCCTAAAGGGTTTGTGTTACTTTGGATTATTGTAAACAGCTGGTAATAACGATCACTTTGATTAATCGACCACTTATTGCGTGCCAGGCATGCAGTACTCGGGTTTAGGTGCTATTTCCCCCCGTTTTACAATGAGGAGACTAAAGCTCTGAAAGGTTTAAATAACTTGCCCATGGCTCGCAAGTAGCAGAATAAGGATCTGAACGCAGGCCTCTCTGACCCAGAACCAAGCTCTTAGCTACTGCCCTCTTTGTACCTTTCCTTTGAGGCAGCAAAAAGACCTTGTCAGTACAACTCCTCACAACCTGGAGCCAGTCGCTCTGCTAGAGCTGGTGTGGGCTCAGCTGGCCCACCGGCCCTCACCAATTAAACCACGCTTTCCCCAGGCCATTCCTGGAACTAGTGCTGGGAAATGATCGGAAATTGTTGCAAAGGGATGAGTTTTACCTGGGGCTTCAAAAGATGCTCTTTCTAGACACCTGACAGTGTTTTACCTGCAGTACTGCAGGTATGTTGATGCTCCTGCTGAATGGAAATCTTAACCTCCCTTGTTTGGGCCACAGAACTTGGTAAAGTAAAAGCCACTCGGACTCCAGGTGTCCAGCATAGGAACACTTTTCTTTTCCCTCTGTGAACGGATCACTGGCTACTCATTCCTGTTAGAAGCAGCTACAGAAAGGAAGGCAGGAGAGTAAGTTTCTCTCCAAAAACCACCAAGAGATTCTGTAGCTGTGGGCACCCCAAGTCCTTCTGATGGTAAACAAATTGCACATTTTGGTTGTTTTTGTTTGTTTTCGGGGTGAGGTAATTAGATTTATTTAATGGAGGTACTGGGGATTGAACCCAGGACCTCATACATGCTAGGCAAACACTCTACCACTGAGCTATACCTCAACCCACAATAAATTGCACATTTTAATTTGCCTTCTTCAGTATCCTCATCTCCATGGTGCTTAATCTGAGTACTCTGTGTTTAAACATTTTTATGTCTTGTAGGTGGTAAAAGAGGGAAGAATTTTCTTGAAAGAGATTTGTCACGAGTAGTTTCAACCAAGAAAATTTTCAATAAAGAAATGACTTGTTAATGTGGAAAACTGAAAAATACATATTTCTTAGTAAAAATCAGTGCTAGTTATAAATGATATTTGAGACCAATTACAGTGGTCTGGTTTTGACCATGATTGTACAGACTTCTTGAATCACTGGTTATCTGCAAGGCCTAACGTCACTGTTGCTTTTGATTATCTGCTGATCCTTGGTCACTTATGTGGGGTAAAAATTTCATCTATTCACTCAGCAGACATTTAATGAGGACCTTCTGTGTGCCTGACTCTATACTCCGTGCTCAGAATGCAAAATCTAAAAGTGTAGTACTGCCTTGTGAGGAACCCTTAATTTACGAGAAGAAATAGACAAGATCAATGAATGGTTTTAATACAAAACGATGCATTTTTGTGATATCACACACATCATTCATTGGAAGCACAGTGGATAAGCACTGAAAACAGATGCAGAAAGGGGTCAGAGGAGGATCCTGAAGTCTCCTTGGTAGGGGTGATGCTTGAACTAAAATTTGAAAACCATCAGGAAGTATTAGGTAGGCAGAAGACATTGAAGGCAAAAAGAACAGCATGTGCAAAAGCTCAGAAGCACGAAGCCAGGAAAACAGAGGCAGCTCTTCTTTGGGCTAATTTCTGTAGGACCTTACAACTCAGCTAAGCACCCCTCCCTCTGGGAGGGCTTAGCCTGGAGCACATGGAATAGTGTTGTGACAGTTAAGGCCAGGATAGTGGCTAGAGACCAGAAAAAAGGACTGCCTTATTTGCTGAGCTAAGGAGTTTGAAGAGTTTTAAGCAGGGAATAGACAGGACTCTATTTATGTTTTTTCCCCACAACTTTATTTTTTCTTTTATTTTTGTTAATTTTTAATTTATTTTTTACATGGAGGCACTGGGGACTGAACTCAGGACCTCGTGCATGCTAGGCATGGGCTCTACCACTGAGCTATACCATCCCACCTATTTATGTGTTTAGAAGATCTCTCAAAAGCACAGAGGAGGAATTGGAAAGAGCTCAGGATAGAGTGAGAAAGAGCTGTGAGCAGGCAGTGCAGAAAACCAGGTGGAGAGGGGCAAAGAGCTGAGGCCATGGCGGTGCTATTCACCGAAAGACACTGAAATGGACCTGATCAGACTTTGTGACTATCTGGAGATGGGGTGAGGAGCCAGGATGGTGCTGAGGTTTCTAGTGTGAGCAGCTGGACAGATGACATTATAAAGTAATAGTGAAATGTACAAGGTGGATGTAACTCCAAGGTGCTAAATGTACAAAGAAGTGACCAGAATGGGTGATGTTAGTCAAGAAAAGCTTTTTTTTTTTGGAAGGAATGAGTTTTGAAAATGGCCTCAAAGAGGTTCGTGGTCATTTGCAAAGAATTTGCTGAATATAGTGTTTAAAGCTTATGCTTAGAGAGGACTTCTTTCTAAAGAGCTCTAGTTATTGCATAAGTGTCATCTCACTTATCCCCTTGGCATTTCTGTGAGAGGCATAAAGCACACAGTATTGTCATCCTGGATCAGAGAAAGTGTGTTACCAGCCTAGGGTGAGGAGAGGACAGAGCTGAGACCAGAAATTACATCTTCATCATTACCTTTCTATTAAATATGTGCTAGCTCTCATACCTGGCCCAAGATATTTAAGCCATCTGTAAACTCTCACAAAATAATCCTAGAATAAATTATTGTCCAAACCTAAACTACCTAATTATGCCAACCTATACCCTAACATTATGAAATATGCTCTTACAAATTGTGCTTTAAATTGAAATTTCATTTCTCCACATGAAAACCCTGTTACCTTGACCCTTCAAGGTAGAACCCAAGAAAAAAAAGACATCCTCAAAATCCCAATTAACTGAGTTCCCATAAACCCATCTTCACAGAAAAGGTGAAGCCTTTACCCCCATCTCCATGACTAGAATAAATCACAAGAGAACACTGGAGCTTTGGAAGTTCTCTCCAAACCCGAGTTTGTGTATCAGGGAGATTTGCTTGACCATTTCACCTTTTCTTTTACAATTAAAATGGAAGATGTGTTCTAATGGCAGCCACTGGGAATAAGGTAAGAAAGTGATTTTATCGTGAAAACAGTAGCTATGTTTTCCCATTGCCTCTGAGAAAGACCACCAGCTAACTACCACTTAAAACTGGTTTGTCATTTCAGTAACTGGCCTACTAAGAGGAAACAATTAAAGTATGACCTTGTACACAGATATATGTATTTTTAAAAAAACTTTCCTTGTAAGACCCTTCAACCTTTATGGTCAAAGAATTCAATTTAAATTCTTTTTATAGCCTCATTTTACAATCAGATGGATTATGGCAAAAAAGAAGTGAGGTTGATTCATGAGACCAAGGAAGGCCATTCACATTGAAGAGCCTGTGCTGGCTCCAGTGGTCCAAAGCCACTGTGTGACCCCTGCCCATGAGCTCAGGCTCTGCTGCCACCACCACCCATCTCCACATGACCTGACTAGGCCCTCACCTGACTGCAGCCCCATCTGTGACTCAAGAACTTGTTCACAAATGAAACAAATGTCCTTTTTCCTCTCCTTTTTTGAGATAACCTAGCAGGGGGATTGACTGAACCAAAGGCTTCACTCATAATTTAATAAGAAGTGAGACAGAGCTTTACCCATTTACTTGACCCATTTCTAAAGGGTAAAATTGATCATTAATTTAAAGAACATTGTACTATGAGGCTGTCTTGAAGTTGTGACAGTGGTATTGGCAGAAATTGGGTCTTTCTCAGCTCAAGTTTTCTGTCTGAGGGGCTTGAAATGCTTATAATAATAATAATAATTTCATACCTCAGCCAAGTACATTGCAAACATTTTTCTGGTGGAATTGTTACAACCCACCCTCACAGGGAGCACTGTCCCTGTATCAGGCCCAGGAGGAAACTGAGGAGGGGAGAGGAAAAGTTCCTTGCCCAGAGTCCCCATCTGGTCAGGAGCAGGTCCAGCCCAAGGGCTCAACCACGGTGTCATACTGCTGGAAAGTATTAGCATCCCCCAAAACAGGTTATTGGTAATCAGAAGGCAAAATTCAGGGGGCAGTTAATACTAAACCCCCATTATTTTTGTTTCATGTAGAAAGTGCCTTGCGTTCTGTAACCTAAGGCCTTTGATTTGATACAGAAGGAAAGTGGCTTCCAGAATCTCAGGCAGCTTCATGCGCTCCCCAGGGTGGCAACCACCCTTTTTTATTGAAATATTCAGCTGCAGAGAGTTTATTATTATGTCTCTTATAAGCTCACCAGTCAAGAACATTGATTCTCAAATTGCCAAGGAATAAACTATCAAATCACCCAGCAGTTTTCTCACCGAGATCCTTTTGAGACTTTGTGTCATAAAAATTCAAAAGCAGAGTTAGGAGGGAACTCTCTGAGGAGCTGTCTGTTCCTTGTGAGGGCTGGACAGTCACAGTCCTTCCTCTCCCCAGGGAGGCAGGGAAAGCGGATTGAAGCTGGGCCCCCGTGGGTCTCAGTGGATCACCTGTCTCAGAGAAGAGACTAGGGTTAGGGGAGGAGGCTGGGACATGACCCCCTGGCTCCAGCAGATACATAACTCTCGAGACAGGCTTACAGACTCCAGCCACCTCCCTCCAGATGACCATCACTTCTAATTCCCTTCCGAGAGATGTTTTGAAGGGGCAAGGGAATCAGGAAGAGAAAATCAGAGGAACATTTTGAAGAGGTGGACTCAGCACTAACTTCCCCCGGCAGAGTTGGGGGCTTTTCTGTCTACCTTCTCCCCACCCCCCCCCCCAGCCCCGCTTCTGCCCCATCTGTCAGCACCTGGCCCCGTCTCCCGCTCCCCACCCTGAGAAATTCAGTCAATAGTTCTGCCTCTCTGGTTATTTCACTTATAGGTTAAAAACACTTTTTTTTTTAAACATATATTTCCCACTTAACTATTGTGCTTTTACGCCTTTATTAGATTGCTTATAAAACGCGGCATTTAATAAACTTAATTGAATCTCAGGCCCTTTCTCAAAGCACTATAAATATCAAACACTGTCAAATAATGCTTTTTTTCCCCCATTGTTATAAAATGGATAGATAAACATGAATAAAATCACAGGGCACAAAGAAAAGGATTTTGTAAGGAAGGAAAAAGCCAACACCTTTTGTAAATTTCAGAAGCGCTGAAGGGCAGTGCTTTGCTTTCTTTGATGTGTCTTGCGTTTATTAAAAATTCAGTGTAGGGAAGTTTATGTCCCATAAGCAGCTATTTGGGTGGGGGGAGAACATATGTACACACATATGCATTTGTGTTCCTAAGTATATAAGCTCGCGGTGGTAGGGTTCTATAAGAAATATAAGTTTGAACTGACTCCTCCTGCAAAGGAGCAAATGCAGTTCAGAATTTGACTACAGGACTTGCTGCTGATTTCTGATTAGAGTTAGTGGTGTACTTGGTCAAACAGGCCAGACAGCCTCCTATAGAACTAAAACAAAACTCAGAGAGGTGGCCAGTACATCCTTGCTGATGGACTGATAGTCATGGGTAGAAACGGCCTGCCAGAAAATGTCTAGTAACTGGAGAAAACAGCCTTGACTTGCAGTGTTTGCAGCTTTCCATGGTGTCAGTACTCCCACCATGGCCAGTTTCACATTACCAATCTTACATCACTGAACTTGAAGTCAGGAAGAGATAAAAGCAATCAGCTCATGAGGGCTGGGGCTCCGGCACATTACTGAATCACTCTTAGTCTTCTTAATCAAAATCAGGAGTAGCAAGGAAGTATACATGATAAAACACAGATTTAAATAAATTACAAACACATTATTGCTGGTTTTCAGCTATATTACAGTGTGTAGTTAGCTCGGGGAGAGTTCCAGTCTCCCAGTGAATCCAAGGCTGGCTTAGATCTCCTTGGGTTGCTGCTGGCTCATAGAGCTACACTGACTATATTGTATGAATCACAACTCAGGACTTGAGTTTGTAAAAAGAATGTAATTATGGAAACAGAGAAACGAAACTTAAACTTGTGACTGTCTTAAAACTGTTGGAACAGCCGTATTTGGAGACTCCATGATGACAGGCCCAGTTGTTGATAATAATAGATATCTTTGCTTTTAGAAGCAGGTTTTGAGAAGTCTCTGGGGAGACACTGTAAAGTTCTGCAGAGAGAAAAACCTCGATCACTCACAGGGACTTGTGGTTTTTTTTTAATCAAAAATTAGATCTTAAGAATAATCAACTGGAAAGGGGACAGATTATTTGAAATGAAATTGAAAGCACTATGTTAGAAAAGCAAAGATGTATGACAACCATATCAACATTAGGATTTGGACTGAAAATAAACAATGCCCACTAACTAGGATTGTCTTTTTTCCAAAACTATTTCTTGGAGTCACCTCTGGAGGCACGGGAGGTAGGAGGAGAACTTGGTAGCGAGAAGGGCTGTTTTTGTATTTTGAAGGTCCTGGGTAAAAGTTTATTTGCAGCCCATTTCCCAGTATGAAAAACATTTTAAGCAGTCATTAGGTAAGCCAGACCACCTTCTATATTGGTAAGAAACCCAGCCTGAGATAGAACAGATTCTTAATTATTCAAAAATCAATAGCAAGACTAACTATTCTTTTTTTCCAAGATGGATACCTAGTACCTTCCAATTTCAAATGCAGTTTAAAAAAAATAAATAAAAAAGCCCCTTCCAAACATGTCAGCTAACATCTGAACCATTTCAGGGAGTCAAGGGTGTAATGCATCGTCTGAAAGTGCATCTCACTCGATCTGTTTCACTCCATTTTAACAGCATCCCTCAAGTCCTTTTTTTCATACCTAACTCCAACAACAACCCCCCAAAAGGCAATGTAACAACCTCCTCTCCACTGGTGTCTGGTTGGCACCAATCTGCCCTGACCTTAGACACAAGCCATTGTTAAGGGTATAACGCATTTACATATTTTGCAATAAAACATCAGTTATTTGCATTACTGTGTCAAGTTTTATTTGATTCTTTCACCTAAAAATGACTCATTTTCCTTTCTTGTATTTTAAAAACCAACTACTCTAAGCTTGTTTGAGAATAATCAAAAATTGCCCATTTAGCTAGAAGTCATTTTCTTTTCAAAAGGCAAATGTTATTTAATCTTTCAGCTGTTCATTGTGCCATCATAAATACTTTCTTTTCAGCACAGTTGTGGGGACTGAAATGAGCCCACTAATTGCCTCCCATTTCGACTGACATGTGGTGGTTTAGTGGAAAGAGAACACAGCAGGGAGAAGGAAATAGGAGGCTGAGAAAATGAGAGCTAATTATTTTCACTGCCTCATGTCAGGCTCTGTGTCAGCCTTGTTTTTACAAACTGGAAGGTTTAGCACTAAATAAAACAAACTGGCGTCATGTTTTTATATACTGGCAGTGTCATGGAAGCAGCTGCACATCTCAAAGACAATATAATGCCTGCGTTCACATGGACACCATCTGACAGACACTGTGAGCCACGGCTAATGAGGACATCACAGTGGTGCCAAGTGAAAGGTGCTGAATTATGTATGATTCTTCATCAGTACAGCAATAGTCCTGTACATCATTATGAGACATTGTTTTGCTGAAGAGATTAAAACATTCTTAGTTCCAGACCCTGCAACCTAGATGCGCTGAAAGAGGTTATTAATGGAATTTTTAGGGAGAGTTTCTTGTGGGTTTCTTTTCCGTTGAAAAACAAATCTCGTGGGACAAAGCCGTGCTGGGTCACGACACTGTATAGATAAAGAAGAGAAGCAAATTAACCATCCTTGCATTATCTTCCTTTTAAAGGCGGCAGAATAAAATCGAGTGGCGCAGGGTTATACATAATGATAAATAACCCAGGTGCTATCACGGGATGTGCCACTCTCCTGCCTTTAAAACAGCAGGTTCCGGCAGCTGAGCGAGATAATAGCAATGCGTGTAAAGGAGCCTTCGGAGGCCTAAATCAACATCTTACTACTTTTAATACCAGCACGACTGGTGTGTCTATCGTGTTTTTGTTTCATCTTGTATGACTTCTTACATTTCAAAACAGTCAGTCGCCTGCTATGAGCCTGTTTCCTTTTTTCCCCCCTCTTGAATCTTAAAAAGTTTATTCCGACCTCTGGGTTTTATATTTTAAAATGTTTCCTCAGTACAGGCTTTCTTTTTAAGGTGGAAGGGCCTCTGTGCTAGAATTCAGAGCATTCTCCGATGATACTTTTTCTTGGGTCATGGGGAAGGGGAAGGGCAGTGATGGGGATGTTTAAAACCAGTGTTTCCTCCCTGACACTGGGCATGCCCCAGACTTGAGTTCTAGTCCCGGGGCAGCTAGGTGAACGTGCTGCAAATCTCTACACTTCGTGGGCCTCAGTCTGCTCATCTGTAACATGGGGGCAGTGCTACCTATAACAGGGTGAGGCTATGAGGGTTAAATAAGAATCTCAAAAACATTATGTCTGGTGAGAGCAGCCAGACCTATGCAACTGCATACCGTAAAAATCCCAGTTTTGTGAAGGTCTAGGGCAGGCAGATTTGACCTACGGTGGTAGAAGGTGGGTGCCTCTGGTTGTGGGGGAGATACCGACTGGGAGAGGGCATGAGGGCATTTTCTAGGGCAGTGGAAATCTCTTACCTGTTTCGGTAATTACCTTGGTATAGACATTTGTTAAAAGTCACTGACCTGTGCACTACATTTTATTGTATGCGAATAATACCTCAATAAAAAATACATTTTAAAAAGTTTAACATCTGTAACCTTCAGGGGGTGGTCATGTATAGGAGTCTGAAAGCCCAATTTGGGGATCTGTTTCCTTCTCAAATGTCCTCAATCATCTTGGCCCAAGATTATTAAAGATTTGCCTATGTTTATGTTTGCAATGAAACTTTGGTAGGGAAAAAAATAATAGAGAGGTTGTTTCTAAGTTGTCCAGAACTTAAAATAATATTTAGAGTGTAATTTTGTGCTCCCTTCAATCACTTTTTCTATTTAGAAGATTTACCTCTATCCTGATTACTTCTTTTTATCTCTTTACTTCTTTCCTTTTTTTTTTTTTTCCTTTTCTTTTTGTGGGAGGGAAAAGAGACGTCTGTGTTTGGCGTCACATGCATTAGCCTGGAACTCCAAAGAATTTTAAACAGTTCACAGAGAATGTAATAGTGATTTCTCACAAAGAGATACTTAATTTAGCATTAACTGAGTGTTGTTTGGGATTTTATCTTCACAGAGTAAGAGTTTCTGTTTTACTTGGCCAGTAAACTTTATTCAGAAAATTTTTTCGCATAATAAGCAATGCTGGAGCAGTTGAGACAGAATGCTTTCTCATCCCCCATTAACCACACACTTGCTCCTAAAATTATCCAGGTATTTCAGCAGCTGCCAAGAAAAGTGGTACATATCCTGGGCCCTTAATACAATTGTCTTTTTTTTTTTCCATCAGTTTCAAATGCAAAAATTCCCCTCTCCCCAGCAGAATCCCTTATATCTCTTGTAGATGTGCATTAAGGGGCAGATAACTGGTTTATGCTATTCAACCCAAGCAGAGAACCTCCCAGGGCCCAGCTTTGCTCCATGTCAGTACCTTTCCCCCATGGATTAGTAATTAGCACTCCCGAGGGATGTGCATCAAGGTACAAACTTGAACAGTAGGAATGTCCTCTTGGGTGGGAATCTAGAGAGGAAATAAAAATCCATGGTAGTCATGACCTGCCCCATGATTTTGCTGGTGCAAACAGATGGGAGAAGGTGGTTTCTGGTTTGGAAAGTGAGTCTTGCCTCACACCAAGCCTAAGCTAGGGCTGGAGGAGAGTGTCTGTGATTCCAGATCCTGGTCAGATCAGTCAAGGAAAGGAGCATGCAGACAGTGGAATGGCACTATATGCACTTTTAACAATGATCTTTCCCAGCAAAAGAGGGGGAAATTGGCTATTTGGGCTCACCAGAGGCTCAGTATTTCCATCTCTGCCATGGAGCCCTACCTATACAAGATAGTTTGGACTACCTGTTGACTTTGGAAGGTAGAACTCCTCTGTACCGTAATTCTTGCTTTCGTTAACCCTTAACAAGGGAAGTTCGGGATTCAGGAAAGAAAGGGGAAACCTGCTCTTTCTCCATAGCACGATAGGCCCCCTGGTTCACTTCTGAACTCCACCACTTACCATCTGTGTGATCTTGGTCAAATTACCTCATCCCTCTGTGCTTCAGTTTCCTCATCCAAGATAGGGCTCTCTGGCTGTCAGTCACATTTCAGAGCCACTGTCCCTCCAGACATCTGCTGATTCTCACTGGTAGTGCCACATCAGAATCTGTTGAAGCAGGAAAGGACAGAGCTGGTACTCTACAATCCATCTAGGTAAGACGATGCAAGTTTATTCCTTCTATTTATTTCATAAGAGCAGCCATCATTATTTTGCCATTTGGCTGTACCATCTTCAACACTGATCAGACCTGATCAACCCTGGCACCAGAGTTATTCAGTGCCCCCTGGATCCCCAAACTCCATCCCAAGTGAGATGCTCTGACTCAGCCTGCCTGCTCTGGCCAGGTCCCTATTCTAGACACTCTTTGAACCTTCTTGCCTGTCAGCGCTCACTTACCTTCTGGCCCTTTCCCTTAGATGGCTGCAAGATGACGGGCTGGCTAATCTGACAACACATTGGAGCTCTGTTGGTGACCAGTGTTGGTAACACTAATAATCACTTTGGGGCTCCTAATTTGGCTCTCGCACAGTGCTGGGTACTTTATTTACATGATCTCATTTAGTCCTAACACAGTGAGCAACCCACTCGTGAATAAAGAACACTGAGACTCAGATTATCTAACTTGGCTAAGGGTGGCCGGGGTTGGGGGCAAGTGGCAAACCTGGGATTCAAGCTCAGGTAGTTGGCCTTTAAACTTGTGATCTTTCACCTCACCCTCCCCACCACATTGCTCCCCCAGTAACGGCTTAATGTATAACCCTTTTTTACATCATTTCCATTTTAATAGGAACCATCAACACCTTAAACTAAAGGAGTGACTAACAGCACCATTGCAGGCTGCCAGGGGTGAGACGGTTTTTGAAAAGGAGTCCTTTGAGGCCCTCACGGGCTCTCTCAGAATATACAGTTGTCTGCTCCTGCTTTCTGCCTGTCAGACTGAGAGTTGTTCACTGACGTCCAAAGTGACTCTTGAATGTTTCCGATTCAAAAATCAATACCCATGTTTCTGTCATTGACATCAAGCCAAAAATCAATAGTTCATCCTGTAAAAGTGAATGGTTTTAAATCAGAGCCCATATTCCCACTCTCTGGTCCCTATCAAGACCGAGAACTGAAAAGCTAGCAATTGTGCTTGTAAAATTCCATATTAGGCTCAGAAATATGTGGAATTGTTTTTAGTGATATTGATGATTTAATTCATCTTATTTGTATGAAAACCTTTCCAAAGATCGATTGGTTAAGAACTCATTACACAGCATCCCACCTACACTTGGGTCCTGTGGAATTCAATTACTTGTTTAAATCCAGGCAGTTGTGGCGAATGCTCATGGATATCTTTGGCTCACTAAGGAACAAAAAAATGTAAGGGATACCTTAAGGGAATCTGAAATTGGAGCAGAATTTAAAGAATTCCCTTACTTTATTTGTAGATTGTTTTTCTTAACTAGACAACAATAAAATCACAGATACCCTGAAAATACCTAGGCGTTACGTCAAGGCCTTGACACATTAAGTCAGTAATTTGGGTGAACGCTGCCTATTCACTATCTCGCCCAGTTTGTAACAGTCAGTATCTGCTTTTTAATGAATGGATAATGCCCCTCTTGTCTTATAACTTCTCTGATTATAGTTTTATTGCTTCTGTAGCTATCTTTTATGGTTCAGGTAAAAGGCTTTCTTTCAGATAAGAGAAAAGAATTTAAAAAAAAAAGGTCTGTAAACCTAAATGTAGATCTTTGTTTCTCTGCATTGCACTTTGGGGAACAAAGAAGTAGTTGCTGTAGGGGAGGACCTGTGGCCACCTGCTTTTTTGATTTTATTAGTGAAATCTTCTCTGGTTTTCCTCCTTCCTGCCCATTGTCCTGGCCTCACTAAAGCATCCAGCGAGTCCATCCCGCCACCTTCCCAACTGCTGTTCCCTATGGGTATCTCCTCCCACTTTGCAGCCAGGCAGCCTTGTGCTAACCTGATCCCCCCTCCACCTCCACCACTTATTGGCCAGGAAACCCTAGAAAAATTGCTTCATCTGTCTCAGCCTCATTTTTCTCACTCACCTGATGGGAAAAGAAAGCGAACTTGCAGGGTCATTATGGATATCAAATAAAGTAGCACAGTGTAGGTACCTGACAACATGCCTCGAGCACCGGAAGCCCCTCCATGGCGTGGGTTCCCTCCCAGCAGCCCCTTGTCCACGCGGAGCTCCCCGGAGCCTGGGCACCGCCAGGTCTGATTTGGGACTGAGGTCATGGAGGCAAAGCAGAGGTGTTCAGACATTAGTACCGTAGTTCAGGGTCTTTTAACTGTGCTTTTGACTAAATTCCCAAATTTGACAGGCAAAAGAAATAGAACTAAGTAAACTCGTCTTTTCTAATGCTTTTTATTCCAGCCACTGCCTTGGGGAGGCTTTTGCTATTTCCAAGAAGAGCAATCATGACTCCAAAGAGTCTTTATCTTGACCAGTGATTTCGGGGCTCCCGTTGCTAGGGTAGCGGTGGCTGCAAAACAAAGAAATACTGAGAGGTTTGTCAATTCTGAGCAACTGGTTTGACTTATGTTAGCCAAGAGCTAGGTTTTCATGTTATTGAATAGACCTTTTCCATCACTAATGGGCTTTCCATCTTGTGAATGTGGTTGGGCCAAGACAGTCCCTCCCCCCAGGCCTGGGCCCTTCTTGGTTCTGCAGTGTGTCTAGAAGCTCTCCTAAAACATCCGGCTCCTCCAGCTTCCTGTTGAAGCCAACAGGTTTTCAACAGCCTCTTTGTTAGCACTCTTCCGTAACAATTTTGTCTGAGCCTGCTCGGGAAAACTTCCAGGTCTACTTGTATGAGAGCACGTTCTAATTTCAGCACATTAGGTGCTCAGAGCATTATCCTCAATCTCCCAGAATCCTTCATTCTTCAAATAACGTAAGAGAGAAGATGAATTTATGATCCAGGGGTCAAATGTGGTGCACAATCATGGATTTTCTTTTTCCTTCTAATTGCCTACACAGTGTATATCCTCCAACATTTTTATCATTAAATTTTTCATACAGCAAAGTTGAAAAAAATTTTATAGGAACTCTCGTTTACCCACCGCCTAGATTCAAGCATTAATATTTTATTCAACTTGCTTTATTACACATCTTTCCATATGTATATATATCCTTTTAGTTGTTCATCAACCCTTATTTTTTGATGCATTTCAAAGTAACTGGCAGATATCAGTACACTCTCTCCTAAATACTTCCATATGCTAGCGTTCAATACGAAATGCACACATCTTAAATGTATACACACATACATTTGCTGAGTTTTAACAAATGCATATACCTATATAACCCAAACCCCGATTAATAGAGTGTCAGTGCCCCCAGCAAACCCCCTCATGCCCCTTCCCAGTCAATCCCTGTCTGAAGCCGCAACCACTTTTCCACAGTAGATTAGTTTTGTCTGTTCTAGAAATTCATGTTAATGGAATCCTAAGTATGTTTTTTTTTTGTATAAGATTTCACTTACTAGATATACAATTGAATACTAC
Organism: Camelus bactrianus; assembly: GCF_048773025.1. NCBI lineage: Eukaryota > Metazoa > Chordata > Mammalia > Artiodactyla > Camelidae > Camelus > Camelus bactrianus. The sequence continues at coordinate 54,248,739 of NC_133543.1, forward strand.
TCAGCCATAAAAAAAAGAATGAAATAAAGTCATTTGCAGCAACATGCGTGGACCTAGAGATTATCATACTAAGTGAAGTTAAGCCAGACAGAGAAAAGACAAATATCATATGATATCACTTATATGTGGAACCTGAAAAAACAACACAAATGAACTTATTTACAAAACAGAAACAGATTCACAGACATAGAAAACAAACTTAACAGTTACCAAAGGAGAAGGAGGGGAAGGGATAAATTAGGAGTTTGGGATTAGCAGATACAAACTACTATATAAAATAAACAAGGTCCTATGATACAGCACAGAGAAGTATATTCAATAACTTGTAATAACCTATAATGAAAAGGAATATATATATAAAGATTTCATTCACTAGAATGCTTTTGTGATTTATCCCTGTTGTTGCATGCATCAATCATTTGTTCCTTTGTATTGCTGGGTAATATTCCATTCCATGCAATTACCACAGTTCATCCATTCTCCCGTTGACAAACACTTTGTTTCCAATTTTTTAGCTACTACGATAAAGCTGCTCACAACAATAAAAGTCTTTTTTGTCTTGAGTAACTACTTAGGAGTAGACTTTCTGGGATAGAATAGGTATAAGTTCAGTTTCACAATAAATTACCAAAACTTTTCCCAAAGTGATTTTGCCATTTACACTCCCACCAACAATCCAGTAGCTCCAAATCACAGCCAACATTTGATGTTATCAGTCTTAGCCATCTGGTGGGTATACAGTGATATCTCATTGTGGTTTTACTTTATATTCCCCTGGTGACTAATGGTGTAGAGCACTTTTTCATTACATTGTGGCTTACTGAAAATTTAATAAATATACCGTCATTAAAAAAAAAAATCAAGGTTTCTCTTACAAATCAGATATCCAACTTTTCATGACCCAGCAAGCCTAGGCTTATATTCCCACATGGGAAAAATTAACAGAAGCTGAGTGATGGCTGTGCCTTTAGGGCAGTTGCTCCTTAGACCTCCAGAATCCCTAACCCTTCCCATAACCCACCAGTGCTTGGGCCAACTATCAACAGCTATGCAGCCTCACATTTCCTGTTAAGAAGAAAGGGAGCTATTTCTTGAACCTATGTCATTGTCGATACTGGAAAAGTGAAAGGTAGATCCAGAGGGTCTTACATTTAAAAAAAAAAAAAAGTGTGAAGACTGCATTTCTTTGTGTCAGTGGAAAAATATTCCTACAATGTCCAGTATGTAAATTTAACGGGTCTATTTTGAAAGGTTACAATTTAAGGCTCTATAATGAAACTGCCTGGCTTCACTCATTTTTATCTGCCTGGCTCCTTTTAGGATGTTGAGTTTGCAACTCCTATAATAGAACACTTAGACTGATAAATGGTATCGCAAGACTGCCCCACCTGGGGGTTATTTAGAGATATAAAGAGATCTAATTTCATGTCCTTAAAAAACACACTCCAATAATACTTCATTTAGAATACTTCATGTGTTATAAAACATTGAGACTAAAAAAAAATTATTTTCCTTTCTCAAATTCTATAATTTTGCTTTTAATTCCAGGATTGTAAGTGGAAAATGTATATGGAGATGGATGGGGATGAAATTGCAATAACCTACATCAAAGATGTGACATTCAACACTAACCTACCTGATGCAGAGATTTTAAAGATGACAAAGGTAGGGTTCTATTTACAGCTTAAAAGCTTTTTTGAATTCACAGATCTCAAACAAAGACATTAAAATACCCCAGCAGTGTACTTTTGTGTTTGTGATGCTCACATGAGCTCAGCCTCAAGCTGGCTGTTGAAAGACACATTTTATTTAGCAGATTGAGATAATAGTTTTTTTTGTTAAAATTCCACTTATGCTGTGTGAACTAAAAAGTACCACAAAGAAGTGTTGTCTAATTTTTTTTAAACTTTCTTCTACATTTCTTTATGTGTATTCTGTCATTGATTAAAGGAAAGAAAATGCTAATAATGAAAATATTTACCTCAAATTCTGGGTCATTTTAAACTTGTAAAAACTTGTCAGGAGAAAGTCTTTCTTGGTTGTGTTCAGTTTCTTGAAGGACTGAGATGAGATTATTTGTGAGGTGCGCATTAAAGTCCTTGTGGCTTCCTTGAGTTCACACCTGTGAATTCCTGGAGTGGCCAGACAGCATCTTACTACTTTGGGGTCAGGGGTTGAGCATGCCCATTAAAACACTGAAGACAGACTTAGAGAAAGCTTAGCTTCTCTTCAAAACAGAAAAGTCAGTTCTGTCCAATTATGCTGAAAAAATGCATTTAAAGACTTCAAATTCAACATCTGTTTATGATAAAAACTCTCCAGAAAGTGGGCATAGAGGGAACATACCTCAATAAAACAAAGGCCATATATGACAAACCCACAGCAATCATCATATTCCATGGTGAAAAGCTGAAAGCATTTCCTCTAAGATCAGGAATCAGACAACGTTGCCCACTCTCACTTTTATTCAACATAGTTTTGGAAGTCCTAGCCACAGCAAGCAGAGAAGAAAAAGTTATAAAAGGAAACCAAACTGGAAAAGAAGTAAAACTGTCACTGTTTGCAGATGACATATTATACATAGAAAATGCTAAAGAGTCTACCAGAAAACCACTAGAGATCACCAATGAATTTGGTAAAGTTGCAAGATACAAAATTAATATACAGAAATCAGTTTCATTTCTATAAACTAACAATGAAATATCAGAAAAAGAAGTTAAGGTAACAATCCCATTTACCATCAAATCAAAAAGAATAAAATACCTAGGAATAAATCTACCCAAGGAGGCAAAAGACCTGTACTCCAAAAACTGTAAGATACTGATGAAGGAAATTGAAGACAACATAAACAAATGGAAACTTCTTGGACTGGAAGAATCAATATTGTTAAAATGGCCATACTACCCAAGGCAATGTACAGATTCAATGCAATCCCTATCAAATTACCAATGACATTTTTCACAGAGCTGGAACAAAAAATGTTAACATTTGTATGGAAGCACAAAAGACCCTGAATAGCTAAAACAATCTTGCAAAAGAATGGAATCATGCTCCCTGACTTCAGACTGTACTACAAGCTACAGTAATCAAAACAGTATGGTACTGGCACAAAAACAGACACATAGATCAATGGAACAGGATAGAAAGTCCAGAAATAAATCCATGCACTTATGGTCAATTAATCTACAACAAAGGAGGCAAGAATACACAATGAAGAAAAGACAGTCTCTTCAACAAATGGTGCTGGGAAAACTGGACAGCTACCTGTAAAAGACAAAATTATAGCATTCTCTAATACCATATACAAAAATAAACTCAAAATGGATTAAAGACCTAAATGTAAGACCAGATACTATAAAACTCCTAGAGGAAAACATAGGCAGAACATTCTGACATAAATCACAGCAACATTTCTTTGGATCCATCTCCTAGAGTAATGGAAACAAAAACAAAAATAAACAAATGGGATCTAATTAAACTTAAAAGCTTTTGCACAGAAAAGGAAACCATAAACAAAATGAAAAGACAACCTACAGAATGGGAGAAAATATTTGCAAATGATGTGACTGACAAGGGGCTAATTTCCAAAATACACAAACTGCTCATACAGCTTAATAAAAAAAAACAAGAACAAAAAACAAGCAACCCAATCAAAAAATGGGCAGAAGACCTAAATAGACATCTCTCCAAAGAAGACATACAGACGGCCAACAGGCACATGAAAAGATGCTCAACATCACTAATTATTAGAGAAATGCAAATCAAAACTACAATGATACCTCACCTCACACCAGTCAGAATGGCCATCATTAAAAAGTCAACAAACGATAAATGCTAGAGAGGATGCGGAGAAAAGGCAACCGTTCTACACTGTTGGTGCAAATGTAAATTGGTGCAGCCACTATGGAAAAAAGTATGGAGGTTCCTTAAAAAACTAAAAATAGATTTGCTGTATGATCCTGGGCATATAGCCAGAGAAAAATATAATTCAAAAAGACACATGCACCCCAATGTTTATAGCAGCACTATTTACAATAGCCAAGACATGGAAACAACCCAAATGTCCATTGGCAGATAACCGGATAAAGAAGATGTGGTATACATACATACATACACACACACACACACACACACACAGGAGTATTACTCAACCGTTAAAAAGAATGAAACAATGCCATCTGCAACAATGTAGGTGGACCTAAAGATTATCACATTAAGTGAAGTAAGTCAGACAGAGAAAGACAAACATCGTACGATATCACTCATATATGGAATCTGAATAAATGATATAAATCTTATTTACAAACCAAAAATAGACTTATGGACATAGAAAACAAACTATGGTTACCAAAGGGAAAAGGGAAGGGGAGGGATAAATTAGGAATTTGGGATTAACAGATACACATTACAATATATAAAATAGACATCAAGGACCTACTATATAGCACAGGGAAATATATACTAAATATACTAAAATTTTTTTTTACAGCACAGTGTCTCAGTCTTACATATACATACATATATTCGTTTTCATATTTTTTTCCATTAAGCTCAATTTCTTGTAATAACATATAATGGAAAAGAATCTGAAAAATCTATTTATATGTATGTTTATATATATAACTGAATTGCTTTGGTGTACACATGAATCTAACATTGTACACCAATTGCATGTCAATTTTAAAAAATAAGAAATAAATAACAATTTAGCCACTAAAAAATATATATATACTTCAATTGTAGAAGGTCAGCACTCAGGTAAATAACCATGATGTCAATAGGACAGTCACCCTAAACCTCACACAGCCATCAACTCTAGCGCACTATTGACTGTGTATTTGGTTTCAGTGAAGAAACTGGGGCTGGCAGCAAAGAAGAGCCATGGTACAAACATAAGTGGGGAAGTGAAAGTCTTCAAAGCCACAGCATTAAACTTGCAAATGCGTTCCCTTCCCAGGCATAAGGCTGCTCACCGCCCAAGTCCTTCTAATTGACAAGCCTATTCATTAAGTATATTGACACTCATTGTTGGATTGCCCCGAGTAGCTGGAAGTTATGTCAGTGGTGTCATCAACGGTGTTACTTACCCGTAACAGTTGTGATCTACTTTCTTCTTTCCCTTACTCTGTTGGGATGTGCTGAGTTTTGATGTCTTGGAGACTAGACACACTTTCTCTTTCCTCCCCACCTGTGCCATCTCTTGTTGCTGCCAGTTACTTGTGGCTTCAGTGTCACTGAGAAGCAAGATCCAAATCTTTGCCTGCTAACAGAAGGAAGTCACTCGCAGTAAAAAATAACAGGGTGGAGTTATAAAGCTGAATACATGTGTTTTTGTTCTAAGGCCATATGTGCATTCCAGAGGCACCGTATCTTCTGCAAAATCACGCACCAATGTTAACAGAACTTGTAAGAAAATTAAGATTGAAGCAGACCATTCAAAATCTGTAGAACTTTTTAACATCAACAGAAACAATAAAAATTCGTTAAAGAAGGAAAAAAAAAAAAACAGGGAAGATCAGTTCTTGCCACAGGAAAGACTAGAAGTTGCTCTACACCCAGACCAACTTTGTCACAAACTATCCTACCTCCTGTCTGTTCTAAGGGCCCATTTATTCTTCCTAAAGATCATTTACTCTCCCCTGAGAGGCCTACATCCCCTACTTCCCCTTTCTCTATTAAAATGGCATTTAATCCTGAATTCTTTGACTTCCTCATTTTCCCCTGGGTATCTCCCATGTATACATGAGTTATATATGTTAATAAACTTGTCTTTGTTTTTCTCTTGTTTAAAAAACATGAAGAGCCCAGTTAAATCTCTTCTGCATTTGCTTTCTGCCTGTCTCGTCTCCTGGCCAGTCCAGTCATTTGCAGCCTTAAACCTGAAATGAAGGGTTGCGGGGGGAGGGAAGAGAGTGGCTATTCACTTCTAATAAAGACCATTTTTATCAAACTTAAAATAGGATCCAAAGCACAGGCTTCTTCATTACTCCTATATTTTAATACAGTGGGGAAACATCTCCGCAGTTTCACTGGCACCCACAGCTGTGCTGGAGAGCCTGACGTAGCCGGAAAGCAGAGCGGTTATTGAAGCCGCTGAACCAGCCACTGCTTGTACCAAAAAAAAAAAAAAAAAGGCACTTTGGGTCTTCTTATATTTTTAAGGCTTTCTGCTGAGGCTTCAAAACATTAGCATGAGTTACTTGAGTGATGTATCAGAAAAGAGAAGATGGTAAACAGGTAGTCTTGGTTGTCCACAAACATATGAAAAGATGTCTTATGAAAACCAAAACCCAAAACATCAGACATTACCCTTTTGTGAGTAATTACGTGTGAACCAACATGACTGTCCTCGTAATCTGACATTATGGCTTTCATGGTAACCCAGCCTCAGACCCTCTTTGCCAACTGTGTACAGCAAAGCCGGCCTCAGAAACTGACACCGTAGCAGGGTGGGCTGTGTCACGGCATTACACCATCCCACTTTTGTCTTTCAGCCCCCGTTTGTAATGGAGAAGTGGATGGTAGGAATAATGGAAAATCAGACTGTAGAATGCACTGTCACATACGAGGTAAGTTTGTGGGGGGTGGCTGGTGGCCTCAGCATCAGTTTCCCAGTAGAGATTTATTTGCTCCCCTCAGAGTACTTAAAAGTTATTGGAAAAGAAACTATTTAATCAACATGAATATAGGAAGATCAATGTAATTACTCTAACAGAGTGTTGGGAAGGAATGAGAACAGGATACACCTACCTGGAGACTGAGGGAGTAATTCATTCATTCATCACCTAGCGATTGAGCCCCCTCTACACACCACGTACGTACGCATGTGTGAGGTACCCGGGACACCGAACAGTGACCAGCCAAACAGAGTGTTGCCGTCTTGATGCTTAGAGTTTAAGGGTGAGGGTAGATCAGTGATTCTTTTTTGGGGGGCAGGGGTAATTGGGTTTATTTATGTTTTTTTAAATGGAGGTACTGGGGATTGAACCCAGGACCTTGTGCATGCTAAGCACGCGCTCTACTACCGAGCTATACCCCCACCCCCAGATCAGTGATTCTTCACAAGGACAGAGTACAACTTCTGCTACCACCTGGGGGTAAGGAGAGGATGATCTATCAAAGCCAAATTCCATGTATTTTGTATATGGACAAAGGAAAAAGTTATACTTTAGAAAAATGTGCTATTAAAGTTAAAATTCAGACATTTAACAAATACCTGCCCAAGGGTGCTATTCTGTGATTAGGATAGACTAAATCTATACCTTCTCAAGGAGGCTTATACTCCAGTGGAGGGGGGGTATAGATAATAAATAGGTAACAAATAAATAGGTAACGTCAGAGAGTGATAACCAGAAAATAGTGAGACGTGGGGCATTAGATTGGGTGGTCAGGGAAGGCCCCTTCTCTGAGGGGGAGGCGGCAAGAAACAGCAGAAGAAAGGCCAGTGCAAGTTCCTGAGGCACAGCGGGCGGGACAAAGTTGGCAGGGTGGGCAGGGCCCATCACAGAGCCAGGGATGGGGCTGGGGCCCCGCAAGGAGTTTGGATTTACTGTAAGCACCGTGGGAAGCCAATGGGTGTTTGAAGCAGTCTACTGCTTAGAAAGATCTACTGTTTTAAAAATCAGCAAGAAATCTCATGGGTGGGCATCTGCTTCACAAAATAGTGAAACCCTGAAGGATGGGGCTGGAAGGACACAGGTGTCGCACAGTCTCGGCACACTTGGAGATATTAATGTGCACCCACCGTCAATAAGACATGCACTTCATTTGTTCATTCACTTATTCATTCAAAAAACATTTAGTCAGGATCTACCATGACCTAAGCACAAGACCACCTTAAACCTGTGTTAGCTCATTAACTTTGTGCAAATACTCAAAGATAAGGGAGCACCGTTTTCACTTGGTAGCTAGGCAAAACGGAGAGATGGAAGGGAGTCCCAGAGTTTAGGCTGTCAAGACAGAGTCGGTGGAATCACACCCAGGTCCCCTGACTGTGAATACAGTTTCCGCTCTTCTTCAGCTGCCCTAGCTCTTCCTTTCCCAGCAGCAAGGTGAAGGAAGTCAGCCACAAACTGGACTTCATGCACTGCTGCATTGGGATGGGCTTCTGAGCTGCCAGGGTTCAGCACCTTAACATTAACATTAGCAATCCAAACCCTGGCCAGTCCCCTTACCCAGGGCAGCGCGATGCTGGAAGCCAGTTAGGATGAATAGCAGTGAGTTATCCTCACCAGCCAGGCTGCGCTGTTCGTCCGGGATGAGGCACCTGGGAAGCAGCATTCTTTGTCAAGGTGTTGCTTGCAGGGCACTGAACCTAAGAAGTTAATTGGTATTGGAATCTGGACTGTTCTGGAGCCTGCTGACCAGTCCCCAGTTCCAAGGAAAAGCCTTCTTTTCAGTAACTGGACGGTCACATAGTCAGTGTTCACCTCTGCCTACCTTTGGGCTGGAGACACACCACTCCACGTCCTTCCTTCTCTTGCTCTCTCCCCTGCCTTTCCCGCCTCCTCCTCAGACTCCATGACGATTTGCTATGCTACTTGTGTCCCACTTCAGGGTTGTGTTTGTTGTTGTTGTTTTGTTTATTGTCATAAACTTATCAAATCCTGAGAGGCTCTTCAATCTAATCTGATTTGTGTCACCTAGTGATGGGGGGGGTCATAGGACAAGGAAAGTGGTGTGTCTCGATCTAGTGTCCTCCTTGTTCTAATCCTTATTCTTAACGCTCTCCTGCCTCACTTTGGCATCTGTTACCCCGCGCCCTCCATGGGGGTAATAGTCCCGCCAGCCTACCTACTCTCACCCCATCACCCAGGTGATCACAGGCAGTCTTGGGCAAAATAGTGGCCAGATTTTTGTTTATTCAACAAAATATCTGTTTTCAACTTCTGTAAGCAAAAGCCAAGTTGTTTTTCATTATTTATTAAACAAAGAGGTAATTTGAGACTTGCCAACTATAATAAATTCTGGGAATAAATAAAAACTACCTTTTTAACTACTACTACTATAATCCACTAAGCAATAAAGCGGTTAAAATTTTTCTTCTAATCAGGTTACATGTTGAGGCAAACCGTGCAAATATCTTACCTAGCGCATTATGATAGTGTTCTAAGGAGTTACACTGAAGGGATAGGATAACCTGATTTTCCTTCCTTTCCTTCCTATTTTATAAGCATGTGGATGTCTGGTTGTGTGTGTGTTTTGTTTTTAAACAGAGCGATGTGAGAGCTCCAAAAAGCACGAAACACATCCATTTGATTCAGTGGAGTAGAACGAAACCTCAGGATGAAGTGAAAGCCGTCCAGCTTGCCATTCAGACGTTATTCCCCAGCTCAGACGGCAACCCTGGGAGCAGGTCTGACTCAGGTAAGTCAGCCGTGCACCAGACGGCTTCCAAAGCCGAGAAGTCAGATTCTCACACCAGGGTAAGTGTCAGTCTGTGAACTGATACAATACTTCCTTTTTCTATTTGCAGACTATTGGCTTCATAAACAGATTATATGGAAAGGAGTATTTATGGGCTTATGAGTAAGAGCATGTTATAACAAAGTTCAATCTTTGGGATAACTATCATAGAAGATGAAAATTAATGTTCTTTATGTTATATTGGTAAATAAAAATATGCATGTATATTTATACACATGATATAGATTTAGTGTCCAAAATTGTAGCTAAAGATAAGAATCACCTTCCACGTCCAACAAACATTCCCATGAAATCACTGCGATCGCTATTGCTGGGGCAGCCTCTTGAGTCCTGTGCACCACAGATCCATCAAAGAGTAAGAAGGCAAGGGGAGGGTATAGCTCAGTGGTAAAGTGTGTGCTTAGCATACTCAAGGTCATGGGTTCAATCCCCAGTACCTCCATTTATAAATAAATAAATAAACCTAATTAGCACCCCCCCCACCGCCCCAAACAAAATAAAGAAAGATAGGGGAGAGGAGGGAGGGGGAAAATAAAGGTAAAAGAGGAAGGGAGGAAAGAGAAACACATCTGCTAATCAGACCAGAAATACATGTTCTATGATCAGTGCCTTTTTCTCCCCCAATAAGAAAATACACTTGAGAAGCCCTGTGAGAAGGTTCTTTGGTGGCATGGAAACCAAGTGCCCCGCTCGCTAGTGTCACCAGTTGTGAGAGCCTCGCTCTGTGTCTTCACCTTAAGGACTGGCTTGCCAAGCAGCCTAGGTGTTTTTAAATGCCCACCAACCAAGGGCCCCCAGATCCTGGACAGTACTCTAAAACTACCAGCATTTGGTTTTTGACAGCATGCTGGTCAACACAGTTGATTTGGTTATTTTCTTTCTTATTCTCAAGTTCTTAAACCACAGATTTTAACTATAATGAAATGTATTGTCTTCCATAACAAGAAGTCCAAAGGTAAGCTGGGCTCCAGGTGCAGTAGGATAAACCGCTCAGCCACGTTAAGGATGCGAAGTGAGCCTTTCCTTCTTTCCACTTTGCCATCCTTAACGTGTTGCCTTTGCCCTCAGCCTAGCTCCGCTCGTGTCCACAATCATCACGTAAAGATAGGATAACGCCCACAGGAAACAGGAGGTCACTCATGTGCAGGAGTGAGAAAGACTTGCTTAGAAACACCCTGCAGACTACCTTTCAGGTCACTTTGGCCAGAGCTGAGCGACTTGTCCAGTCCTAAACACAACATCGCTATACCTGGCTTAGACCATCAGAGTCTGCCTTAGAGCCAGAATGTGGTCAGCTTCCCCGAGGCCCATGGCCTCATAGAGGGGTTGGACACTAAACAGAATCGAGGTTCTGTTGGGGGCTAAGATTTCAGAGAAGTCAAAGTGAAGGAAAGAGGGCATATGATGGCTGAATGAAGCCTGTGAGGAACGTCTGAACCCAGGAGGTCGCCTGTATCTGGACGAGTCACTCACCTGAGAGGCATGGGTCAACTGGGCAGAGCAGTGAGGGAGGTGAGCATGCTCTGTCTCTCCCCCGAAGCTTCACCTGCACAAGCAGGGTGGGAGTAGCTCCAGGAAGACTCTGGGGAACTGGAGAATGTGGGCGATTCAGGCCCTGGGGGAGACAGAGAGGATCCTAGGTGTGAGGAACTTGCCTACTCATTGAAATATAGCTTCCTAAATGGCTCGTTAATTAACCATTTTATTTTACCATAATTTCTTCCTGTTCGCCATCAAGCTTTATTTTTTTCATGCAGAAAACATTTCTTATTCTTGAACTTCAGGAATCTCTCCTCTGGAGAGATGAACTGTCTTTCTCCCAATCTCTAAGCTGTCTCAGCCATTAGAACCCAATTTCTTTCATCTGCAGTTAGGGTTCTTGAGGATTTAAAAGTGCTGGTTGGTGAAAAAAAAAAAAGCTTTTTGTTTACTAAACATGCCTCTGCCATCTAAACACACTTAAAGATCAATTTCTAGAAGCAATGACATGGCTAAGTGGAAAGAAGATGGAATTTTGATGCAGAAGGACCTGGGATTATTAACTGAGTGACATGGGTCCAATTACTTGATCTCTCAAGCTTGGTTCTCCTCATTTATAGAATGGTATTAGTACTGACCTGAGAAGATTTTTGGAGGATTACATGAGATACCGTAAGGAAACCCTTTGGAACAGTGTCTCCATATAGCATAAATTCAGTAAGTGTAAGTGCCCGTATTTTTTAGGAATTATTTATAATAATAAAGGAAATGTCCTTACACTGAGCCTAGAATTCCTATGAATGGTAAAGCTTAGAGCTTCCCAAACAGGCTGAATTATCCTGAGACAGGCTTATGAATTAGGCATGCAGCTTTACTGTGGCTTCAAAGATGCTCATTTCCATTTCTTCTGCAGGTGCTGATTGCCAGTGGTTAGATACCCTCAGGATGCGGCAGATTGCATCCAACACTTCTTTACAGCGCTCCCAGAGCAACCCCATCCTCGGGTCACAATTCTTCCCCTACTTCAATGACCAGGACTCCTACGCTGCTGCTGTGAGGCGGACCCAGGTGCCCATTAAGTATCAACAGATTACACCTGTAAACCAGTCCAGAAGCTCCTCTCCTACTCAGTATGGACTGACCAAAAACTTTTCTTCTCTGCATCTCAACTCCAGGGATAGTGGCTTTTCCAGTCTTAATACTGCCAACTCTTTAGAGAGGGGTCGATACTCAGGTAGAAGCAGGAACAAATACGATCGTGGTAGCCTATCACTCAATTCTTCTCCCAGAGGAAGATACAGTGGGAAAAGTCAGCCTTCCACACCTTCAAGAGAAAGATACTCTGGAAAATTCTCCAGGGTTTCTCAGTCAGCCCTCAATGCTCACCAGTCACCTGACTTGAAGAGAAGCCCAAATGACCCCCATCAGCCCAGGACCATCCCAGGGATGCCTCTGTGCACTGACACGAACTCAAGAGCCGGGGAAGAGGAGGGCAAGGTCAGCGAAGGGGGATGGACAAAGGTGGAATACCGGAAGAAGCCCCACAGGCCCTCCCCTGCCAAGACCACCAGAGAGAGGCCCAGAGGAAACTACCGTGGAAAGAGAAACTTTTGATGATTTGAGCTAGTTGAGTTTTTCTTAGCAGGGTTTTTCTTAATGTAATAGAATTTGACAACGTGATGCCTTCCGGTAGAATTAACCAAAAGACGACGTTTCCATTTTTTGGATTTGGGAAATACCTTCTAAGTGAGACTATAGCCAAAACAGACCCAAAGTGATGGATGTGGGTCATCCAGTGTAGGGAACTAGATTTAAACATAACTCTATGTATTCTTTGCCCTGAGTTAACACCTTTAGAGGAGGGACTATACCATCTTATTACCCTAACCGCTGCCGTTTTGGTTAGAAGAGGGTAAGGTTAAATGGAGAAACTTGTCTTAAATGGGGCACTCATCTTAGGTACAAAATTTAAGGGGGAACCAAAAAGCTCATTAATCAAGATAAATACTATTCTCATGCAATATTTACATACATGAAAATCAATGCAAAAATTTGTGATAAAGAAAAAATTGAAATTCTAGATAAAGACAAGGTCAGTATTACTGATTTTTCCTTTTGTCTAAGGCTCCAGTATGGCTTGGCAATGCACTGTTACTGATCCTGTCTGTATTTAAATTTTTGATATTTTGTTCATCATGAATTTTTTGCATTAATTTTCTCTTTTAAAAATACTGCCTTGGGGGAGGGTATAGCTCAGTGGTAGAGTGTGTGCTTAGCATGCACAAGGTCCTGGGTTCAATCCCCAGTACCTCCACTAAAAAATAAAGTAAAAAATTAATTTAAAAATACATAAAGAAACCTAATCCCCCCCCCAAAAAAACCCAAAACAAAAACAAACAAAAAAATACTGCCTTAGAATATCATTTGTCTTGATTACTGAGGCAGAGGTTTGTTTTTTTTTTTTTAATGCCTCCTCAAATTTTGTGGCCAAGGCAAGTGCCTCACTTGCCTTAGCCAATCTCCACACTGCTGGTTATTATTTATTTTAGTAAGATATTTGGGTTTTTATAACCATCAGAGCTGAACTGATTTGGCTCTTCATTTCTAGGCAATAAAAAAGTTACTGAACTTAATATTGATTGTGATATATATCCCATTCATTAAGACTCATCAGAAACCAAAACCCAAGCTACCTAGCAGATTTGTAGTTCTTTCTTTCCCAATACTCCCACAGACTGCCCTCGAATATTAATTTTCTACATTTTACCAAAGGAGGAGCTAAGAGGGGGAGACAACAATCTATAAAGTCCTCTTGGGCTGTCAGAACTCTAAAGTCTAAAAGAAAACAGAACAGGGTAATAACGTCACAAGCTAAAAGCCAGAGAAATTTAAAATTACCAACATCCTTGTTAGAGCAAGACAGTAAATACCATCCTTGCAGCCAAAGCTCTAAGCAGCTGGGCGGGTAAAGAGGTGCATGGTGTGGGTGGGAGGAAACTGCCTGCAGTTTAGGACAGGAATTGTGGGAGCCAGCTTGGGAAATTCTTGTATTTTACAAGTCAAAAAGTCAGGTGGCAACAAACTTGTATGTCAAATGAATAAATGTTACTTTCAATATATTCCAAGATTCTGTTCAACATTCACTAGCCCTGAACATCAAGTGTCCTCTGCCCTGCATAGGATTCTCAGTGCTCTGCAGAAACCCACATGACACACTGATAATTCTGTGGGGTTGAGTTCTCTTTTAATAGAAACCCGTCATCAAGTCATCAAGTACGTGTGTATATTCCCAGAGTAGCTGCCCTGCTCTATTACAGTGCCTGGGGCCTGGTGGGGAAAACTGTATCTGTATATCATTAAAGTCAAGGTTATAGGAAATGACCTTTACTTGCAAAAGAAACTGTGACCCAAACGTCAATCCAACCACTCAACTGTATAACTCTTATTGTCTGCCATCTGCATTTACAAGCAGAAGAGATGGGAAATGGTGACATCAGACAGCGAGGTCCTCTTTTCTGCCATGGATAACCAGCTTCTAAGGTTTTAAGCTCCACTGTGATCCATTCTCACAAAGCTTATATCAACCATAGTCCGTTTTCAATTTTTTTTTCCGCTTTGTCCTTTGTTCATGGTTAAATTTTTTAAAAAGTGGGCTAATACAAAGTATGCTATCTTAATAGCATGCTGCTTCCAAATAAGCAACAAAATATTTTCTCTGATTAGAATTTTTGGATAAGTAGCTAAGCAGAGTCATAACTGAGTCACTCTGATGGGAACACAAAGTATGGCTTTCATTATTAAACAAAATATGCATTCTAGGGAATTATTTAAGACTCTAGTTTAAAAGGTGTTGTGCCAATGATGGCTCATCTCATGCTGTTTCCCCTCTTCTTGCTTTCCTGGGCTAGCGATTAGAGAATGCAAGTTGGTAGTAAAATGACTTAATGACCTCATTCCTAGCCAGTGTCGTAGCTGCTCACAAAGAGGTTATTGCAACAGTGCACAAAACTGACCACTTTATAATATCTCATGAAAAAACACTTGTCACATCAATGCTCCCAGTCAAAACAAAAATAAGAACATCTAGAGTCTGCTTCTTGTCTATAAAGAAATAATATAAGAGTTATATTAAAAAAGATAAGATGTTATCTTTTTTTTTTTTTTTTTTGATGCTTATTCAAAAATTGCTTACCAGGCTGAAAGATGAATGTAAGTCAAGGACAGAGCAAGGATTAACAGGATTTTTTTTTTCTATCAAGTTAAATCAGTTGCGAGAGGCTGAGATAATGCCAAAACAAACAAACAAAAAACACAAACAAATAACCCACCACGGATATTTAAGAGAAAAAAATTATGGTAGAAACAAATTAAGAAAGTATATCTTGAGTTGGGTACCTCTAAGTGTGCGGATAGGGTAGACCATCAGCAGGCTTCCAGTCAAATCTGGAACAGCTAAATCTATACCGATTGCTACCAAAGAGGCAGTCGTTACTCCAGGCATGGCCCAGATGAAGCAGGATGTTTTCCTCTTTGCACAGTCACTAGATGAGCAGCAATTCTATAGAACTAACCTGAATAACTGAATAGTCCCAAATATGTAAAGGAGAACAGGAGATTATTTATCAAGGATACTTTAGAAATGAATATAACCTGGAGATTGTTTTCAACCAAGTCAAGAGTATAGTTCATAAAAATAATAAAAATCAAACTGCAGTGTTTAAAAGTATCCACAGTAAAATTTAGAACAGTAAAATCTGACCTGGGATAATTGGATTAAGAAACAATAGCCACAAAAGAAGACTCACAGCAGCACAAATGGCAACTGGTAAAATTTGGTATGAACAACAGAAAAATTGGTGTATAAAGTCTTCATTGTAAAATTTACATTGGAAAGAACTGATCCCATGGGGGGGATAAATCAGTACAAAAAAAAACTTAATAGAAAAATGGGAAATGATTTTATTATGTTAGATAGAATGTCAGGGAATTAAGTTGATATAATGACATTCTTTCTTGATAAAAACATTTCTCAGTAGTTATATAGTTCTGATTACAGTATTTTATCCATCAAAAAAGAGTCAAAATGTCATAGGTTCAAAACATCCTGGACATAGCTCAGAGCACTCTGACTTAACTGCAACTGTTCCAGTTTGGAAATACCAAATATTTTATAAGCCTTCTAAGTATCTTCTCTATAACCTATCATTTCACCTCAGCATGCTGGTACAGATACGGCATGCTTCTGAAACTCTGGCTCTCAGAAGCAGCTCAGTTACAAGATGCCATAATTTGCTTGTGCCAACGTGTTCAGGATGCAACATCATTGAAGTTTTAAATCTGAGGCACTACAGTTAAGAGGCTTATAAAATCTCCTGCCGTCCCTGGATTTGAGAAGCTGCAGTTAAGCCAGGATGGCCTGGGGAAGTCAGAGCATAAAACCTGGACCCAGCTCAGCCTATTTGCTGCTACTGGAACTGGTTGATGAGATTGCAGAGGTGGGCAAAAATGCCAGATCCACGGTCAAATCATCCAGGCTTTAGCGTAGCAGGCACCCATGACTTCTCACCCAATTGCCCTTCCCCTTTGACTGACTGGCTGGCCAAGTAATGCATGAGCAAATCAAGACAGTTAAAGAATGAAGAAGACTCGTGACCCCATAGTTCATTCAGATTTGATTTACTCTCCATAACCCATGTTCCATTTATTCAGTTCTCCCAAAGATATTCCTTCCCACCATCTAGATGAATCTCGTCCAGCCCTCAAGGTTCCAGCTGGCATCCTGCTTCCTGAAGCCCTCCCTCCACAGTTCCAGCCACTTTACCTGTTCTGGGCTCCTCTTGGAGGCCTTTTTCACCTACTCCCTTGCCCCTACTTAACCCTGGCGTTCCCACTCCCCTGAAGTGCTTGGTGAGAACACTGCAGTGCTGCCCAAGAACTTGACCAGAGGGAAATATAACTAACCTCCAAGAATTCATCAGTGGAATGGCCCCCAAACACTGCCATGCCTCCCAGGCCTGAAAAACGTTTATAAATCAGACCGGAGGCATGAAGCAATCCAAAGAGAGCATGAGTCTTCTAGAGGCGGTGGAAGGGTTAAGGGGTGGGTTTGGGGACTTGGAATCTGAAATAAGGTGATCAGACTTGGAATCTGAAATAAGGTGATCCACAGAGGAAAAGGTTAGCTGTACTGTCCACATGGGCCTTCACACAGGGCACCATCTGCCCATCACTCGTGGAGACCAGTGAGCAGGACAGTACTGTGCAGCAGAGCCCCTCCCAAACTGATGTGAGAGTCTGCTCAGCTAGGGAATTATAAACTTGTGGAGACAGCCGTATGATCTGGCTCCTGCCTACCTTTTCTACGTCACTGTTTGCCTCTCCCCCCAGCAATCAAGATGAATTGCTTCATGTTTTCTCTTGTCTTCAAAACTTTTACTCCCTCCATCCAGCTTCCCCTGCATTGCCTGGCTATGCCATCCTTCAGCTCCCTGCTACCTCCAGCTCTCACTACCTCCAGGAAACCCTCCCTGATCCCCTGGCCTGGGTCAGGCCTTTCCCCATGGGTCCACATAGAACCATTTGGTTAATCACATGTATCCTCCTTTGTTAAGGTTGCCCCAAAACGTGCTTGTCTGTATTCCTCACTAGACTGTCAGCTCTATGAAGGCAGGGACTGAGCCTGTCTTGATTATCAGTGTATCTCCAAAACATAGTTGGTACTCAATCTGTCTGCTGAATGAATGCATTAATTATCTTATTAATCAGGCTAGCAAGCCATCAAATCATCTAAATTCTTGTTCTAATCCCATGTTCATTAAGTGATCTTAACAGGAGTCTCCAATACATGTTAGAGTGAAATTTCCAGTGTTGAAATAATTGCCATTCTGATTTTATACATCAGTCTCTTGTGAGCTTTGCCAATGTGAGCTGGCACCTGAAAACAACTCTGAGACACTGATTAAATTTAGGGGCTTATCAATGAGAGCAGATTCTGGGTGTGCCAACTCCCCCAAGGGAAAGGCCATGCTGTTTTTCCCAAGAAGTAGCCTCTGGTATCACAGTGATCCGTGCTCATTTTCCATTATGAATACCTAATATGGCACTGTAAACACAGGACCTCAATAAATGCTTATCACAGAAATGAAAAGAATAGAAATATATTATGTATATTCAAGAAATTCACACATATTGTGCTCTTAGACGTTTATAGAATCTCACTACATGGTTTTCCTTTCCAGAAACACAAAGTTTGGTTTGTTTTTTTTTTTTAAGGAATACCAATTGTTCCTAATCCTAGTCCCCTCTACAGTCCTGCTATGACTGCTTCTAAAAGTACATAAAGTTCTACTGAAAGTCTGACCTGGCAGTTTTTCTTTCTTGTACCCGCAGGCACCAGGCACACTCCTGATGCCAGATGCTGCTAGTCTGACTGACTGGGGGAGGCTTAACCACAGTCCAGGGACAATTCAAGATTTGTCAGCTGGTTGGGGCTCAAGATGTCCACACTGGCTCCTTTACTGTGTGTAAGCGATTTAATTTTGTGCCTAATTTTCATTTGCAGGGTACTGTATGCCTGCATCTGCTATGTTAAAGCACTCATTAGCATTTAAAGGGGAAGCTGATGGTATTGATCATTCTTAGTAAAACCAAAAACAATCATGCAGCAGTAACTGATGAGCATTCTCTTTGGCCACTTAAGTCACAACAAAGTTTATGTACTCAAAACGCTGGCAGAGACAGAAAAGGTAATATTAAAGCAGGGATATCAAAGTGGCATCCGTTATAAGCATTTATGATTTGCTACCATCCACCTCACTCCCAGCTTTCCAGAGTATGAGCTTCTTGAAGATAAGGAAAACTTTTCCCTGAATTTCTACTACCTGGTACAGTGTCTGGCACAGAATAGTTTCTCGATAAATTTTTCTGATGAGTGAAGAAGGAATGAAGGTGAGTAACCAGTGCGTGTTATAGAAATACTACAAAAACAATTGTTCTTCTAGACATTCTAACAGCTATGTGCTGCCGTGTAACAAATCGCTCCCAAACTTAGTGGCTTAAAATAAGAATAAACATTTGTTATTCTCACCTAGTTCAGGAATTCAGGAATGATGTAGCTGGCTGGGTTCTGGCTTGGGTTTCTGATGAAGTGTCAGTCAAGATGTTCACTGGAGCCGCATCCACCTGAAGGCTTGACTGGGGCTGGAGAGTCTGCTTCCAAGATGGTTCTCTCACATGGAGCTGGTTGTTGGCAGGGGGTCTCATTTGCTCCTCATGTGGGTCTTTCCATTTGCTTAAGTATCTTCATGATGTAGTGGCTGGATTCCCCCAGAGAAATCCCAGAGGGTAAGGAGAAAGCCAGGGTGACTTTTATGACCCAGCCTAGGTTATACCCAGTCACTTCCTGTAACATCCTGTTATTTGCACAGGTCAGCCCTATTCCATATGGGGGTGAGAACCACAGGGCCATCCGGCAGGCTGACTACCACAGACACCGTTAAAATCTCTGTACTCCCTAACTGTAAAATGACGTCCTCCCTCCGGAGCTTTGGCTTTTCTGCTTGTTTTATATTTTTCCCACAATCTAAGATTTGAACCTGAGCATACTTCAATTGAGTGTTAGAGCAGGAAGGCATCTTGAAGACCATCTGCTGATGTTCTAAGCCCTCATCTTACAGATGAATAAACCAAAGCCTGTAAGAGTGGAGTCCGCCCAGTCGCTCAGCCGGTTACAGGCAAAGGCAGCGCTCAAGGCCCCAGCCTAGGCTCTCCCCTCCCCTGTTCTCATGGAAGCCATCCTTTGTGAAATGTTTCATCACATGTGAAATTGGTGTTTGTGAGGTTGGGCAACTGTAAGTTAACAATTATTTTATTTTGGTACATTTGAACCTCTTAGATCTCCATAGAGATGGGGAGAGTCATTGTGGATTAGTAGGTGTGACTAAACGCTTCTAAAAACAAAACATTCAGGCAATTACATTTCCTCCTTCTTTCATCAGGCTTGTGTGGGTTTCCTCTGGATTTCTGAGGTGGTTTAGAGAAAACATTTGTTTTAAGGAGTAAGTACATCTAATAAAGTTGTCTATACATTTTAATGCTCAGTTTGGTCAGGAAAATGTTTGCTGGGATCACCGTGTGCTGTGTACTGGCCCAGCGTTCTCTCTGATTTCCATTGTCAATTCAGAAACGTCTCAGAAGTAGGGGGAAATCACTTCCCTACAGACTAAACTAGAAACTTGAAAAGACAGTGAAACATAAAATGGAAATAAAGAAATCTTTTATTTTGTGAGACAGGAAAAATTCTTCCTCTGTTCTTTGGCTCCTTCTGCACACCACCCCTTCCTCTGACTGTGTGCATTTCATCCTTGCTTGAGGCACTCATGGCTCTGAACTTGAAATTCTCAGGACTTAGCTTACCCAACTATTTGTCTTTGTCTAAAACAAAAAAAGTCTTAAAAATTACTAGTTCCATTGTTCAATGTAACACACTCAATAATGACCTTTCCTTAAATTTGACCCATTACAGCAAATCACTATCATATCTGATCAAAGAATAAAATGAGTTTACTGAAAATGAGAGAGCCGATGCTAGATGGTTAATTTTCACAAATCCCTGACTTCTTACCAACACAGATGAAGTTCCAAGGAGACTCAGAGGGTAACAACAGCACCTGCTTGTTTGACTGAGTTTTCACTTAAGAATCAGAGTCCCATTCTAGCTAGTTCAAACACACATTTATTGTAATGTAAAACATATCATGGAATAATTATGATTAGAGTTAACATTTATTGACAGATCACAACGTGCTAAGCCCAGTTCTAAGCCCTTCCATCTTTTAATCTTCTCAACCTTCGAGGTAGATTCTATTATTATCTCCATTCTACAGTTGAGAAAACTGAAGCATCGAAGTTAGCAATTTGACCAAAGTAATTCAAGAAGTGGCACTGTGACAGGGAAGGACCCCACAAAGACTGGTGCTGGAGGGCTGCTCAGAATTCAAGGTGGCCCCAAGGGCCTGGGTGGGGTTGTGGGATCCTTGTCCCACAGGCTCCACCATCATTGACTCAGCTACCCCCAAACGGCAGCTGCGTTCCGTGTCACCAACATCTGATTGCTGCTCTCCCACATACGAGCCTGCTTCCACAGAGCTTTCCATCCCTCATGCTATTTCATGAGGTTTCAGCTGCAACTCCCACTTTTAACTATTAAATTCCTTCCACAGTCCTTGTCTCCAAGTCCCAAAAGAGAGAGAATCGATTTGGCCCAGCTCAAATTTTTGACACAGAACAGAGAAGGCCCAGGATGCTCAGCAGACCCCCGAATGGGCAGGTACCCTCCCTGGTCCTGTGACCTATGAAGAGAGGAGGGTAAGGACAGCATGTGATGGAAAGCATGGTCATGTGGGCTTCGAGGGCTTGCAGCTGCCATCATCTCTCTTAAAACAGGGTACAGGCATACTTTTCCAGCACATTTTTATCCTCTAATGTCTCATCTACACTGTTTGCTAGAAGGGCGTATTCAAATAAGTTTACCACGGCAAGGGTATAGCTCAGTGGTAGTGAATGCCTAGCATGCACAAAGTCCTGTGTTCAATCGCCAGTATTTCCATTAAAAAAAAAAGGGCAAATCTGCTGAATTTAATAAGTATTTTATGTGGCATTTATAAGAACTGTACCGAGAAAATTACACAGACAAAAAATTTGCTTTTTAAACAAGATTAGACTGTGAGTAGGAAAGCCACACCACTCCTGTGTTTCTCCTTTAGTCTCACATTAGTATCACACTTGTAACACTTCTGATGCCAGATGTGTGGGGTCTGCTCCCTACACTAAGCAATTCTGCCACACCAGCAAGGATACCCTGCAATTTGACTCGATTCTGACATATCTACCTGCAGATAGCACCAGATCTCCAGATTAAGGGCTCAGTCCCACAAGACTGCAATGCACACCCCTCAACTTTGAACACCAAACACAAGTCCAGGTTGTCACCTGTGCTTCTGACAAAGAGGCTACAAATCAGAGGTTCCCATGGTCCCCTCCTTGGGTTCAATTAATTTGCTAGAGTGACTCACAGAGCTCAGGAAAACAGTCTACTTATTGTTTACCAGTTAATTACAAAAAGATATGATAAAGGATACAGATGACCATCCAGACAGAAAAGATGCATAGGGCACAGTGTGTGGGAAGGGGCTCAGAGCTTCCATGCCTTTTCCAGGAGTACCACCCACCTCCTAACACCTCCATGTGTTCACCAACGCAGAAGTTCTCCAAACTCCACACTTTGGGGATTTTTATGGAGGCTTCATCACATAGACATAATCAATTATTAACTCCTTTTCCAGCCCCTCTCCCCTTTGGAGAATGGGTGGCGGGATTTAGAAGCTTGATGTCAGGAACCAGAGTCAAAGACCAAATATTAGAACAAAAGATGTTCCTAGTGTTCTTATTGCTTAGGGAAACGTTTTAGAAAGTATTTTATTTCATAGATTGGACAACTTTATGTACCAAAGTGTAATCAATTTCAATCAGTATTTAATTAAGCACCTACTATGACTAACATCAAAGACAAACTTCTTAAGAGTAGGAATAGAGTTCGTAGAATTTGAGAGCTAGGAAGGACTTAAGGATGACGTAGTGTCCCTAAGTGTTCCTCAAACTGAGGTAGGATGTATTCTAAAGGTCACACGTTCTTTAAGAAATTTTTTTCTGTTTATATTCCAATAATAATTAACAAAAATGAGCATATTTTGGACCACCTATATGGCCACCTCAAACCTATGTACTGCCATACAATGTCAGTGTTTGTCTGTTTTTGTTTGTGCTAAATTAGATCATAAACATAACTTCGGTGACCTAATGATAAAAGAGGAAAACTTAACAATACACATGAACTGCATTTATGCCAAAACTCACTGCATTCAGTGGTTTGGTTTCTCAGTAGTTTGAACAGAGGAAAATGGTGATAGAATTGTGTAGGTGAGGGCACTGTACTCATGATGGAAATAAACTTTACTTCAAAACACAGTCTTCATATCTAACTAAATGTTCAAGAAACAACCTAAATGTCCATCGACAGATGACTGGATAAAGAAGTTGTGGTCTATATATACAATGGAATACTACTCAGCCATAAAAAAGAATAAAATAATGCCATTTGCAGCCATACGGATGGACCTGGAGATCATCATTCTAAGTGAAGCCAGAAAGAGAAAGAAAAATACCACATGATATCACTCATATGTGGAACCTTAAAAAAAAAAAAAAGATACAAATGAACTTATTTACAAAACAGAAACAGACTCACAGACATAGAAAACAGACTTATGGTTACCAGGGGGGAAAAGGGGGGGAAAGGGATAAATTGGGAGTTGAGATTTGCAGATACTAACTACTATATGTAAAATAGATAAATAACAAGTTTGTACTGTGTAACACAGGAAACTATATTCAATATCTTGTTGTAACCTATAACAAAAGAATACGAAAAGGAATATGTGTATTTATATGTATGACTAAAACATGCTGTACACCAGAAATTGACACATTGTAAACAGACCATACTTCAATAAAATAAATAAAAATGAAACTATGAATGAAGAAGCAAAACAAAAAAAAGTTCTTCATACCTAAATAAATATTCTCAAGTTTAATTTTGTTTATATTTAGTTTTTAAGTTTGTTTGGATTGTATAGTTAGTTGAATGACAACTATAAGGTAAGGGGTTTAGGTTTTTTTTGGGGTGGTGATGCTTACTTTTAAGTAACACATAACCAAAATAATTTAGTAATACTGACAAAATTTAGTAACTCTTTTCCTTTAAAAGGATACCATACATTGCTCAAGTTTGAGGAACACTGATTTAAGTCAACCCTACTAATTTTCAGATAGGCATAAGGCCCTGAAATATAAAGAAACCTGTGAGCAGCTTAAGACAGGAACTGACTTGTTCTTTCTGAGTGTGTGGAACTTAGATGCCCAGTTAACTGTCCTTGAACCCAAGTGCTCGAGACCACAGCAAGGATGGAGACAGAGCCAAGACCAGCTTTCTATACCTGTCTTCGTTCCTATTGCACCCTGAGACGCTTGACAGTTCTGGCGTAACTGGATCACCTGTAACTTTTTTTAATTGAAATATTTGACATATAACTGTAAGGTGTACAACATGTTGATTTGATAACATTTATATGTTATATGATTACTATTGTAATAATTAACATTTATCATATCACAATTTTCATTTCTCTTTAGTAGTTGGAATAATTGAGATCTAGTCTCTCAGTAAGTTTGATGATTATAACAGAATGTTGCTGTCTATAGTCACTGTACTGTGCATTAGGTCCGTGGGACTTATTTACTACTTGTTACAAGTTTATCCTCTTAACATTATCATTCCATCCCCCAGCCTCTATGTACTATTTTATTTTGTTTTTATGAGTTTGGCTTTTTTAGAATCCATGTACAAGGGATATCATACAGCATTTGCCTTTCTCCGTCTGACTTATCTCACTTAGCATAACGTCCTCAGGTTCCATTCATGTTATTGCAAATGGCAGGATTGCCTTTCTCATGGTTGAATAATATTCCATGTGTGTGTATCTTCTTTATCCATCTGCTGATGAACATTTAGGTTATTTCCTTATCTTTGCTATGAGAATAAGGCTGTACTAAAATGAAAATGCATATCTCTCTTCAATAGCATGTTTCCATTTGCTTTGGGTATATACCCAGAATCTGAGTTGCTAGGTTATATGGTAGCTCTATTAACTTTTTGAGGAACCTCCATATTATTTCCCAACTCCTTTTTCCTGCCTTTTTTTCTCTCTCCTGTAGTAGCAATAATTATTACTACAGTTTAACTATAGCTTACTAGGGCCCAGTGTTTTATAAACATTATCGTGTTCACTGTTTAATTAGACCCCTCAAATCTTGAATTGTCTTGTTTTGTTTCATTTACCAATTTTTCTTCCCCTTGTCTTTGTCTTGTAGAAGTTTCTTTAGCTGGGCAGCTTTTCACCATGAATGTCTGCTAAGTGTTCCTGAAGGGTGGCGATTTCGACCTGAATCTGGCTATTGTGTCTATTATGGGAATCATGAATTAATAACACTTGTCTAGTCATTATCTCGAGAGCTTTTTGTTGTCCTTAAGGAGAGACAGCTCCTTTTGCTTGGGATAGCACTGTGATTTGGTCCTCCATAAAAAACAACTTACATGCGAGTGGAAACCTTTGTATTTTAGAGTGTTCTGCAGTGAGCTGCCTTCCTTAGCTGGATTCCTTGAAAGAAAACACCCTTCCTCTTCTCCTCTCCAGCCATCATTTTTACACAGACAGGTTTCTCAAACACAGACAGGAAAAGTACCAAATGTAACAATGTCCTTCCTTTATGTAATGCTTTACAGCCAAGCGACAAATGCTGGCCTCAGAGTTGGCGGCACCATTGAACATCCTTATCTCTGTTCTACAGAGGTGAAAAGATTTCCCTAAAAATCTAGAAAAATTTAGAGTGCTGTCCAAATTGGAATGCAGTAGAACATAGTTTAATCTTTAATTCAGATCACTGTGGCCCCATTCACAACAGTCACTGCAAGACTGGTGGCTGTCATAGCTACAGAACAGAAAGAATGAATGTTATAGGGGGAGGAAACAGCTTTCCTTGACCCTCTTAGGGTCACTGGCTGGGTCTCAAAATTAAACCAATGACAGATAAACAGGAGAAAAGCACACAATTTATAAGAACCAAAAAATTTCCCTCTTTAATTTTATGCATATCTTAAAAGAATTTCTCAGGAGGTAGCTATTCCCAACCTCCACTGCCAATCATTCTGCTATAAGGGATGGGTATCTCAGATTTTGTTAACAAATGATTTTACTAAAAAAAATCTAGGCACATCCAAAACATATATGTTCTGCATCTCCCTAGCATTGATGTTGTATCAAGATTAAAAAGTGACTTTCCATTGATTCTAGTTTAAAAAACAGGGAGGGTATAGCTCAGTAGTAGAGCCCACGCCTAGCATGCTGGAAGTCCTGGGTTCAATTCCCAGTACCTCCATTAAAAAATAAATAAGTAAACCTAATTACCTCCTCCCATAAAAAATAATTTAAAAAAACATTAAAACTGTAAAAACAAATGATTAAGAACACAAAAACATAAAAAAATAAAGCAATGGTTATTGATACATACTCTCTTTTTTGAAAACCAAAACATTACCATTAACAGGCAAGGGAGTGAAAATAAATTCCATCACTTTTAGTACTTCTAGGATTTGACTTTTAATACTGGGCAAATCTGTAAATTTCCCAAAGTGAAGCTGGGTTGGAGGTAAGGGGCAGCCCACCAAAGCCCAGCTGGTTGTTAGATCCACCACTCATTTACCAAAGTAAGTAGAAATGCAAAGACAAAACCAAACAAAATAAAGAGCTCTGATTTTTTTCTTAAAGAGGTCATGCTAGGGATATTTTTTCTTTTCCTTACCAAAAGGTAGCCCAATGTGCCACCCTAAAATATGCCTCTTTGGTATAAGAATTATTTTGAGTTGATTACTTTTCAGAAACTGCAGATGCAAAAGAATCTCTGAAGACAGTAGCAGTTACCCTTTGGCAAAGGGAAATCTACACTTATAAAGGAAATTTGCATTAGAAAGGGGGCCCTTACCAGCAATTACCAGCTAACTTTTTCACCTGAGGGACTTCCCTGAAGTGGTGAGCAAACTTTGTTTACCAAACATACCTCTTTGTTTACCAAACATTCCTCACCTCCCTCTGTATTGGTTCCCCCTCTGAAGCCCCAGACCCTATCTCCCCTAGATCGGGATGGCACTAAAGTCTCAATCATCTGGCTGCCTTTTGAATCTCCTATCTTAGGCTGAAGTACAAACTTATGTAATTAAAATTGTTTTATTTTCCTCCTGTTCATCTGTCTTTATTATGAGGAGGCAGGGTCTTGGCCCAGAACCCAGAAGAGTAGAGGGAAAATTATTTTACCTTCCCTACATCACCTTGGAAAGCAGTGTGCTTAACCCTTATTTCACTAAATGACTCCACAATAAGAATGAGATAAGTATATTTAAGAGATAAAAGGGCAAATGTGTAAAGTACTCAGTTCACGCTGGTTCCAGCTATGGGCTCAACAGATTACAGTTCTTACTATTGTTATTAGTATTTTACTCTGTCTTAAAACTCAAATTGCCCAGGCCTGAGATAGACACAGTAAAAGTATACTCTAGCTACCTCCCAGGTCATTGCATATGTACTTGTGTTACCGAACGCAGTTCATGTGCCCAATGCACAGTGAGGCCAAACAAACTGTATCGTGCACAATTCTGGTTGGTTGGTGGTGAAGTAACAGGGTAGGTGTCAATCAATCCTGATGAACCCTTAGGCTCCACTAGGTCTGGGAGCTAAGTGCTCATGATCAACAAGTAGTTAATGTCTTCCCTTGGTGGGGGTTTTAGCATCTGTGAAACACTCAGGAAACGTGCATCCGGTACTATTATCTAGGAGAGGAGCTACAGCAGAGGATATGGGGGAGGCGTCTGTCCTGGGAAGGCCAATAGGGTCCTATTCATTAGAGTTTCCCCTTTTTCTTTGATATTCCTCAATCTTGAGAACAAGTGTTAAGGCAAGAAAGGGGCTAACATTTTGGATACACAGGTTAATCATAAGCTCAGCAGAGAAACTTAGTTTTGGGGGACTGTTTTGATCCCCAGTCCCGTTCCAACCTTCCCCAAATCTTTCAGGGAACGGCGTGACAATCACTCTGGCTATTTCCTGCTGACGTGGGGTGTAGTCCTGCCTCAGTGTGGGGAATGGACACCAAGCTGGAAATACTCCTGAGTTCCAAGTCTTAGATCTGAGTCTTTTATGCTCAAGATCTCAGTCCTCTAGTCCACCCTTTTGGAGCCAACAGCCCCAATTAGAAGTAGTTGGAGGAGTGACAACTGGAACTTTAACAGACAAAAATAGATCCCATCCCCTGAGGAATTCAAGAGAATAAGCCTGAAAACGAGTCTGGATCTGGCACTTTGGGGGAGACTTGTAGCCAGGTCGCCAGTTGTCTACTTTCATCAGATTTTAACTTCTGATGTGGTATTAACATAGGCATAACAGGAGCTATTGGCCACTACACATCTGCTGTTTTCTGCTAACATCTTGAGGCAGGAGGGAAAGCAGCAGGACACAACCACTAGATAAGTGAGGAAGGGGCGTAGCCGTAGGGATGCAATGAAAACTGGCTGGAACCAGCTAAAACCAAGGAGGCTTTGAGACTAGCCCAGTCCTTGACCTGTAGCTCATTATACTTTCACTCTAAAAATCACTCCCCGTTATGTCACGACAGTTCCAAGGCAGACCATAAAAGGCCAAAAAATGGGCAGTGGCCCAATTCCTGGGAGATCCCCACCCTTCCCTGAATTAGTAAGAATATTCTTCCTTCTCATTAACATATGAAATGACTTAGTCCAACAAAACCAGGGACCCCATGCCCTGGGCTGCTCTCATTTTCTGAGATGGTCCACATTCTGCCTATGGAGTGTGTATCTAAGTAAACTTGCTTTCACTTTTCTTTGGTTGGCTCTTGAATTCTTTCCTGCATTTGAGACCAAGGATCCTCACTTAGTGGTCCATCCTAAGGACTTCTGCAAGTCCCAGGACGTGACATTTCCCTCCATCCACTATGGCTATGGCTCCCCTCCTCCATGGAGGGTAGATGGAGGGTGGCTGAGACTTGACCCAAGCCATGAAGACCAAGCAGACTTTGGTGGCTGAGGCTGCCCACAGGATCTGGCCGAGGCCAGCTCTCTGGCCCTGAAGGAGCCTGCCAAGCCCGAGGCTTTTCTCCGCTGGCTGTCACCTTCTCCTTTCCCACCTTTTATATTATCTCTTTGGATCCAAGAAAATACGCGAGACCACCACCTGGACTTCCAAATCAAGACCATGGCACATAATTGGTGACTTAGAGTGAGTTTCTCTTCTGTGGCTTCTCGAGTCCAATTCCTCCTCCCTATTTGTTCCCAGCCTCAGTCCAGTCTCAGGACCTGGAACTGCATTAGGAAGCCCAAATAGGGGGACTAAGGAGTCTTCCACCAGACTTGCTGCCTGGCCCTCCCCTGAGGGCTTCTCAGGGCTCCTGGCCTCACTGCACTCCTGAGCAGAAGTTGCAGGCAGGCACTTCCCTGGCAGGGGTGGCAGACGTATTTCCTAACCTAGTTGAGAGTCACAAGATCCATCACCCTGGATTTTCCCCTCCTCCTCCTCCTCTCAATCCCTCCTAACCTCTTAGGCTGTCTACTGGTCCTTGAGACCCCTTGCAGACCTTACCCCACAGGTCGGGTATTTCCTGTTTCATGGCCATACAGGGTGTCCCTCTTTAGCCTCCCCTCAGGTCAAGACCTACTGTTACCTGAGTCCACAGCTGATTTTTGCCCCATTGGATGTTTAATCCAACGCTGTTATGCTAAACATGAGGGTCCCATCCTAAAGGGAACTTTTCCCTTGTATTACTATTACCGCATCGCCTGGTGGTGCTCCAGCCCAGCCTTCCACCTCTATCTGCTTCTTTTCTTCTTTTGAAGGACGGTAAAGATTATGCACTTGGCCAGTTCAGGGCCTAGGCGTCTTCCCTCCCTCTCGGAATGTTTAGGCCTTGGCACTCTGGTTGCTTTTCCTGCTGCTGTTTCTTGCTCCTTTCCTTAACTAAGGGGGCCTCCTCAGGCTCACCGCACAGGCCGACTTTGGGTTCCCACAGGGATCTCACTGCTGCCTTTGCCAAACAAACCCTTTGGTGAGGCTGGATGGCCACAGGTCCAGTTTCCTCTACTCAAACGCATCTTCTGCTGAATTCCCTGCCCTGGAGTCAGGGGCCATCACGAATCGGGCCAATTATGCCATCTCTCTCTCTCTCTCTCTTTTTTTTTTTTTTTTTTTTTTGACGAGAGACAAAAAGTGTGATATAAACAAGATTTTTATTAGTGAAGTGAAAAAACAGTGAAAGATAGTACACGCCCAAGAACTGGGAGCGGGCGAATCCAAGAGGAAGAATGGCCCAATTATGCCATCTCTTTAACTGCCGTCAGAGCTGAATTCTGAAACTCCCTGTTGAGGGGGTCCAGCCACTGAAGTCCCCAGCTGCACAGTCCCTTCTTACCTTTCTGGGACACCAGGTCCACTGGGAGAGCACTAGGGCAGTTAACGACTATTGGGCCAGGATCCGTCAGACCCCTGTCTCATCGTGACATCATAACCCAAAATGGTGGTGACAGTAAGCACCCCGCAAGATGCCCTGTTAGGATACATAGTAACTAATTGGGATACATTTAGACAAGATGACTTAAGAAAAAAAATTAGTTTTTTTCTGTCTTCACAAGACCCAGATTTCCATTCAACAGGTTAAATACCTGGGATATGTGCTCAGCCCTTGGCCAAGAACTCCAGCCTGGGACCTGGAGGAGGCTGTTATAACCCTTCAGCCCCCGAGACAAAGAGGCAGCTGAGGCCCTTCTAGGGATGGCAGGATTTTGCACAATCTGGATGCCTGGATTTGGGCTCATAGCAAAGCCTCCCTATGAGGCCCTAAAAGGAGGTGACCCTGAACCCCTCAACTGGGATGAACTGTCAACAGGTGTTCTTAGCTGTAAAACAGAAATTAGGGACCACCCCTGCGTTAGGTCTCCCGAATTTAGAGTAACTCTTTATCCCTATATAGCTGAGAGACAAGGGGTAGCTCTGGGTGTCCTCAGTCAAAACCTCAGGGTCCTCCCTAGACCAACAGCTTATTTATCAAAACAACTCGATCAGGTGGCTACCGGATGGCCAGGATGACTTAGGGCAGTGGCCCCCACTGCTCTGCTAGTGGAAGAGGCCAATAAGCTCATCCTGGGACAGTCACTGGAAGTCCTCACTTCTCACCAGGTACAAGGAGTCCTAGAAGCCAGTGGCTGATGGGTGGACAATTGCTTAAATACCAAGCCCGCCTACTTGACACCCCAGGTGTAACTCTTAAGGTCGGCCAAGTCCAGAACCCAGCTACTCCAATGCTGGACCTCCTACCCCAGGGGTCCCTGTTCATTCATGTGTGGAGACCGTTGAACAAGTTTACTCCAATAGGCCAGACCTCAGGGATGGGCCCCTGACCAACCCCAGTGCAGAATGGTTTACTGACAGAAGCAGTTTTATACGCAAAGGGGTAAGAAGGGCTGGTGATGTCCTAGTCAGCCTGCAGACAGTTGCTGAGTCTGGAGCTTGCTTCCCGTGACGGGGTGAGCCAGGACGAGCAGAGAGAATTCCCAGCCTGCAGAGCTGGATTGACTCACCCTCAAGTGACACCGAACGTGGACCGTAGCTCAGGACGTTTCTCTGCCCCAAAAAGCCTCATGCCAGCTGCTGGTGCCTGTCAGGGAGAGTCCTCCGAGTTCCCCAGAGCAAAATGAGCTCCAGCAGCTGCTGGGACTCGGGGAAGTGGCTGCTCCTGGCCAGGCTAACCCGCTGTGGTCACAGACTCCTAGGCTGGCTCACCGAAACTGTTACAGAACCAAACTTGGGCCTGCTCACCCACGTGCAGTAAAACCAATCTACTGAGACTGGGGTGTGGTGAAGCAAAGTGCAGTGTTTGTTGCAGGGTTAAGCAAGGAGAAAACTTCAAACTCTCCCACCGGTTTCAGCAAAGCATTTTTAAAGGCCAGGTGAGGGAGGGGCGTCCCAGGGTCCCTGATCAGCTCGTGCACAATGCTGATTGGTTGATGGTGAGGTAACAGACGTTAACATCATCAATACTTAGGCTCTAGTAGGTCTGGGGGTTATGTGCTCATGATCATCAAGTTAATTTCTTCCACTTGGTTGAGGTTTAGCATCTGTAAAACAACTCAGGAAGCGTGCATCAAGTACTATTATCTGGGCACTTCAGAGAGGAGCTACAGCAGAGGAGATGGGGGAGGGGTCTGTCCCAGGAAGGACAGGATCCTGCTCCGTTACATGTGTTTAAGTCTTTTGTTAATTTTCTTTGTTTTAAACCATTCTCCCCAGCCCTTTTCCTTGTTTTGTTTTTGTATTGCTTTAAGGAATCTGTGTTAGTAGATGACCAATTTTTAAATTCCTTAAAATTTTATAATCTCATCAGCTTCCCCCCAAAATATACCTATTGCCTCCAGGCCTTGGCTATTTTATTTAATTAATTAATTTGTTTATTTTATTGAAGTATAGTCAGTTCACAATGTATCAATTACTGGTGTACAGCATAATGTTTCAGTCATACATATACATACATAAATTCCTTTTCATAATCTTTCCATTATAGGTTACTACAAGATATTGAATATAGTTCCTTGGTTATACACTATAAACTTGTTGTTTATCTATTTTATATATAGTAGTTAGTATCTGCAAATCTCAGACTCCCAATTTATCCCTTCCCACTCTTTTTCTCCCTTGGTAACCATAAGTTTGTTTTCTATGTCTGTGGGTCTGTTTCTGTTTTGTAAATAAGTTCATTTGTGTCTTTTTCTTTTTTTAGATTCCACATATAGGTGATACCATGTGGTATTTTTCTCTCTTTCTGGCTTACTTCACTTAGAATGATGATCTCCAGGTCCATCCATGTGGCTGCAAATGGCATTATTTTATTCTTTTTTATGGCTGAGTAGTATTCCATTGTGTGTGTGTGTGTGTGTGTGTGTGTGTGTGTGTGTGTGTGTGTGTGTATACACACATGCACATATCACAACTTCTTTATCCAGTTAGCGGTCAATGGACATTTAGGTTGTTTCCATGTCTTGGCTATTGTAAATAGTGCTGCTGTGAACACTGGGGTCAGGCTTTGGCTATTGGTTGTATATCAGAGACTTGGTTGTACAAGTTTGGATGTTCCTAAACACTAAAGATGATGATGGCTTGGTAAGTTGAATAAAATTTTGTAACTTTTTAATTGATCCCCAAGATTCCAATCTGATATTATTGAAAAAGTCAACTTAAAAAAAAATACTTCTTTGTGTGTGTGTCTGTATGTGTTTGTGTGTGTGTAAAGACAATGTCTGGAAAGATACACAATAAAGTATTACCTTTGTCTCTGGGTGATTAGGTAGCAGGTGCTCTGCATTTTATCCTTGTTTTGCTTATTTATATAATATCTCAAAAATGAGGGTAAATTACTTGTATCATTACTTATGTAAATATTATTCTTTAGTATTGTAGATAAATCTACTAGAGAGAGATTTCTATCTCCTTGGCCGAGTCTTTTTGTATCTCACTGGGCTCTGAAGGAATCACACCAGTTTGCTGTCTATAGCTCTAATTCCAGCCAGGAAATTTCAAGGGGTAACCAACAAATCTTAGCACAAATCGATTCTACTGCTACTGAACAGGATCTCTGAGCTCTTGTTCCATCAAATATGAGCTGACGGTTTTATCTTTGGGACTGAGACAGTCCTGAATTTTAATCCATCACTTAGGAGCTGTATCATGTTGGACACACATCCCCAGTCTATAAAACGGGTACCAGGATCCCGCCTTCACAGGAGAGCTGTGATTATTAGGAGTGAGTATGACTCCAAGCCAAATGCGTGGCAAGAGTCAGCATTCAACACAGGGCAGGCGTTCTTACACTTCTCTGCAGGCAAAACAGCAAGTGGGCCTTATCCTTTCCACCACCGCCCAAGTATGAGCGTCTCCAAAAGGCAGACCCTCCTACACAGCCTCACCGGTAAAAGGGAGCTGGCTTGCACTCCTGTGGCGTTCAAATGATGAAGACGCATGTAGCTCTTAAGACAATGCTATTTTATACATCATTTTACATATGGATGGATATATAGATATTTAAAATCCGTATTTAATTTAGCTGCTTATAATGACTGCCAACTCATGTTACTGTTACTCTTTGAATACCTTTTGTTCTGCTCACCCTTCTAATGTATGAACCTCCTGTGTTCCTAAAGACTTTCTTACTCTTTAATTAAACTGATAAAATACAATTCCTCAAGACTTCTAAATCTTTTTATTTTTTAAATGCAGGTACTGGGGATTGAACCCAGGACCTCGTGCATGCTCACCATGTGCTCTACCACTGAGCTATACCTCCTCCTGCTGCTAAGTCTTTTAAAAGAAAAAAACAAACCATTATCTTTTAAATTCAGTATCTCTGAAACTCTCAAGGCTCAAGCCAGAGAGGCCTCTCAAATCAGACTGCCTCAGCTCAAATTCACCACTTTTGAACTGTGACAAGTTACTTAAGCCCACTGCTGTTTCAGCCTCAACAGTATAATCTGATAATAAAGTACTTATTCCTGCTTCATAAGGTAAAGCACTTAGAATGGTGAGAGCCCAGCATACAGTAAGTAGCTATTAATATGTGATCAACATTATAGAAGTGAAATACAGTCTAGGAACGTTTTCAACTCCATCAGTCCATCAGGATGGCCTATGGCCTACATGAGTGATTCTGTTTTAAATAATGACCATTGGCAGAAAAATCATTAAATGTGCATAAAACTGTCAGTGAAGAGAAAACAGGGTACACAGACAGCCTCTAAAGTAATTTCTGCATGAGTCACGTTACTGGAAGTTGAGTGGCAGAACATTATCCCCTCCTGCAGAGAACTTGGTTTGGGGGTTTCCAATAAACTACAGTAATAACTAGTTGGTTCTGCCCCCAGTCAACTTCAGTCATCCCAGATGTGTTTGATGCTGAGTTTCGTTTGTTTAATCCTCAACTTCCTCTCCTTTTTCTCAGGCCTCCTCCAGGAGATGTCCCCACGCATGGGGAAGTCCCTGAGGAAGACCAGCAGAAGTGTAGCCCACAAGCGGACACATGAAAACTACTCCTGAGCGTTATCTAGAAACTTGCTGAGCTGATGGAAGGGCACCAAGTTTCTCAGACATTCTTTGTTCCTCCTTCTCCCCCACTCCCTGTGAGCAATCACGCAAAACCAGGATCTCTGTGCCCAGCACCACCGACGATTCCGTTACCAGGTTTAGGTGACACTGCTGAGGCTCAAACCTTTGCCTCTTAAGCCTGTGTTTTCCACAAACCTAGCTCCCAAAGAGATAGAGGATGTGCTTCAAAGATATCATTTGAATTTTTACTTCCATAGTGACATGCCCTCTGACCTAATTACTATTATTACTCCTAGGCGGGAAAGATAAGTTGTTTTATCTGGCAATTGAGAGGGAAAAACCTGAGCCAGAAAGACCTGACATTTCATATCATAAACTGGAAGAAAATAACCTTGCTCCCCACTCTCAAGGAAAAAAAAAATGGAGATCAGCAGAAATATTTTGTGATGGGCTGCTGTGTGATGTGGAAATATATTTGTCTAATTTTTTATTCTGATAAACTTCTAGAACTCTGACAATCACATCGTTCACTGTGACAGGTTGGGGGTAGTATAGGAGTTTTTATGTCTAAAGTTAATAACAGTCTGTGTGGATGCTATTTAACTATGTGTAAACATCTGATGTGAAAAAAAGAGAATAGGCCCACTATGAGACTGAGCCGCAGAGCGCCAGTATGCTTGAGCTGAAGGCTTGCAGGGGACAGCCCCGGAGTCCCACTGCCTCCCTTCTGGAAGAGAGACCCAGCGTAGGTGACATCTCCCAAGTGACTTTCTGGCCTTCCCTGAGTATCCAAGCTGACAGAGAGTTCGATTTTCCTTTCTCAAAATGTCTATACTCGGGGGGAGGGTACAGCTCAAGTGGTAGAGCGCATGCTTAGTGTGCAGAGGTCCTGGGTTCACTCCCCAGCAACTCCACCAAAAATAAATAAATAAACCTAAATTACCACCCCCCGCCACACACACACAAAACAAACAAAAAAACCCAAATACTTACACTCCTTACAGTCTGACACTTATATTCTATCACTTGATTTTAATACAGAGCATGTGAAATAATAAGGTGTTAAAATGGTCTAATTGTTTCTGTAGATCCATCTTTTCTCACTAGACAGTAGCTGTCTCCTGATCAGGGTCATTGATAATATCCTTTGAATATCCTGTAACTCCACAAACATAACAGGCACAGAGCAGCTCAGAAGATCAACCTGACTGAAGTGACGAGGTCTCAGAATAAAAATACCAGTGTTCAAATGTCACACCAGCTCCGCCTACTCTTTCCTGCCACATGTCAAAAGGCAAACAAAACGCAAAACAAAATAGTTAGCTATTTATTATATTACTCTGATGTGGTAGAAAGACTTTTTAGCCAGGTGACCTGGTTTACAATAACGGCGCTGCACATTATGCGCATGACCTTAGACAAATCACTTAACCTCTCTGTGCCGTAGTCATTAGCTCAGTGAATCAGTCATTTAACAAATCTTTCATCACCATTTGATTTGTGCAGAGCGTGGTACTAGAAAGTGACATGAAGGTGAATAAGGCTGCATCAAATCTATCTTCCAACACACATAGTAAGGTTTTCATGTCTGCAGTTCTATTTTTTCCTTTTGGAAAGCTTTCCTTTTGTTGTGCTCTGAATATTCCCTCTTTAGAGCAGCCTGTTCTCATTTAAAATCTTCTCATCTCTCTGAGGATATTAATGGAGTCCTAGTGTTTTCTTTTCCCCCCAAGTCTCTGCTTTAGCCAAGTCGCTTTGCTCTATTTTTCTCTTTGTTTTCTGTATCTTTCATATTACATGCTTTCCTCCAGTATCATCTTTTAGAGTGAGAAGACAAGCTGGTAAAAAGCTCTGAACACTTGAGTATAACTTGTTAGCTATGATCTCACCTTAGAGCAGTGGCTTGCTACATGTCTTGACCAAGGGAACAGTAAGAAATGCATTTCACATTAACAACCTTGTGTATGTGGATGTATGTGTGTCTTAAAAGTTTCACAATAATTTTTCACAATACTTTCCTGTATTATATATGACATATTCTCATATTTTCTTTTCCATTTTGTGGACACAACCTACCGCATTTATGCCATGACACAGTAATGTATTATCACCATAAACTGCAAAGCACCAGTAGAGGTGATCTAGCTGGGGTTTTCTTGAAGAATTCCTGATCAGACCTCTCTTGGACTTATTAGACAAGTATCCAGGAGATACTTTTCCTCTTTCCTAAAGGGAGAGTGTCAACTGAAAAAATAATACAGCAAGCTGCAAGTTAGAATAGTTTATTTGGGGTCTTAAGAATTGCAATTCAAGAGAGATCCAGGAAACTTCGAAAGAGTGTTTTGGGGAAGAGAAAGACTCAGGGGCTTATAAAGACAAAAAAAAGACACGATGTTGTTAAAAGTTGGCTGGTGAGAATTGTAATTGACTCTTAACTCCAGTCAGAAAATATTCGTATTTAAGGAGTCACATTGTTTTAGGGTAGGGGTCTGATAAGTAGATAGACTGTCATGAGTTGTTTTAGGTTAAGGGTCTGATAACTATTTTTGAGTTTCTAGCAGGTGTTCTGGATGACTTTGTCAGGTCAAAAGGTCAGATTCCATCCAGGCTGAGACATGCATAAGTCACATATCCTTAATGGCTTCCCAGTTCCATTTTAGAGAGCTCTCTTAGCAATACCAACTCCGTTTTGATTTTCCTTTCATGAGAGTTCATCCCTGGTGGCCAGAAATTTGGGAGACAAATTGGGGTAGAAGCTGGGGGCCTTGATCTTCAACATGAGAACTGTTATTAATCACCAGTGTCAAGGTGGAGTCCCTCACTTCAGAGGCCCTTTATATTAACCTCTGCAGAGGATAAAGCTCTAGTCTCAGGGGAGGGGCAGCCACTTGGGGGTTCCAGAGGGGTGCAGCCTAGGGGTCCAACTGCCCCTTACACTGAATTTCAATCGCTCCTCCTGTTTTGTATCTCATCTGCACCCCTATTCAGAAAGGTATACAATGTTGCCAATTCCTGATTCTTTGGGGGAAATTTGCCCTGTAAATGGGTCTGTTTCTTGGCATTCCTCACTGCTAAGGAGGCCATTTTCTCAAGGGTTACCATTGCACCCTTTCTTTCCAGCTTCTACAATGTTGTTGTTTTGTTTCCTCCCCTAACCTCTGTGATTTTATGTTTTCCTGTTTTCAAAACCGACAAACAACAAAGGAAATCCCTTGCATGGTCAGACCAATCAAGATGGCTGTTCTCTGGCTCTCTGTACACCGCCTGCATGACAGGGCCTGCTTCACCTACACCCTACTCACAGGACTGACCTTCCTACATACTTGCCAGGCCCCAGCTAGTGACTGTTCTTATCAAAGGGGTGGTGAGAGGTTTGCCCCTCTGCTGGTTTCCCTGGTAACCAATGAGCCAACCTGATGTCAACTTCCCCTATTACTGCTAACCTCCCCTTGTCCCCGGGAGTGAAGCCTGCCACCATATCCTGCCTGCCATCTGCCCAACACAGTAGGATGTCACGCCAGGACCTTGCTTCAGATGTGTGAGCTCCGCCCAGCTGTAAAACCACTGATGTCTCTGTTGCTGACTCTGGGCTCTTTCTCTGGTCTTGAAGTTGGCATTGTAGGCCTGTGGGGTACAGCTCAACATCTCTGTTACTGTGAGTTTAGTGAAGTGTGGGTAGGTAACATGGCTAATTGCTGGTATTAAAGCAAATAAATTGTAAACTAGTCTTTATGTACAATTTCATATTTCCTTTAAAATTTTAAAATTTAGTATTATAGTATAATCATTTCCCTATGTGATAAAAAAAAACTTGATAAACATCATTTTAATTGTTGCTTATATGGCACTGTCCTTTCTCAGTTATTTCCTCATCATGGACACATTGGGCTTATGTCTAATTTTTCCTAATTTTAAATAATACTGTAACAACATCTTTGTATATAAAACAATGACCCCATTTTAGATTATTTCCTTAGAATTGTTAAAAAACAAAATTCAACTTGGCCATCATCAAAAAGTCTACAAACACAAAAAGATACATGCACCCCAATGTTCATAGCAGCACTATATACATTAGCCAAGACATGCAAGCAACCTAAATGTCCATTGACAGATGACTGGATAAAGAAGTTGTGATATATTTGTATAATGGAATACTACTCAGCCATAAAAAAGAATAAAATAATGCCATTTGCAGCAACATGGATGGACCAAGAGATCATCATTCTAAGTGAAGTAAGTCAGAAAGAGAAAGAAAAATACCATGTGATATCACTCATATGTGGAATCTAAGAAAAAAAGGAAAAAAAAGACACTATGAACTCATCTACAAAACAGAAACAGACTCTCAGACATAGTAAACAATCTTATGGTTACCAGGGAAAGGGGGTAGGAAGGGGTAAATTTGGGATTTTGAGATTGACAAATGTTAGCTACCATATATAAAAATAGATTTTTAAAAAAAGTTTCTTCTGTATAGCACAGGGGACTATGCTCAATATCTTATAATAATCTTTAATGAAAAAGAATATGAAAACAAATAAATGTATGTATATGCATGACTGAGACATTGTGCTATACACCAGAAATTGACACATTGCAACTGATTGTACTTCAATTTTAAAAAAATCAGGGGAAAAAAGTCTACTAATAATAAATGCTGGAAGGGGGTGTGGTGAAAAGGGAACCCTCCTACACTGTTGGTGGTGAAAGGGAATAGGACCTTGTGCTGCTTCCCACTCCCCACTCAAAATACCCTGCCTCTTGTTTATAGAAAAGCTGGTCTCCCAGGCCTCTCTGAGTCATAGAAGAGCAGGCTCAAGTAGTTGATTAGGAGAAGCCTGCAGGCACTGGGGGATGACTCTGGCCAACTATCTCAGCAATTAACTGAGATTATTCCTTTATCTCCCCATAAAGTTTTCATGGCTGAACAGAATCTTTGGAGATTTTTTGGGGGGTGAGGGGTACTGGATCCACCAGACTGTAAGCATACCGGTTAAAAGCAACTTTCCTTTTTGTTACCAAGGCTGCTGCCTCCAAGATCATACCCCTGCTCCTCCCTCGACTAGAAACCAGTTACTCTTATCTAAGTCTCAGGAGGCAGCTGCAGAGAAGAAACAAGAACTGGTTAGAACCCAATCCAAGATAGTGGAGGATCTGACTTCCAGTGGACCTTGAGCCTTATTATAAGATCATTGTAATGTATTAACATGCTAAATGACACACCCACCAGCACCATGACAGTTGATGATTGCCATGACAACAACTGAAAAAGTCCATGTAAGGACTGAAAAACTCGAACAAGGACTGATTGGCTCCATCACACCTGGGAGGAGGACATGATGGTGGAAGGCTCTCATAAAAGTCCACATGGCCCCTATATACAAAAATAGATTTAAAAAGTGTCCTTTGTATAGCACAGGGAACTATGTTCAATATCTTGTAATAACCTTTAATGGAAAAAAATATGAAAACGAATATATGTATGTATATACATGACTGGGACATTGTGCTGCACACCAGAGACATACACATTGTAAATGACTGTACTTCAATTAAAAAAAAAAACTGCACGTGGCCCAACCAGGGCCAGAGCCGTCCCTACCGCCTATCTTGGCTAACAGCTCTCTACTCAAGTGCCTTTCCCTGGCTCAAGTGCTTTTTCTTCCCTTCTCCCTGCTTGAGTACTTTCTTCCATTTCCCCTGCTGAGCAATAAAGGGGCTGTTTACTTCATCCCTCTGCCTCTGCTACACGAATTCTTTCGCAGTTGGTGGCAAGAACCCACACTTTGGTGGGCTTCCTAATTTAGGGGTTCCTCCATCTGCTAACTGTGGGAATGTAAATTGGTGCAGCCACTATGGAAAACAGTATGGAGATCTCTTAAAAGACTAAAATAGAGTTACCCTAAGATCTAGCAGTCCAAATCCTGGGCAAATATCTGGAAAAGATGAAAGCTCTAATTTGAAAATATACATGCAGTGTTCATAGCAGCACTATTTACAATAGCCAAGACATGGAATCTAAGTGTCCATCAACAGATGAATAGATAAAGATGTGGTATATATATACAGTGGAGTATTACTCAGCCATAAAAAGAATGAAATAATGCCATTTGCAGCAACACAGATGGACCTAGAGATTATTTTACTAAGTGAAGTAAGTCAGACAGAGAAAGACAAATATCACATAGTATCACTTATGTATGAAATTTTAAAAATAGTACAAATGAATTTATTCACAAAACAGAAACAGATTCACAGACATAGAAAACAAACTTGTGATTACCAAAGGGGGTGAGGGATAAATTGAGAGTATGGGATTAACAGATGCACACTGCCATATGTAAAACAGATAAACAATAAGGATTTACAGTGTAGCACAGGAAACTATATTCAATATCTTGTAATAACCTATAATGGAAAAGAATGTGAAAAAAAAATATATGTATATAACTGAATCACTGTTCTGTACACCAGAAACTAACACAATATTGTAAATCAAGTATACTTCAATTAAAAAAAATTCAGCTGAGTAAATCTAAATATCTAATTGGTTTTATTCACCTATTCATGAATTATGCAGCATCCCAATAGATAGTAGAGAGGAACTTCGAGGAGCGGTGCAAAATGGAAGACTGTACAAAATAGTAGAAAGGGGGAGGGACAAGGAAGAGCGCATTGTTTTATGGCAGGTCACCCTTCCGTGGGGGAATGACCTATTGTGGATTACCTCACTAGGGCTGACCAGGTAATTGCAGACTGACTGGTGAAAGATTACATTTCTGGGAGAGGCTGGCACTGCAGTTAGGTTAGGTATTGAGTCTTGGTTTGCTGATGTGGGGCTTAGCATGAGTGACTCCATTTGGGGTCTACTGTCTCTCTTTTTTTAACAGAATAAATTCATGGAAGTGGAAATACTACATGAAAAAAAGAGAGAATGCAGAAATATGAAAGAGCAAATCCTCAAAGGAGTGATTCTCAAACTCTAGAGTAGCCTGGAGGGCAGGTTAAAGCAGCCTGCTGGGCCCATCCCTAGAGTGAAAGATTCAGTCAGTCTGGGGTGGGGAAAATGATAATTGCATTTTTAGCAAGTTTTTGACAAGTTCCAAAGCCTTGGCTAAAGCTATTGGTTGGGAACCACACTCGAAGAATACTGAGGGCAGAACACTGATGGAAACGACAGACAGAAAAATCGTCTCGAACAAGAGAAGATAAGGAGGTAAGTTAAGAATAGATGAACGTGCAAAGTTGTTTGTTAGGTGGAACCTAGGCCAGAAATTGCATCTTTATTTCCCATCTTAAGTAGGAGGTAGAATCCTCAGCCAGAAAAGAAGGTTAAGAGTAGAGTAAAAGGTGTGATAAAAGGAGTGAATGGTTTGGGTAAGCCTCAATGGGTTAATGAAGGAACTGACCTGGAATCCTATAAAGCATTAACTAAGGGCATTGAAAAAATCCAGCTTAAATTAGACAGACATTTAAAATGACGACTAGCCTTCATCATCCTATGATCTTGTGCAACAGTGCTCAGCTGCCTGAGGATGCCTAAAGGGTGAGAAGGGCAGCCGCCCAGGGGAGGGCAGGGTGAGGAGCTTAGGCTAGTGGTGACTTTACTAGAAGTGACTGAGGCTGGAGATGAAAGCTCTGACCGGGCTGACCAACATGCAAAAAAAAGTGTCAAAAAGACAGCAGGTTTGGGGGGTGGGTATTGCTCAAAGGTAGAGTGTGTGCCTAGCACGCTTGAGGTCCTGGGTCCGTTAAAAAAATAGATAAACAAACCTAATTATCTCCTCCCTGCCAAAACAAACCAAAAAAAAAAAAAAAAAAGGTGGGGGTGGGCTGGGGGGAAGGACAGCAGGTTTGATAAAATATAAAGCAGGCTTGGTGGAAGTAAGTGAGTGAGAAAGCTGGAGATGGGACAGGAGATTGGTTTTGTCATTCTATTAGAGCTGACCGTTCTGCAAACATTCTGAGGTGTGAGAAGGATTTGGAGATCAAGAGAATCAGATGGAAGGAATCTGAAGGTAAACTGCGAGATGAGTCATTTGCATGGGCATTAAAATTCCTGAGGATAATGACACATCTGGGGACACCTGGTGTTGGTAAGGGAGCAGGATGGGTGCGAGGGGACAGTGTAATTGAAGGCAGAAGTGGAGG
Organism: Camelus bactrianus; assembly: GCF_048773025.1. Lineage (NCBI taxonomy): Eukaryota > Metazoa > Chordata > Mammalia > Artiodactyla > Camelidae > Camelus > Camelus bactrianus. Next base: position 54,291,617 of record NC_133543.1, read on the forward strand.
GAGCCTCAAAGTCTTTCCTGTCAAGGTTGGAGACTAATGAATGGAAGTCAGCTGCAGAGAGCTAGGAGAATTCATGCACTGTCTTCTCATTTGTGGTATGTGAGGTGTAGGAAGCCGGTAGGTGCCATCTGGAGACTCTGGAGTTCCCAAGGTGGGTCATGATGAGGGGCCGGGTCTGACAGGAGTTAGAAGTGCTGAAAGCTTCACTCTAGTCATTCCCATGGAAGCTGGAGAGAAACAAGGGTTCCTATACAAAAGCCGGAGCTCTATAGGGTTGTTTTGATCCTCAGGAAACCTCGACATCTCTAGATGAAGGCAACAAAGAGAATGTTGATGGCAGTCTTGTGACCATTCATTCATTCATCCTGTTGGGGAGGGGGAAATTTCCCTTTCCACCCCTCTTGAGCTCTTGTGGCTGGACTAATAATCGAATTGACACAAGACAGATTAACAGGGGAAAAAGGAACAAATTTTGATTCATGCACATGGAAGTCTCATTGAAATGTGACCCAAGAAGTGGCTAAGCCAGGCAGCTTTTTTACTTTTTAGTAAGAAGTAAGAGAAAGAAACAAATTTCTGAGGCATTGACAGGACAAAGAAACTTGGGTGCCCAATTAGTGAAGAATCTAAACAGAATTTTGGGCTCAGGGTAATAACGAAGGAAGGAACAAGGTTTGTTTAAATAGGTTCCTCGATCTGAACTCCCCATCTTTAGCAATAAGTGCATCCTACCTCCAGATGCAGGGAGTATATACCTTGCACATGAGAGATTTATTTCCTGCTCTCAGGAAGACAGAAAGGAGGGTCAGAGTGTCCCTCTTGTGTTGGCCACTTTAAGTAACTTTAATTGAAAATAATATGCCAGTGAGGCACATTTGGGGGCAGCCTGCCCTGGGCCCCAACAATTCCTATCAAACTGGAGATGGTTTGATCAAAATATCAAAATAGAGTTGCTGTTCTTTCCCCAGAACATGATCAGTCTCAGTGCTCCAGGCAACCACTACCAATCCATTAGAGTTTGCTCTTTTGCTAATGGGAATACTAAACCCATATTCTGGGGGGAGGGTATAGCTCAAGGGTGGAGTGCGAGCCTAGCAGGCACAAGGTCCTAGGTTCAATCCCCAGCAACTCCATTAAAATAAAGAAAAACCTAATTCCCAGGCCCCACCCCCATGCATATTCTCAAGGATCTTGGTGATCGGGGTGGGGACAGAGTGGGAGATAAGCAAGTCTTGATGGTGGCTCAGAAAAGGAACACCTAAATCTAGAAAGTGTGATAGAAAATGCCCTCTCTGAGGACATTTCTTTGTGAGGCAAAAGCTCTTTGAGACAGGTACTTCCTTGGAAGGAAGTTATTTCAAAATGCAAATAAGCCACTTAAGACCTAGGAGGACCTATTGTTTCTCATTGTTTGCTGTTCCTGGCCCACTTTCTGAGTAAAGAAGTTAGCCTGGGGCCAAGTGAAAGAATAGTGGGGGGTCAGAGGGAGATGAGATATCTATCCGTTGCTGGCCTCTAGTCTGGGCAGCACTGCAAAGACCGAGCCTTTGCCAGTTCTAGGGCGGCCCGGCTTGTAGGGAAGGAAGGGTAGAAACGAATACACTGTTTACCCGCACTCTGCCTCTGAAACTATTCACCTTTCTTTTAAAGAGAGACACACCCTAGCTCTAAAGACTTGGCCCCAAAAAGGTCAGTAGAAGGGGAACCGGAAAGGAGAGGAAAGAGGCAGCGATGTTGGATGTGGTCACAGAGTGTGTGGATCCGGGAGGCCCCTAGAACAATCCCCAGGAACCCTGACATCTGTAGGCTGGGCAGAGGCAGTGAGAAAGACGCCTGTCAAGGTGGCTACACAGGTTCCCCAGGAAATGAGACCCATTCTGTAGCCTGTCTTGGGAAAGAGAAAAAGAACACCAAGTGACTGCAGAGGGTGAATGGGGGAGTTTTAAGAAGGAGTGAAAAACAGGCTGTCTTTGGGGAGGACAAAGAAATAAAGATCAATAAGTAACTGAGCTGGGCTGAAATTCTGTAATTTTTATTCAGTAGCAGATGGGGAGCCATCGAGGACTTGCAAATAGGGGGACTATGCGGTTGTGTGTGTGTTAGAACCGCTTGCTGACTGGGAAGAAGCTGCGAGGCTGGGTGGGTGACGGTGGGACAAGAGGCGGGTCCATCATTTATTTTCTCTCTTCCTCTCCCTCTCTACAGGAGCCCAAAAATGCCTAGGCCAGAGACTTATTTTTCTTCCCAGGCTGTGTGGGGCGATTCTTCCTTTTCACAGTTGTCAGAAATGAAAGTGACAAACGTAGCCTCTTTCTCACTGAAAAAGAGTAAGACTTGCTAGGTTTTAACAAAAAGGAGACTGTCGGAACAGGGATTGTCATAACTACTACAACTCTCAGTTGGCTGTCCTGCCATCCCCAGGTATTACCGTAATTCATTCAACATTACTATACGTCAGTGGAGGGGAGGAAAAATTAATTCCCCTCTACCCTTCTAGGTTCTTGGATGAGACACCCCTGTGATAAACAGATTAACAAGAGAAAAGTTTAATTCCGTTCCTATATATGAAAGCTCCACAAGGATAAGAGGTGGAAAGAAGAGAGGAAGCAGGAAGCTTTTTATTTTTTTGGTAACCTTTTTTAAAATTCCTTTTTATTGGTGGGGGGAGATAATTAGGTTTATTTGTTTTTTAATGGAGGTGTTGCCGCTGGATGCAACTGGTGTTCCAGGTTATTGTCGTGTCCCAGAAAGAATTCAGAGACAATGCAGAAGTTAAAAAAAGTAAAGTGAGGGTTTATTAAAGAATGGATAGCACACTCTCAGGCAGAGAGCAGGCCGACTCACGTGAGAGGCTGCCCTGTGTTTCTTTGGCAAGTTAGTTACATAGGGTGTGAAAATGAATTGGCGGAATATTCATTGAGGAGGGAAGGGCTTGGGGTTGCATTTCCTGATTTCCATCCCAACTCCACTTTCCCAAAGGGAGGAGGGATTTTTGTCCTTATTTAGTCTGGATCGGAAGTGTCATGGTGTAAGTGCATGATGGGTACTTCTGATCTGCAAGGCTAATTTTATTGAAATGAGGGCATAATGAGTAAAAGGTTAACATTCAGACACTGGAAATTCCTGCCTTTTTTCACCTTTCTTTGTTGGTCTCCAGGCCAAAAGGTGTGGCCCCTTATCAGCCCAAAGATCCCTGCTTTTCTTTCTCTGTCCAGGGACCCTTGGTGCTTAGATGATGTATGGTTTCTTGCATTTGGCCTGTGCCCCATCATTCTGCCCAATTCCTGCCATTTGGTCTGTGTCCCCATCTCTCTGCTCACATCTAGCTATCTGCCAGCTCCAACAGAGGTACTGGTCATTGAACCCAGGACCTCGTGAGGTGCATGCTAAGCATAAAATATACCACTTGAGCTATACCCTGCCCCCCGCCCCCAACTTTTAGACAAAGAAACAATAAATTTGTGAAGAATTAAAAGACAAAAGGGTTTGGGCTAAAAGTAGTAAATGGTGAGGAAGTAAGGTTTGTTTACTCATCCCTCTTGGCCCTAAATTCCCTATATCTGGTGGTGAGGATGCCTTCTAGCCTCCAGGTACTGGGACAGTACCTTTCACATGGAGGATTTATCTCCCGATTTTAGGGGCACAAAGGAGGGTCAGAGTGTCTCCCTTGCACTGGCTGTTTCTCGTGTAACTTTAATTCATTTTTTAAACTTATTTTATTTTGTGTTGGGGGGCGGGTAATTAGGTTTGTTTGTTTTTAATGGAGGAACTGGGGATTTAACTCAGGACCTCATGCATGCTAAGCATGAACTCCAGCACCAAGCAATGCCCTCCCTCCAATTTAAAATAATCAAATGCCAAAGTGGCATATTTTGGGGTGACATGTTCTGAACCCCTATACCAGCTAGGGGACTAAGATGGGAGCCATGAATAAGACAGACAGGATCTTCGCTCTCCTAGAATTAATATTCTAGGTAGGTTTTGTGTGAGTGTGTGTGTGTGTTGGGGGTAGTAAGTGAGACAGATTATAAAGAAATAACCTTGAAAACTTCAGATTCCGAGGAGGGCTGTGAAGACAGTGGGGTCCTGAGATAGAATATAGTAAGGTTTAGGGGAGGCCTCTCTGAATGTAACACAGGGCCTAGGGGTGGTGACATTTTAACTCAGACTTGAGGTCGAAAAGCACAAAGGCCCTTTCAGGCAGACAGAACAGCCCGTGCAAAGACCTCCAGGTGGGAGAGCCTGAGGCTTCCATAGCTGGGTCACACTGAGCAAGGGGCCACTGGTATAGAGGAGATGGGCAGGAGATTGGCAGGACTAGGGCAATGGGGACCTAATGAAGGATTTTTAATCAGGAGAACAATCCAAGTTACTTTTCTAAAACAGTGTTCTGTCTCCCATGTAGATACATATAATTCAGGAAGTCACTGGATTGTCCAGAGAGATGATAGTGGTTTAAACTAGAACGATGGCAGTAGAGAGGGAGGGAAGCGGCTGGGTTTGTGATACATTTGTGATGTAGAAGCAGTAGTCTTTGGTGACAGATGAGATGTGAGAAATAGGGATACAGAGAAATCCAGAATAACACCTGCGTTTTTAGCTTGAGCAGCTGGGTAGATGATGATGATGCTACTTACTGAGGTGGAAAGATTTGGAGATGAATGGATTTTGAGAAGGGAATCAAGAGATCCACTGTTGACATATTCAAAATGACGCCAAATATCTGGTTTAATATGAGAGTCTGGAGTTCTGGAGAAGTCTTGGCCGGAGATACAATATTGGGAGTCGTAGGATATGATGGGCACCACTGCCCATGAGTTCAGATGACCTGTTCCTCAAAAACAGTTGGATAAAGTCACATCTTTGCTAGCTTGAGAACATGTCAGCTTCGGTGCCATCTTTCAGGTAATCCCCACATCCACAATCACTGTTCTGATTTCTGTTGCCATAGTCTCATTTTGCATGTTCTAATACAGGTTTCCCCTCCACTACCTGAGAGTAGAGTGTTCCTGTGAAAACTCTCCTAAGCCGTAATGGTGCAAAGTGAAGCAGCAGTTACCTTAGGACACATCTTGCTAACTGGTGCACAAAATAAATTGAGGTAAAGCACACATAGATTTAGCTCAAATCTACGGCAGCTTGATGCTGAGATGCTGAGTTTCGTTCCGGGGAAAGAGGTTGGTGGGGCCGCTTCTGCTGCTCCTGGATGCTCGCCACCTCTGTCTGTTGCTGGATGGAAAATAAGCACCATCGGCTATTTTCGTTTTTCACCTTTTTTTTTTTGTGAAAGTGAAAATGCTCTTTAGCTTTCTTTTCAGTGTTGAAAACAGGTAAAAGCAAAGTGGCTGTAAAGCAAACTTTCGAAAAACGGGATACCGGTATTGTACTTTCATCATCATCCAGTTCAAAATATTTTTTCCCTTATGATTCTTTCTTTGACTCACAGATTATTTAGATGTGTGCTGTTGAGTTTCCAAATATTTGAGACTTTCCTAGATATCGTAATGTTATTAATTTCTAATTTAATTATCTTTTGGTCAGGGAATACACTAGGTACAATTGAAATTTCTTTTGAAGTTTATTGAGACTTATTTCATTACCTTAAATAATATGTATCTTGATGAATGTCCCCTTTGCACTTGAACATGTACTCTGCTACTCTACCATTGCTGGATGAAATGTTTTATAAATGTTAATTAAGTCATTAGGTAAGGTTGTTTAATGGTGGTTTTCAAATTCCTTTTTTGGGGGGGATGTAATTAAGTTTGTTTGTTTGTTTATTTTAGAGGAGGTACTGGGGATTGAACCCAGGACCTCCTACATGCTAACCACGTGCTCTACCACTGAGCTATACCCTCCCCCCCGGTTTTCAAATTCTTCATATCCTAATTTTTCTGTGTGTTGGTCTAATTCTATCAGTTTTTGAGATGGGATGTTAAAATCTCCAACTATGATTGCGAGTTTCTCTCTTTCTCCTGTTAGCTTTGTCAGATTTTTCTTCACGTGTTTTGAAGTTCTGCTGTTCGGTTTATATATTTTAAGAATTGATAGGTCTCCCTGGTGAAACAATCCCTTTATTATTATAAAATATTCTTTATCTCTGGTGATACATTTTGATTTGAAGTCTAATTTGCCTCATACTAGTATAGCTATTTCTAAAGCGGGTGTCTTGTTGATCACACAGTTAGGTCTTCCTTTTTTCAGACAATTCTAGTCCTTTAATTGGTTTTTTAGGTTCATTTACATCTGATATAATTATTGGCATGCTTAATTCAACTCTATTATTTTTTTCTGTTTGTTTTCTATCTGTCTCAACTGTTTTTTGTTCCTCTATTTCTCCTTTCCATCCTCTGGTAAATCAAATATTGCTTACTATTTAATTTTAGTCCCTCTATTAGCTTTTTGGCCCTGACACCTCAAACAGTAAGACTGCAGATTTCTGCTTGAGTTCCAGTTGCCCTGTGCTGCACAGACATGGAATATTTATATGAGTGGATCTTATTCATCAGTGTAGTTCCCTTCTTCTAAGGTTTGAAGGCTCCTCCAGTTTCCGCCTGCTTTCACCCCTCACCAGTGTCATAGTTTTTTGATTGCCTTTTGTCCACGAATTACAATTTGTAATTGTTACCTGTGGCAGAGTTGTTCTACTACTGGCAACTCTGCCGTTATCAGCACCATTACACTCAGTTCTCTTTTAATCCTTTAAAAACTGCACCTCTTGGGGAGTGAAGGAAATGTTAGCTATCTTGATTGTGATAGTGGTTTCATTGGTGTATCTATCAAAATTCATCAAATTGTATATCTAAAAGTCTTTCTTATATCGATGAGAAAGCCTCAGTCTGATATTGCTATTTAACATCACACTCATTGTTTTGTCCAAGAGATCACATCTCAGACTTTGGAAGACAATAACTTCTAATTAGAATTGAATAATCATGTTTCATATTTCATCCATCTATCATTTTCTCGATGGCCAATTATACTGCTTTTCACATTATAGCTATAATTTTAAGTTTTATACAAGTAAAACAAGTGAGTCGAGGTAAAGGAAACTCATAAGAACTAATAGTAGAAGGGTCACAGAGTTACGGCAAAACATGAGACAACAGTGTTGGAAACACTGAAGTCAGGAAAACGCCATTCAGTAACATACTTCCGTTGACCATGAGACAGTGGTGAATGGGAGTCTAGGGTTAGGAAGAGAAGTCAGGACACGCAATAGAGATGAGAGAATTCAAAGGCTTAAGACCTTCAGTCCAGTGCCATTGTGTTAGAATCAAGTTTTATAACTTTAATGTAAAAGGTTGAGAATACAGTCATTCTCAGAGGTTCTATCTTTGGTTCCCTAAGATGTTTTTATCCTTACAGGTTGTTAAATTTTGTAAGAATCAGTATAGCATGTTCAATTCCACTTCTGATTTATGTTTCTTATTTGATTTTTTTGCTTTCTATTTCCAACCATTGTGAATGTAGCTTTAAAATACGTCTATAAGTTCATTTGTTTGAATGTCTGATGAAACTTCAATTTCAGAAATGTCTTTTGTTACTTTCCTTTTTTTTTTTCTTTCCTACATTGATCTTGATCCTGAGGAGAGCTATAAAATTTTCTTTTAAGTCATCTGACTCTAGTCCTAGATCAGGTCAATAGCACCTGAAAAGTAACACTTTTGTTATCCAAAGAATATAAGGAAAAATAAACCCCCAGGGAGACAGCATTGAGTAGAGATTAGAAAAAGGGTCTGTCAGGATGATAATCCAATTTAATCAGCTGTTCTTTTTCTAAACTCTCTGCTATCCATCCTTTCTACCCTGGCTTTTTAAGAATTTGTATGACTACCTGGTGCTAATACTTATCTATATAATGAGGGCACAATTTTATTTTCTTAAGTAACTAGGTTTTAGTCAGTTCACTATGGAACAACTCGTTCTTTGATTTATTTTGAAAGATGGACTAAAAAAAAAAATTCCTGGTAATTCTGCGGAGGGCTTTGTGCCATGGACATGATCCTTATGCTGTCTTTTCTGGCTGGTAGTATGCCACAATTGGATTATGCTACAATATAGGCTTTGGAATACTTAAACCAATACTTTTGATGAGAAGTCAGTGGTCATTTGTATTCTCCTGCATATAATACATTAAAAAAATGCTTTCAAGGTTTTTATCTTCATCTTTGATTTTCAGAGAATTTACTAAGGATATCACAGATGTGGTTTTCTTTGTATTTATCCTGCTTGGGGTTCGCCGAGCTTCTTGAATCTATAAATTTGGAAAATTTTCAGCTATTATTCCTTCAACTGTTTTTTTCTGTCTCATCCTCTCTGTGCTTTCCGTCTAGAAGTCCAATTACTTATATATTTGAATTTTTTAAAATATAATGTCCCTATAGGTCACTAAGTCCCTGTTCTATTCTTTTCCTTTTTTCTCCACAATCTTTTTTCCTCTCTGTTCTTTAGACTGGGTAATTTCTAATCATTTATCTTTATGCTTACTTATTCTGATATTGTCTCCAATCTTCTCTTAAGCCTATTAGATATTTTATTCAGATTACTTTATTTTTCAACTCTTGAATTTCCATTTGGTTCTATTTTTATACTTTTGATTTCTATGCTGATATCTCATTTGTTTATTACAAGATATTTTCCGGGGGCCTCAGGGACCGTGGGAAGGGGCAGGAGGCCGGGCGGAGGGAGGCCGGGCGGGGCCTTGCATGGGAGCGGGGTGGGGAAAAAGAGGCCTGCTGGCCTCTGTGGCAGCGAATTGGGCCTAGGGGTGGCTGTAGTGGGTGTTTGGGCCAGCAGGTGCGCTTAAGCCGATTCGGTCTGGCTCCAAGGGTTCGGACTGCCTGAAGGAGGGGAGATGGACTTTGGAAGGCCTGGGGTGGTGGAGCGCCCAACCCTCAGAGGGGCTTGGGAGTGTGAGAAGGATGGAGAATGGAGCACATGGGAATAAGTCGATTTGGGTCACTTAGGAGAAACCTTGTTCCTTGGCTGTGTCAGTGCCTAACCAGATGCTGTCTGGAGGCCCAACCTGGTTTGACAGTGGTGATGACAACTAACTTTTAAGTTTACTTTGCCAGCCATTTCAAATGAGATACATGGTCTCATTTAATCATCACAAGGATCCTTCAAATTTAGGTATTATTCCCATTTTGCATATGATGAAACTGAGGCTTGGAGAAGTATTTGCCTAAGGTCACAGCTGGTGGTAGGAATCTTTACCATCTTGCTACACTGCCTCTGGTCAGACAGGATTTGAGGCTCCTGCATTCTTTGGAATACTCAAGGGTTGATTCTGCTTAGGATTTCCTAAAGGAAATTGCTACCCCCTGGAGGTTCCTACGTAGGCCCCTCTGGATTTGATCGGGGCCCTAACCACAGGGTTAGTGTGGCTGGAGGGAAAAAAAATGTTTCCTTTGTGTCCTTGAGCTCAGTTATAATAGTGGCTTTGTAATCTTTCTTTGCTCACTTCAGCATCTGGGGTATCTTGAGGTCAGTTTACATTGAGTGCCTATGAGTCATGGGTTTCTTTTTTTTTCCTCTATCTAGTGATTTGGGGTTTTATTCAAACATTATAAATAATCATTGTAGAGACTCTGGATTCTGTTTTGTTCTTCTAAAGAATCTTGATTATTTGTTTTAACAGGAGGCTAACTAGGCCTGCTTCAAACTCCACACTCAGATTCCCTAGCACTTGTCAGCAGCTGAAATCTCTGTTTAGTTTTGTTTTTTTTTTTAATTTTGGTGGGGGGAGGTAACTAGGTTTATTTATTTTTAGAGGAGGTACTGGGGATTGAACCCAAGACCTCCTGCATGCTAAGCAAGGGCTTTACCACTTGAGCTGTACCCTCCCCACTCTGTTTAGTTCTTTTAGCCATGGATGGACTTCTTGGATCTCAGTGCACACGTATGGTTTAGGAATCAGCCAAAGATTTGGGTAGAATTGACATGCAGAATTTGAGACTACTCCTGTAGGACTCTTTTTGAGATTTCCCCTCAGTTTCCAGTGTTGTATCCACTTCAAACTCTGGTTCTTCAAACCAGTAAGACTGCAGGTTTCTAATGGAGTTTTTTGACCACCCTGTCTGGTGCCAACTAAGGACTGACCTCAGGTGAAAAGTCATAAAAATGGGAAATTCACACACAGCTATTTCCTTCTTCCAACTATAAATGTCTTTGCAGTTCCTGCTTGTTTTTGGTCACTCTCTTGTGCCTTCAGGCAACTGATTTTTATATTTTGTCCAAGGGTGTTGGTCCTATATGAGTTTCTACACTACAATTGGAGCAAAACCTCAAAAGTACTTATTTTTCCTATGGTATTTGCTTTATTTGTCTCCGTGTCTTTGCAAAAAAGATAACTGGCCTGCGATAGGGACAATATTTTTATTTAGACTTTTATTTTATTTTAATTTTATTTCTTATTTTAATTTTTTTGGGGGGATGGCAATTAGGTTTATTAATTTTTTAAAAAAATGGAGTCACTGGGGAATGAGCCCAGGACCTTGTGCATGCTAAGCACATGCTCTACCTCTGAGCTATACTCTCCCCCTCTAACTTCTGTTTGTTTATTGGAATCATAATCATGGTTTTTAGTTTTTCATATAGCTTCTAAAATGTATCTCCAAACTTAACATTATGAATGTTGTTCATTGGCTTTTTTCGAGGACATCAATGGAATTTTCTTTTAATGACCGCACTCTAAATCTCTTTTTTTTTTCTCCCTTGGCTTTTTTTTAATGTATTTATTTTACAATATCATATTTTAAAAATTGAAGTATAGTTGATGTACAAGATTATATGTTACAGGTATACAATACAGTAATTCACAATTTTTAAAGGTTATACTCCATTTATAATTATTATAAAATATTGGCAAAATAAGCTACAAGGATGTATTGTACAACATGGGGCATCTAGATAAATCTCTTTTTTAATCCTACCATTTCATGCTCCTCTCCCACTGGTTATATTCTTGGCTGTCTCTGACCTCCTAAATACATCTTACACCTTGTTTTATGTTCACCCCTCCCCCTAATTCCACTAAAACAGTATTAATTTAGGCCCTCATCATTTTGTGTCCTAGATAGCTGGAATAGCTTTCTGTTCTCCCAGCATCCAGCTTCCTTGCTCCCTTCCTGTGCATTCGTTATCCTGCTGCCAGAGTGATTCCTAATGCAAATATTATTATATTTTTCCTTTGCTCAAAACCCTGTTGCTTATGGGATACAACCTAAACTCTTTAGGCCTTTCCAATTTTAGCCCAGTGCGTCCCAGTGATCTCCTTGGTTGCCGTTAAATCATCTATGTTGCCCCCGTCAGTCCCTCTTTTCTGCTCCACTGCCTGGTGGTCCTACTCAGCAAAGAATCTTGCTAATACTACTCACACCAGCCCATTTCCCCTCAGTCACTAATGAGGATGTTTGGTGGCACTTGTAGTTGCAGATACTGGTCTTGCTGCGACAGCCTCCTCACCCAGACCCCACCCACTTTTATAATTCTTTCATTAAATTCCAAAGGGAGCAGTCCATTCTGAGTTACAAGCCCAGGAGGCATAAGTTTCATTAGCCTGTTTGGAGATCATTTGAGTGGCATCACTGTGTCCTACTCCAAACCATCCCTTTGGGCCCAAAATCCCGTAAGCAGTCCAGGCCAACCTAGTCTGAGTAGCCTATCAGAATCATTTCTTTTCACACTATGTGACGCTCATCAAGGGACGGGATGCTGGTTCTCCCAAGGCTGGATCTCTGTCCACCTGGGCCAGATTGATGATGCTGGATGTTTTCTTCTCGTTTCTTCCTGGTGGCTGGTGAGCTGTTTTTTTTGTTGTTGCTGTTTTTTTGTTTTTTTTTTTTAATTGTGATAAAATGTACTTAAAATTTGCCACTGTGATCATTTTAAAGTGTACAATTCACTGGCATTAGGTGCATTCACAATGTTGTGCAACACTACTCATTTCCAGAACTTTTTCATCTTCCCAAACAGAATATCTGTATGCATTAAGCAGTAATTCCGTTCCTTCCCTTCAGTCCCTGGTAACCTCTATTGTATTTTCTGCCTCAGAATTTTCCTATTCTAGGTACTTTATATAAGTGGAATCATACAGTATTTGTCCTTTTGTGTCTGGCTTATTTTGCATAATGCTTTTTAGGTTCATCCATGTTGTAGTATATATCAGAATTTCATTCCTTTTAAGGCTGAATAATATTCTATTGTAAGTATATACCAAATTTTTTTTAATCCATTCATCTGTTGATGGACATTTGTGTGGTTTACACATTTTGGCTATTGCTAATAACACTGTTACGAACATGGGTGTACAAATTTCTCTTTGAGTTCCTGCTTTAATTCTTTTTGGTGTATACCTAGGAGTGGAATTGATGGATCATATAGTTAATTCTATGTTTAACTTTCTGAGGATTGCTGGTAGGCTGGTTTTGAATTCTATAGGTCAATGGGCAGATTAGACTCTTGCTTGGGGCCCTGACCAATATCTTGAATTTTTAACCAATCTACAGTCAATCCCCAAGTCTCCTCTTAGCTAATAGTTAAACTTCCTCTCTCTGCAACAGTTCTCCTTCCACAGAGTTGCTTAAGCTGAACAGATCTGAAGAGGAAATCAATGACCTGGAAAATTCACAGCTAGGACAGTTTAGAATAAGTTGTCTATGCAGTGAACAGAGATTTTTCACACCTTTTTTTTTTTTTTTGGTAAGTCCAGTTGTTTCGTGTGTGTGTGTGTGTGTGTGTGTGTGAGGTGGGATGAGGATCAAATTAAAAACAAACAAAAAAATCTTGAATGAAAACAAACCAAAACCTTGCCAAGTGCAAATCAAAAAAAAATTTATGGAAGGAGAGCAAGTCAGAGGGGAGTTTGGAATGTAAAAACATAGGCAGGGTTAGGTTATAGTTATAATTTAGCTTCCTTAATGTTGAAACTGACAGATTCAGTAATTAAAATTTGACTTTATCTCTTTCAGTGTTTAATGGTGCTTTAACACTAGCAGTTAAGTATTTCACAATGGACAATGCTTATTCATGAAAAAACAAATATTTCCCCTAGCTGAAAGTGGCCAGATTTGCATTCATGTTTCCATACTCCTTTCTCAAATCAGGTATCAGATGTCAGCAAACGACCTACTTAAAACGGTGTTGACATATGATCAAAAGCAAACATTCCAATAAGGTTTGGAGGGGTAGGATTTGTGGATCTAAATGAGGTAGGGTGGTTATGGAGGGGGTGCCTCCCGCAGAGTGGCTTTTGGCAGCAGAAGGGTAACTTTAGACCTTTCTAGTTTCTTGCCTTTGTGCATCCTGAAAGCAGGCACCGGGGAGGTAAATCGATAATTAGGGGGTTATTTAAAATAGAGATCTGTCATTTGACAGACTGCAACCTGTCTGTATCCACAAGCACAGTGAAAACTACCCCTAGCCCTTTGTCCCTGGGCGTGTGGGGGCTACTGAAGGTCTCTAGTTGACAGAGCCACTTGGGTTCAAGTTACGTTGCCTGAAAGAAGGAAAGGTGTGTGGAATGCAGAGCAGCACATGTACAGGGACGTTAGCTTTGTTTTGAAATCCATCTAGAAATGACACCTCCTATTAGATGTTGCATTCTCTGCCCTAAAACCAAGCATCTGGAGGTCAACTTCAACTTCAGCTCACTTGGTTACACGAGTGCTGAGTGCTCAGAACCTCAGGGTCAACTATCAAACCTAATAATAGCAAATGGAATTCTTTGTGTAAAGTGACTAAAAGTTACGGAACAGCACACAACCCTCCTAACAGGAAACTGGTATTTTAGAATGTGTTACAGATTTAAAACTCCTCCTACAATCATGCTAGCTGGTAATAAGTAGTTACTGAGTGCCTGCTGTGTTTACAGCTCTTGTACCAGACGTTGTCTGTATATGTCCGGTATGTGCTGATGAAATCTCAGGTATGTGCCTACTACCTGTTGCTGCAGCTGCACCCTCATCACTCTGCACACTGAGCTTCCATTTTTGTTCATGTTGTGTATTTTGTTCAAAATGAACAGATTTATCTGTGTATGATTAACATAGTGACTTAAGACCTTTACACGCTACCTAAAATTGCAAGATTGACTGGCATTCGCATCTATAGGACCCTGGAAAAGGGACTGCATATTTAACACTACAGTAGATATCTTGATTGAGAAGATAAGTATTTCAAAAATTTTTATCATAAAATGTTTCATTTTATTATTTATTATTTTATAATTATTTATTATTTCATTTTTTATCATAAAATGTTTCAGATACCAAAAAGCCCCCCACAGAAAGTAAAATATATAAAAGACACTCATATATCTACCACCCACATTGAAAACTTTGCCATATTTGCTTCCTACTATTTTTAAAGAAAGAATTAGTGATAGAGTCAAAGACTTGACCCTCCCCTCTTTCCTCCATCCTCCATCTTTCCCTCCTCAGAGTTAACCTCTATCCTATTCTAATTGCCCACGTTCTTATACTTTACAACTGATACATGGTTTGTTTTTAAAAATTGGCGTAAGGTGTGTACAGAAATGTTTGCAATTTACTATTTCATTCAACACTAAGATTTACCTACAAGTGATGCAAGTGAGATAGGCCATTCCTGTGAATTATTGTTCAAATTCCACTGTATGAATATACCACTGTTCATGTCTCCAGTTCCCTTCAGAGAGGCATTTAAGTTGTTTGCAATATTTTACCATGATGCACAATACTAATATGAATGAACCAGCCATTCCTCCGGTCCCATTAACTCCACCGTCAAAATAATATATCTTAAAATCTGACCACTTCTCCTCGTCCCGCAATCACCCTGGTCCAAGCCATCATTTTCTCTTCCAGGAGGTTCCTAAGTGTCTCTCACTCTTGCTGCCCATTAGTTTATAGCTCATACAGCCCATGGAACCCGAATGGGTCGTGTCTTCATCAAAATCCATCATACCTGATATAAAATCCAAAGCTCTTCCCATGGCCAGGGCGGCTCCATGTAATCTGGCCCCTCGCCCCCTTTCCCTAGTTCTCCATAGTCCAGTCCAGTCCAGTCCAGACCTGGGCTTCTGTTCACTGCTTTAGAGCCAGCTGTTTGCTCTGCCTGACGCCAGCACTTCCTTCATCTTCCTATGGCTTCCTCCTTTCCTTTTAATTCGGGTTCCTAATCAGATAAAATCTCCTTTCCTGTTTCTATTATCTGAGTTAGTACCTCTTTCATTTCTTATCCCCTTACCCTGCTTTTTTCTTATCACAAGTTATCAAATTTGAAGTTACCTTTCTGTTTACTCCCGTTTCTCTGCTACGAATGTCAGCTCCTGGTGTCCCAGCTCTTAGAAGAGTGTCTGGTGCAAGAGGCGCTGGCAATCTTCACCTGAAGAAATAAATGAGAGAGCATTAGTACAGGACTCATTATGTCCCTTCTCCAGGACAGTAGCCTGGAAACTTTGTTGATGGTGAAGCACAATAAGAAATACACGTTTTATACAGCGCACACACAGATGGGAACCTCGAGTTTCAGGAAACAATACTTATACTCATTACTCATATTTGTTACTCTATTTCAGAAGGAAAGAAGAAAATATGCTAGTTGCAATCCACTAAATTGATTTCACAACTCACCAATGGGTTCTAACTTGCAGCGTGAAAAACTTTGTTTTAGGGTATATAACTGGAAGTGGTTTTGCTCGGTTTTACTAAATATCCCTGAATGGCCCTCCAAAGTGAAAAATGTATACTAATAATATCACTGCAGGAATTTCCTCATCTCCTTACCAACACCTGGTCTTAAAAGGCTTTAAAATTTTTGCCTGTGACACTGTTCTAATCTGTTCTAGTTTGCATTTTCTTGATTGTTAAAAAGACTGATAGATCAGCAATCTCAACCATAAAAAAATATGTAAACTCGATTTTAGTGCCCCTGGGGGACTAAGAATTTTCAGAACCTATAGGCAAAGAGACTTAATCTAACCCTCCTTTATGAGGTTTACAATGACAAATTCTCATATATTTAATTTTAGTGGCACAAGAGTGTATTCCCAAGGATACAGTACTAACGACAATTTTAGTTCATTCACCATTCATGCCATCATCTGTTTACTCAACAAATATTTATTGAGGGCTCGCTACTGCCAGGAATTTCCCCAGATAGACCAACAACCTCTCCTGGCGCCTACCTTCCAGACGGTGAGTTCTTTGTCCCTCGTACTGTGGCAGAGTGACCGTGGCAAGGCGTGTTTCAGAAGAGCTCAAAGACTCCGACCCTTCCAGTTCTTTCAATCCACGTCCTCGTCCAAAAACTTGTTCACAAGTTTTTGTATTCAATACATCCGGAGAGGAACGCAGTGTGTTCACGCATGCTCTTTCCCTGCAAAGGGATTCTGGAGGGGAAAGTTTTGAAGTAAGGAGAAAGCGAATGTTTTTATGTCTAGCACTTATTTTAAATGTAAGATTATAATTAGGGTCCTTTAAAGCAACCCAATTTAATTTACTTTTTCTTCTAAAAGCAACTTTTCCCCCATGCTCTCTGCAAAAAAAATTTTTTTTAATCGTCTTACTTTATTTCTTCGTGAAGTCAGGTTCGATTAAAAGGGCAATGAAAAAAATCTCGCGTTCACTCTGATTTTGGTAATTCTAAATTTTGACGGAAAAAAATATCTCCAGATCACATTAATAGTCTTTAGCTTCTACCCCAACAGTCTCTAGACTTTATTATCCCATAGATAAGTCTTAACTAACAGCAGCCCTTTCTTTCTAATTTAAAAACCACAAGTCTTATGTAAAACAACTCGGCTTTCCATTCCTTCTGGAAAGAAAGCTCAGGATTTAACTCATTTTATCTCTCCAGATAATTGTGCGGTTACCGGATAAGAGGTGCTACAACCGGGAACAGTGCCTACGCTGATAAAGGGTGTTATTAGTGCTTGATTCTTTAATTTTTACTTTTTTATTAACGTAAACTGTACGCCGCAGTGAAAGTGCTAAGTTCTCCATGACCCCCATCTTCACTTTGCCTCTTGCCTCTCCCAGCCCCGGAATTCATGCAAATCAGCCTGCTAACCCCGGGGCAATACGAACCATTTTCGCGCCATTCGCTCGGGACCGTGCAGCTACGTAAAGAGAGTGGTCCTGGAGCCCCCAAAGCGCCACTCTCCAGGCGGGCTGTAGAGACTGCAAGGCTTATCACTGGAATTCAGGGTATTCCGGGGGGGTCCACTTTTTTCCTGGCGCCTGGCGGGCCTCGAGGGCGGGAAGGTCCTCACCGCAGCTGGCAGGACCTGCGTTCAGACGCGGGAAAGCCGGCCGCGCCCCGCCCCTTGGGCCAGGGCTCTGTGCGCCCCGCCCGCCGGCCCGCGCGGCTCGGGCTGCGGCTCCTGTGCTGTGGGACGGCGGCGCGCGCGGCTGCTCGCCTCTCCCCGCTCCGAGCGCCGGCGGCCAGCATGGACGCTCGCCGCGTGCGGGTGAGGCTGGGCGGGCGAAGCGGCGGGGCGGGCGCGGTGGGTACTGGGCGCGGGCCGACCCCCTCCAACTCCGCCGGCGGAGTGCCCTAATCAACTGGATGCCGTCCTGGGCGGCGCCCGTTTATGCGAGCCCCAGATTTTGTGCTCTTGGAGGTAATTCGGGTTGAGGGACTGTCCCCGCCGGGCGTGTGCACCGGAGGCTTTTGAGAGGGTTGCAGGATGGTTGGCAGACGGGGGAGCCCCAGGCCACGTGCGCCCGAGATGCACGTGCGCTGGGGCAGCCAGGAGCTGCCCAGTCCCTCATTGTGTCCGCTGGCCGAGCCCTGTCTGTGGGGCGCGGAGGGGAGCGCCGCCCTGCAGCCTCCCGGCCCTTTTCTGCGCTCAGCCCCGGGCGGGTGGGTGTCTCGCCGCCTCTCCAACCGCGCGCACTGGGGGGGTCCTTGGGCTCGCTACCCGCCCGCTTTTGCTCCAGCAACGCCGGCAGGCGCTTCTAACCTCAGAGCGTCGGTGGGTTGGAGTTTAAAGGTCTTGAAAATCTGTCTCTTTAGAACTTGGGTTGCGCACACTTAAGGGAACATCTCTATCCCAGGCGGTGATTAAGGGCAGTGGAAGGACCTGGTATTCTGAACGGTTCGCCGATCGTTAGCTGGTTTCCCACTCCCCTCCCCACCCCCCATCTCACTCGCAGCAGCAGGACGTTACCCTGAATGGAACGTTACTTTTTGCTCCAACGGAAACCGGAGTGTAGGGTCGGCCACAGGAGAGGTTAGAGGATGGGGGTTGGGTGAAAAGGAAGAGAGTGACATGCTTAAAATAAATACCAGGGGTAAGGGACCCACGTGGGGAGGCAGGGGTTCTCCAGGGGTGGGTGAGAGAGGGCGCGATGAGGGCGTGGTTTCAGAGACAAATCTCCTCCCGAATGGACTTGGGCATGGGCTTTCGGGATGAGGAAAGCCGTTTGTAATTTGGACTTGGAATCTGACGGTGCCTGACTTGAATAATCACTTTCACCTCTCTGAGCCTCAGTTTCCCCATTTGTTAAGTGGAAATAACGATAGCACCTTTGTTGCAAGGAATTAAACATAATGTGAAAGCATGCTTAGTGCCTGGCACAAAAAAACACCCAGTAAATTTTATTAGTTATTACCTACTTGCCAAAGAAGTTCCATCTCAGACATGACCATTTGCCTTGCTTCTTTCTCTGTCTTTTCCTCCAAACGTATATACATTTGCCTGGTAACTACCTCTTGGCATGTGCTAACGTTTTTGTTAAAGCCCAGCGAGTATTTCCCTGAGAGCTTCCACTAGAATGCCTCACTTGAGGCTGTCCGGGTCCTCTGACTGCTGGCAGGTAGATTGATGAGTAAATGGTGATAACTCCTGGAGTGCTGCGAGGAGTGGTGCTGTTTGAGGAGATTGCAGAACCCCCCACCCCCGGCCCTGTGATCGTGGTCAATCTATTTCACCTCCCTGGAGCCTTTTACTTCCTTACCTGGAAAATGGGGAGTAACTCTACCTGTTACCACGTTTTTCTGCCTCTCTAAAAGGACAAAAGACAGAAACTTCCAAAGATGATTGAATGGAGTCTATTTAGGAGCACTGGGTGATTGGATCCCATCAACATGAAAATAATTTTATTTGCAAGAGACTGCAGTACATAATGTTAGGTGGAGAAGGAAGGACAAGAATGTTCTGGGGGAGGGTATAGCTCAGTGGTAGAGTGCGTGCATAGCATGCATAAGGTCCTGGGTTCACAACCCCAGTATCACCATTTAATTTTTTTTTCTGACTTAAAAAAAGAATGTTCTGTTCACCCGATACCTCACATCTTGGCGTTATTTTGTGGGACCCATAGTAGAGCTTGCCTTCTCAAAAGTTTTCAGTGTAAGGAGTCACTTATGTTATTCCATGGCCATATTTCAGAAAATAAAAATATAGGAACTATAATACATTTAACATTTAAGAAATCTCATTAAATGTTAAGAAATGGTAGAAAACTGCTGTCTTTTTTATATGCGGTAAATACCAATTGTATACTCTGATGAGCAGTGTCAGGCTGGTCAGTGTTTATGAATGAAGGAAGCATTTTCATATCTATAGGCAATTTGTGCATTGTGAAAGGACTTCTAAAAACTTAAGACTTGTGTAGCAAGGGGACTGCAGAAAGAGCTGACTGTCACGCCAGCCTAACAGAGCACAAAAGTTGGATAAAGCATTCTACCTGGGTTTGGATGACTACTTGACCTTTAACTTGGCTCCTTGTCCATTTGTTCACTGGGTCGATATATTTGATTTGTAAGGACTTGTGCTGAAATCACCATACCCCTCCTGATTGGCACAACGCCTGTTTGAAAACCTGTCATCTTGAAGTAGAGGTGCTGCCCAGTTTTCATAATTTGGGAAATTAGCATCACAGTACATAGCCCAAAGCTGCCACAGAAAGACCTCATTAGCTTGATTTTGGCTGAGGGAGAGAAATCACTCTACCATTTTGTATTTTTGAAATTTCCTTTTAAAAGTACAGTCTAGTTTTGTTTTTTTCCTTTTTAAGGGCAGATTTTAGGGGTTTAGCTTTTAACTCCTTAGGAGCTCAATGTAATGCTAAGATCTCGGGAGCTCTTAAGGCGCGTAAAAGGGTAGCTTTATAGATATTTGAATAAACTGATGTCATTATAATATTCCTTCAAAGGGATCTCTTGAGGATTTTACCTGGTTTTGAAAATTTTTCTGTAGCAATGCAAACCCTCCTTTTTCTGTATAAGGTATAAAAAATGGACGTATCTCCTGTGCCGTTTGAACCTACTAAACTCAAAAACGATGTCTTTCCTTAGATACTGCAGGAAGCATCCCACTTAGTAGTGTTGCCTTTTCCATTTGCAGCAAAAGGACCGCAGAGTAAAGAACTTCAAGAAATTCAGATATATGAAGTTGATTTCCATGGAAACCTCGTCATCCTCTGATGACAGTTGTGACAGCTTTGCTTCTGATAATTTTGCAAACACAGTAAGTGCTGCCTGAGAATAAACAGAATGGAGTCTGCAGTGCTCAAAATGCCCCAAATGCTTTGTGCGTGATTAAAACTGCTTGCTTTTTGCCTACATTTCTATACAGCCGTTATGAAAATACAGTATGCACTGTAATTTCACTTCACTTTTTGCTGTGGTTCTAGGTAGTAATTGTTGGAGGTAGATTAGCTACTTATTCTATCCTTTTGAAATGTCGCCTAACCTAACGTGCCTGATGATTTGCCATAACAACTCAGAAATCATTTGTAAACCTCTGAACCGTTTTTCTTCATAACAAAAGCTATTCTCTTGTAGTGCACTTGTAAATGT
The DNA here is from genome assembly GCF_048773025.1 of Camelus bactrianus. Classification (NCBI taxonomy): domain Eukaryota; kingdom Metazoa; phylum Chordata; class Mammalia; order Artiodactyla; family Camelidae; genus Camelus; species Camelus bactrianus. Next base: position 54,312,407 of record NC_133543.1, read on the forward strand.
GATTTGCTCTCTGCACGGTTTATGGAAAATTGGTTCTTGAAAAAGGAAAAAAATGCACAACCACATTTATTTATTTATTTTACAGAAACCTAAATTCAGGTCAGATATCAGTGAAGAACTGGCAAATGTTTTTTATGAGGACTCTGATAATGAATCTTTCTGCGGCTTTTCAGAAAGTGAGGTGCAAGATGTGTTAGACCATTGTGGATTTTTACAGAAACCAAGGCCAGATGTCACTAACGAACTGGCCAGTATTTTTCATGCCGACTCTGATGATGAATCATTTTGCGGTTTCTCAGAGAGTGAGATACAAGATGGAATGGTGAGTTTGAGAGTTTCACCAATATCAAGAAATAAGGTACATTTAGAGGCATGACATACTTGCTTTAAAAGAAAGTGTTGGTTTTTTTTTTTTCCCCTTAAGATTTTCATTTTAGTCATGCAGGGGGATTTTGTTGATTTTTTAAAAAGTCTTAATAGTATTTTCCCCATGTCTAAAAGCAGTTTTTATGTAGTTCTGCTTGTAAAGCTTGAACATTTTTGTAGACCCTGAAAATCTTGGAAACTGGTTAGATAAAATAGGCCAACCTGCAGATTTCTGTTGCCACAGAAATCCAGCCTAATCAGAGGAAGCACACATGTCCTCAAGATGAGCTCCGTTCACATTTAAGTTCAAGTGCCCAGCCTAGGGCCTGACGTAGAGTAGGCCTTTGGTAAATGTTGGTTCCCATAGTGGATCTGTGTCTGCATCTGGAAGGCCTGTGATAAACTCGAGTGCAGGAGCTTGAGTGCAGATAATGAAAGTTAGGGCCCTGCCTGCTTCCACTTTTGCTCCTTCGTTGGCTTTTCCTGTGCATGCTGTCTGATCTTTAGCTTCTGTCCTGCTCAGGACACTGCTGCCGCTGACGCACCTCCCATTGTCCGCGAGCATGCTGTTTACTTCTGCACACGTTTTCCTCTTAGCCAGACTTTCTCGACAAAAGAAACTTGATCTGCAGTCAGGTGCATGCTCTTACAGCTCACTGTGGTCTGACACGGGTCCACACTGCCTGGGACCACACTTGAGTGGCACTGACATAAGTGAGAACGCCTGGCCAGGGAGTGTTTAACACTGTCTAACCTCATCGTAATGTAAAGTTTCCTCTAAGAGGTGATGTTGGTTTCAGTCGGTGCTTATTGGAGTTACTGGCTCAGGCTGGTCTGTAAATCTGGCTGTGACCCTAACATTATAACCTGAATCGTTTCTGGGTGATGTTTCAGTTCTTTGTAGATGCTGTTGTTGTGATTGATAAAATGCGGTCAGTTAAAAGGCTTAGGAACTCATAAAAGTTTCTTTTATATTCTCTCAATCCATGCACACTAAAAGTACACGAAGAGTCCTAAAAATTGGTGGGGATTTAAGAAAGTTTTGAATGTTTAAAAAATGGGTCTTCCATTTCTGGGACTTTATGAGTGATATTTTTTCTTTTCCCTCCCATTTTTTGTTTGTTTTCAATCATTACTATACTCAATTTTAGAATATTTTTATCACCCCAAACAGAAACCCTGTACCCACTAACAGTGTATGTTTTCCCAACACCCTCAGTCCCTGGCAACCACCAATCTATTTTTTATCATAGATTTGCCTATTCTGGGCATTTCATATGAATGGAGTCTTACATCATGTGGTCTTTTGTGACTGGCTTTTTTGACTTGGCATAATATTTTCAAGATTCTTCCATGTGCTCGTACTTCCTACCTTTTTATGGCTGAGTAATATTCCATTATGTGAACATTCCACATTTTATTAATCCATTCATCAGTTGATGGATGTTTGGGTTGTTTGTACCTTTTGGCTATTATGAATGATGCTGCCATGAGTATTCATGTACCAGTTTTTGTGTGGACATATACTCTTGTGTATATAGGTAGGAGTAGAATTTGAGTCATATACATATGTTTAACCTTTTGAGGAACTGCCAGACAGTTTTCCAAAGTGGCTGCACCCTTTTATACTCCTGCCAGAGTGTATGAGGGTTCCAGTGTATGTTCCAGAGTGTATGCGGGTTCCTCATCCTTGCCAGACTTGTTGATTTGGTTCCTCGAGTGGGTATGAAGTGATACCTTGTGATTCTGTTTTGCATTTCCCCAATGGCTAACTTTAATACATTTTTGATGACGGATTTTGGTATCACTTTCGGAATCTGAAATTTTTATTTTAGGCATAAAAAAGTAGATTACAGAGTGTGGTAGTCAAATTCACAGAGACAAAGTAGAATGGTGGTTGTGGGGGGTTGAGAGAGAGATAAATGGGGAGTAATTGTTTAACGTGTATAGAGTTTCAGTTTGTGAAGAAGAGAAAGTTCCGGAGATGGATGGTGGTGATGGTTGCAGAACAATGTGAATGTATTTAATACCATTGAACTGTGCACTTAAAAATGGTAGATTTTATGTTACGTATATTTTACTACAGTTTTTTTAAAAGAGTAAGATTATTGAGACATCTTTAATATAGTTTAATAATGCCATAAGAAATCGTGTTTGTGAGAGAACACCTATTTGTCCCTGTGGGAATTCTTTTAAAATACATATAGATCTATGTTTAAGGAAATGAAAAAAGGAGCTGGGATTTTCGCTTTTAGACAAATGGCTCAGAACCGCTGGCCTAGGGACTGTGAAGATGGCTTATAACAAGGTGTCCCAGGTGGGCTCCCCGACTTAAATGCCACTCAGGTTGTTGTATTTATTTGTAGCTCCTGATTTTGTTAGCCAGAGCTGTCAGTAAAGCTTGACAATTAAAATGTTCAATGAGAATGTACTTGCTGCAAGTGTCTTTTGTTGAGAAGGGATTTTGTAGTCACACTGGTGCAACCTGTGCGACAATCAACAAGTCATTAATGCCGGACTTGTTCTGACTGACTAGAGGCTGCAGGCAGACGGCACGGGCTGTAGGACCCGCAGTCAGCGCAGACTCTCCGGACCGCTCCGCGTGGCCATGAAGTTTCCAACTCGAAGCACTAGAGGGGCAGCCAACAAAAGGGCAGCGGCCCCTGAACCGTCAGAGAATTCGGTGACCGATTCCAATTCTGATTCAGAAGATGAAAATGGCATGAATTTTTTGGAGAAAAGGGCTTTAAATATAAAGCAAAACAAAGCAATGGTAGGTATCTGACTTTGAGTGGATTAGAACTAACCATTCCCAGCTTTTCTCTAAGCCCCTTTTTCCTCATATCTGTGTCCTAAGAATTATTTTTCACTGTAGCTCTGAAGTCTTCTTAATGTATGCTTTAAAATGTGTTTCTTTCCCTAAACCAACTTTTCTTTTTTCTCAATCTGTTAGAGGCTTGGTAAATGTATAGGGGAAATCAGAAACTCTCTGAGATGTACTGCTGTGGTTTCCAGAATTTGCTTGTTTTCAGCACTTATTCTAAACCAATAATTTCTGTTTAATTTCTTCCCTTTGTAGCTTGCAAAACTAATGTCAGAATTAGAAAGCTTCCCTGGTTCCTTTCCTGGAAGGCGTTCCCTGCCAGGCCCCAGTCCAGTAAGTGCACATCCTTGTTTGTATAGTGTTTTGGGCAGGTCTAGGGGAGATGTGTCATGTCCAATTTCATTATTTTGTGTGGTCTTACAGACAGACTTAAGAGGACATAGAGGAAACCTTCTGACAGATCTCTGAGACCTCTTCCTTGCATCCCTAGTGGGGATTGGTCCCCCGTGCCCTGTGGGGCTCAAACGCCTTCTGATTGGTTCTCTCCTTCCCACCCAAGTAAACTACGTTCCTCAAGGGTAGGGAATAAAGATCGAAAATTATTTTTCTTGTGTCCTCCAGCATAGGCACATTACTCCTCCATGGTGATTGATGTTTTTAAAATCTGAGAATGAGAAAAAAGAAAGAAAAAAACAGTTTCTTAACCAAGTCATATACTAATAACGTGACTATATTCTGAGGGACTGAGCTGGTACAGCTTGGGAATTTGGTGTGTCTGCTGTGGTATGAAAGAAAAGACTTCTTTCCCCACCTCTCCCTGAGGAAAAAGGAAAGAAGCCAGCAAGGAGATGAACAAAGAAAATCACATATCCATTTCTCTCTTATGCATTATAGACAATGAGTGTGTTTTTTGGAACATGGGATATGTTCTTACATCTTTATTAAGTAAAAGAATAAACAGATCATCTCTCACTTGAGAGACATCAGGCTTGGTGTTAACAAAAGCAAAATGACAATGGCTGTATCGTTTCTGGGCTCATTTTCCATATATTACAGAAGGGAGGGGCTCATTTCTGGGCTCATTTTCCATATATTACAGAAGGGAGGAAGACAATTAGAAAGTGCAGCACCCCTTTTACTTAAAGGAAAACCTGCTGAAGGAGAAGTTGCCACTTCTCATTCTAGAATAAATGGGGCCATCCTCTGTGAGTTTTTTGGCGGGTGGTGGGGTGGGTAGGTAATTAGGTTTATTTATTTATTTTTGGAGGAGGTACTGGGGATTGAACCCAGGACCTTGTGCATGCTCGGAATGTGCTCTGCCACTTGAGCTATCCTCTGCTTTGTCCAGCGTCCAAAGACACCACGGAGGCGAACATTCCCAGGTGTTGCATGCAGGAGAAACCCTGAGCGGAGAGCTCGTCCTCTCACCAGGTCAAGGTCCCGGGTCCTTCGGTCCCTTGGCGCCCTACCCATGGAGGAGGAGGAGGAAGAGGAGGAGGAGGATAAGTACATGTTGGTGAGAAAGAGGAAGCCCATGGATGGCTACATGAACGTGAGTTCTCCCTTTCTGTGCTGGCTCTTCTGTGGGCGCAGGACCCCTCAGCACCAGTGAACCATAGTAAACGCTCAAACCGCTCAGAGTTGTTAATGTCGCATCACCTTTTTTCGATGGTTCTTGGTAGCAGGCGACAGAATCAAAAGTTCTCTTTGGCTTTTCTTAAATGTAGGAGTCGTTTCCTTGATGTCTCGTGATCCTTAGTAACCTTATGACTTGCCCCTTCTGTAAGCTCTAAGAACAATTTCCAGGTTGAATTTTCTGTGAAAAGTTACAAAGCAAGTATTTGAGATTCAGAGCTGGGGCGAGCCCATAAGAACATGCTGTGCCCTGGTTCTCGTCATGCAGGAAGATGACATGCCCCGAAGTCGTCGCCCCGGATCCATGAGCCTTCCCCACATCATTCGCCCGGTGGAGGAAATCACGGAGGAAGAGTTGGAAAACATCTGCAGCAGCTCTCGAGACAAGATCTATAACCGGTCACTGGTGAGTGGCTCTGCAGGGTGTCTGCAGATGGACACCTCTGTGAGGGAGATGTTTTGCTAATATGCTAACGGTCTTAACATATGGGATATGCCCCTATGTGGTTTTTTTTTTTTTTTTTTTTGTATATAGGAAGAGACAGTTCTGTAACATCCTTGCGATTTAACCCTCTTAGCAAATTTGCAGTAGTAATATTTGCTTAGTAAGTCTTCAGTAGCATTAAATCTTTTCTCTTAATTTAGAAATTGGAGACGGTATAGCTCAATTGGTAAAGTGCATGCTTAGCATACACAGGGCCCTGGGTTCAAGCCCCCAGTTCCTCTAAAAATAAATAAACAAACCTGATTACCTCCCTCCCCCAAATAAATTAAATAAATTTCAAAAATTAAAAAAAAAAGAAATGGACTCATTCAACATACTTTTGGGGGGGATTAAGTTTATTTATTTATTTATTTATTTTTAAATGGAGGCACTGGGGATTGAACCCAGGACCCCTTGCGTGCTAAGCACGTGCTCTACCACTGAGCTATACCCTCCACCCCAGCAAATACATCTATTAATGTGTACCTACATAGATGGCGATGGGGATATGGTGGTGTGCTAAAGATAAAAAGGACTTGGGCACAGTTTTTTTGCATAGTAAGATCTTTTCTTTTCATATTTTTATAACAGCAGCTATTGTGTATGGCAACTGAATGAAATCATGCTTGAGATACTTTTCCTGCCCAGGCAAATACCTGTGTACATAGATGTGAAATAGGATTCAAGGAGAAAATGTCAGACTCTCCCCACAAAGAAGGACATTCTTCAAAATATGCCATTTTCCTCTACAAATGCAGTGTTTTTGCTTTTCTTCTTATTTGCAGGGATCGACTTGTCATCAGTGCCGCCAAAAAACTATTGATACCAAGACAAACTGCAGAAACCCAGAGTGCTGGGGCGTTCGAGGCCAGTTCTGTGGTCCCTGCCTCCGGAACCGTTACGGTGAAGAAGTCCGGGATGCTCTGCTAGACCCAGTAGGTGGCTTCAGGGGGTAGTCCTGTGAGCTGGAAGGTCAGCCCGGAGCTGACAGGGCCAGAAAGAGATGGAGTCCTTAGTGTTGTGGGGCATTCATTCCCGGGAAGGCAGGTGAATTCATAGTGTTGGTGCTGCATGGATGTGAGTCCTTGCTGAGTTCGCGGTTCCCGGCTGTCCAGGGGGAAGTCACTTCTTCATTTATCCCTGCTGATTGCTGTGTAACTTTCTCTGCGGGATTTCCTAAGGGAACGTGAGGCATGGCTAATGAATATTAATTGTATTAAGATAGAAGTGCAATGGATGATCTCCACCTTAGAGGTTAAACAGGAGTGGATCAGTAAGGGGGTGTTAGGTTTGGTTTAACGGTGCCTTTTTTACGCTTCTCCTTCAGAACTGGCACTGCCCACCGTGTCGCAGGATCTGCAATTGTAGCTTCTGTCGGCAGCGAGACGGGCGGTGTGCGACCGGGGTGCTCGTGTACTTAGCTAAGTACCATGGCTTTGGGAACGTCCATGCATACTTGAAAAGGTAGGGCTGGATTTTCTCCCTTCCACACTCAAATGTTACATTCATTCATTTTTGTATCTTAATAAAAAGATAGTAGAAGTCAGGGATTGGGTGCTGGTATAGACTGGAAAGGGGCCCATCGGGAGTCTGGGAGCATTGGAAACACACCTTCATCCGGGTGATGATGACCTTCCTGGGTACGTGTGTGTAGAGGTTCAAGTGTACACTTACGATGTGTGCACTTGAGCATAACATTTTTAAAAGAGTGAATTGAGCTCTCAAGATAATTAAAAAATTTTTTTTTAATTGATGAATGGTTGATTATTATAATGTGTTAGTTTCTGGTGTACAGCAGAGTGATTCTGTTATACATATATAAATATGTTCTTTTTCATATTCTTTTCCATTATGGCTTATTATAAGATACACTATAGTTCCCTGTGCTATACAGTATGTCCTTGTTGTTTGTCTATTACATATATAGTAGTTTTTATCTGCTAATCTCAAACTCCTAATTTATCCTCCTCCCTCTTTCTGCTTTGGTAACCGTAAGTTTGTTTTCTATTTCTGTGAGTCTGGTTGTTTTGTACATATGGTCATTTGTGTCATTTGTTTAGATTCCATATATACATGATATCATATGATGTTTGTCTTTCTCTGTCTGATTTACTTCACTTAGTACGACAATCTTCAGTTCCATCCATGTTGCTGCAAATGGCATTTTATTCTTTTTTATGGTTGAGTAGTATTCCATTGTGCATATATACTACATCTTCCTTATCCAATCACCTGTCAATGGACACTTAGGTTGCTTCCATGTCTTGGCTATTGTAAATAGTGGTGCTGTGAACGTTGGCATGCATGTATCATTTTGAATTGGAGTTTTTAGAAGAGAATTCTTTGGCTGAAAATCCTATCCTGACATGTTCCCTTTTCTCTTTCAGTCTAAAACAAGAGTTTGAAATGCAAGCATAATATTTGGAAGATCTGCTAGCTGCCTTCCAGTTCACAAATCTTCCTTGTTAAAGTTTTCAATTTTGTCATGTGATCAAAATCTGAGTTAAGAATTTTGATGATCAATCTGTCTTACAGGCAAATCAGGTTAATCTCATTAGACATGAGTGCATGTCTGGGCATCGCAGAGGTATAGTGTGGGCTGTACTCTGCCCTCCTGCAGTTTCCCTTTGCTTCTTTCCCCACCTCTCACCCCATGCCATCCCCCTCTTATTTCCAGTGGTTCTCTTCCATCATTTAGTTTCCGAGTTCTTTTAAATGACAATTTTATGAAAGCATGTTTGATTTAATTGGTGTTGAAATAGCCCTGGAATCCACCCATAAAACCAAGCACTTAAAAACACAGTAGTAGTGTTAAGTACATCTATCGAATTCCAGAGAATAACCGTCTAACTTGCTTACATGGAAACAGTAGGTCTGATTTATTGTTCCTACTAGTTGACATTTTTGACAGAATCAAGACACAAAAGTCTTAAAACCATGTGGAAACATTAGGTGATCGTTGGCGAGTGGAGCATATGACATTGGAGGCCTCTCCTGGTAATACTCTGTGTATGGTGCTTATTATACAGGTTGTCACTGCTGAGACTTAGTTGCTGCTGATTTGTTTCATCATGTGCATCTGGTCCACATGGTCATGACCCAAAGGTTCATGGGCAATACTACACTTGAAATCATTGTAGAAAAGCCATCCTGGGGAATTGGGATGGAGGCTTCAGGAACAGGCCGATTTGAATTCACAGAATAAAACTTCAGTGTAATTGTAGTTGCCAGGCTTATTGCTGTTCATAACATAAGGTATTTCAAATAAATTCTTGATTACGTTGCATGGAAAATTGATGCTTATACTCATCTACAAGTCTTTGCTCTTGCTTTCGTGAAGAAATTGTAAGCTAGGCACAGGGTTTGAAGCACTTTTATAACTCTGAGAAGTGCCTTTTTGGAGAAGGGTGACTTTCAACAGCTGGCTAACGTAACGTCTCTGCCAGTTTAGCTAATGGGCAGATTTCATGTGTCGTCTCTCCCTTCCCCTGTTTTGGCATAAATCAAATCGTTTGGTAGAAGTGGAATCTAAGTGTGTGTGTATTCATTTTGCTTTGCATGTGCAGCCAGTAGCTGTGCCCGTTCAGTATTTTGGTGCATAATTGGACCTTGAATCAATAACTGTAAATAGAGCTTTTGATCTGTTATGCTTTTATACAAAGTTTTTTATTTTAATAATAAAACATTGTGTTCTACCTTGTCTGCCTTTTTTTTTTAATCTTTGATACTGAATCTTACTGCACTGAATCCTAATTTTTTCCTCCTACTTAAACAAAAGACAATTTCTGCCTTTCCTAGAGTCAGTCTCCTTTTGGCTTCATTTCTGACGGTCGAGGGCCTGCTTTTTAGAACAGGGCCTCGCTTGGTGATAATGGCGAATAGCTGTGATCAGGATCAACTAAGACAGCTTCATCACCAGGTAGAAAATATAGGCTCATGAAGTTTTACAGTGTCGTTTCCTTTTCCTTGACCATTTGCCAACCCGAGAACCAACAGCGATTTCACAATACCTGGCTTGCTTTTATCACCCGTTCGGGTATTTGTTTACAGGCATGCATGCTGTGCCTTGAGTCGGGTTCCAGGACTGAGAGAACCAAAAGATAAAGAAGGCCTGGTTCAAAAGCCTTCGTACCCAATTCTCACGACCTGGGTTTCTGTGCTATAGCCTGTGGGCCAGATCCTGCTGCAGCCTGTGTTTGAAAGGCACATGAATTCCGTACGACTTTTTTTTACATTTTTAGAGAGTTTTTTTTAAAAAAAAGAAAGCAGGTGATAAGATACAGTGTCCCACAAAGCCTGGAATGTTTACAATCTGGCACTTCACAGCAAGTTTGCTGACTCCTGCTCTGACTTTGCTAAGAAACCGTGTTTACCCACATGTATTCATCTGGGGAGAAGGCCAGGTTAATGAAGTTACATAGCCATAACTGTATCGAGTCTATCTAGCTCCAAAAAAAAAATGGTTATTTCTTTTCGTAAACTCTTAGAATCTTTTTTTTTTTTTTTTAAACTCTTAGACTCTTAACCCAAATTGTATCTCTTTGAAGGGATGCAACTGGGAAGCTTATGGTTTTGGAGTTAGTCAAAATTGGTCATTGTTTGGAACCTTTTTGGTGTTACCCGTGTTTTATTTTATTTTATTTTTATTTTTTTAACCCATGTTTTAATACGAAGTGGAACTAATATGGTTTTCATTAAAAATACTGCTAGCAACAGTTGGTTGTGAAGCCTTATCCCCTGGAAGGATTTACAGTCTAGGGGAGGAACTAAGACAAAAACCTGAAAGTAGTGTTCTGTAGGAGTGAAGAGAGGAAAAGCAATTGGTGTTTTCTCATTAGCAGGCATCGCATAGCATTGATGGGCAGGTCTGCCTTCTCAGCCTTGACTGTGGGGGCCTCTACTTCCCCCTGCCCCCACCTCTGCAAAGCTCCATGCACCATCCTTAGAGTTGAGAGAACTTAAGTTTGGACAGCCAGACATGAAAAGTAGTTGAGGTATTCTTGCTTCAGGAACTGCCTTTATATTTGTCTCTCCAACCTGGGTTCCCCCAGGTAGAGATGGTATCCACCTTTACCTCCACCTACTGAGGGGTTGAGAAATGAAATAGAAACTATGATAGACTTAAGTGGTTTCATAGGAGGGGCAAAGGCAGTAGTTAAAAGGTGCTGCAGAAGAGGGTTGTGTTTTATTTTGCTTTTAGGAAAAAAAAGGAGGGAGCTCCTGATGGCTCAAGGTCAGGTAGAAAATTAAATTATTTGCACACCAGGGGAATGGTGGAAAGGTTCAGTGCTTTGGAGCGTGGCTGGAGAGGATTAGGCTTGGAGAGGAAAGTGATGGCAAGTCCTGAGGGAATAAAAGGCGAGTAAATGTGATTTTGTGTTAATGTAAAGTGCATATTTATTGAGCTCATGGATGAACTAAATCCAAAGAAGCTGAGAAAAATGTCTAACGCCACAGAGCTAAAGTGGCCAAGCTAGACTGGAGAATTCCAGGGAGAAGCTCTGTCTTTTTTTAAGGAAGTTGAACTCACCTGCCTTAGGAGTCAGAGAAGCAGAGGTGGGGATGGTTGACCAGGTTGTGTCGTGAGAACAAGGGCATCTTGGGGACAAGCCTGGCTGTGATGGCTTATGTGGAAAAGGGAGACAGGAGGGGCTAGGACTGTGGTTCAGTGGTTCCCACCTTGGCCATGGGGATATGTTCCAAGACCCCCGTGGATGCTTGAAACTGCAGATAGTACCAAACCCTAGATACCTTACATTTTTCCTATACCAAACCTATGATAAAGTTTAATTTACAAATCAGGCACAGTTGGAGATTAGTAATACCTAAAAATATAATAGAACAACACTGTAAATAAAAGTTATGTGAATGTATGCACGCTCACTCTCAAAATGTCTTATACTGCACTCACTCTTCTCATGGTACTGAGATGATAAAATGCCCACTGATGACATGAGGTGAATGACGGAAGCATTGTGACGTAGGTGTATCTGAGTTGTTAACAATCCTTTGCTGCTGTGAGTAATGCTATAGTTAATATTGTTTTGCCTAAATCTTTGGTTAAAATAGATAAATAGAAAATGCATTAACAGTTATAATGATGAAAAATGGTAGGGAGTTGAGAGTTTTGGAGAGTGGAGCTGGTCTGTAGATCTAAACTGCCCAGAGTTCTAGATGAACTTGAGTGTAGCCCAAGGGTGGGGAGAGAGGAGGTAAGCTACTTGACTAGACACCAAAATGGAAGGCATGGCTCCCTGTTGGTGAAGTCAACCTGTAGGACCGCAAATGTGCATAGCTGGCCAAATAGGATTGGGTTTTTTGCTTTTGTTTTTGTTTTTTGAGTATCTTTTTTGGTAGGAGGGAGGTAATTTCTTTATTTCTTTATTTTTAGAGGAGGTACTGAGGATTGAACCCAGGACCTGGTGCATGCTAAGCATGTGCTCTACCACTTGAGCTACACCCTCCCCCCGAAATAGGATTGTTTTATGTAATCCTGTGCCTTGAATTTAAGGTAGTTTGTTGGAAGTGTTTATTGTCAGGTGAGAGAACCTGCTGATATTGCAGGTTCTCAATCCAATATTGTAAATATTTACTAAAGGAGGGACAGGGACACTTGAGTTAGTTGAGTACCTCTTAGGTACCAGATGCAGTGCTCAGGACAAGTATGTACGTTAGCTTTTCATAGCAGGTGTATTAGAGATGAGGAGACTCAACGATGTTAAGTCACTTGTGAAGATTCAAGACCCCACACCTGCCATCCTAGCCTGAGAAGAGAGCTTAGAACCAAGCACTGTTCTGAGGACTTCTGGTAGACCTGGCTACATATCTTGATCATAACACATATTACCAGCCACCCACAGTTGTTTGTTTCAGTTTTTCCCCTCATAATACTGAAGTCCTTGAGAGCAGGACCATCTTTGATCCAAATACCCTTATCATGTAATAGGTGCTCAACAAATGTTTATTACATATTTATCAGAAGATGAGTTGAGGGTCCTAGGCAGCAAAGTACCTGACATTTGGGTGGAGAGAACTAAAGTTATGGTGGAGGAGAAATAATAGGTAGATCCCAGTGTTGAACTGTTGGTTAATCCCAGCATTAACTCCTGTGAGGTGCAATCTTTCTTTGTGATATGCTTAACTTGCTATGAAGCTGCATTGGTCGTCCTCAAAAGTTAAGTATTTCTAATAATGTTATTTCTTTATGGGAAAATACAACTTCATCCTGCTAAGTTTAAAGAATACATCCATTGTACTGAGTGAAGAATTTGTATTATTGAGCTGTAAATGAACTACAAATTGAGCTACAAAACGATAATTTTAGGAATAGTAGCTGTAAGAGAGAAGAGACCCTTGCCCCTCCGCATTTACCCATCACTAACTTCAACAATGATCAACTCGTGGCCCATCCTGTTTCATCCATACTCCCTTGCTCCTCCCAGTCCACTGAATTATTCTGAAGAAAATCCTAGACATGTGATATTTATATACACAAGTATTTCTAAAAGATAATGACTTTAAAAAATAGATATCATTATTAAACTTACATAAAGTTAACAAGAGTTCCTTGATATAAAATATCCACTCTGTTCAAATTCTCACTATCCTACCCCTCACCTTATTTTTATACAATTGTTTTATTTCAATTCAGGACTCTAACTCTTATTCATTTATTTATTAAAAATCTTTTAATTATTAGGGTCCCTTCCCTTTTTTCTCCTTGCTGTTTATTTGTTGGAAAAAAACAGCCATTTTTCCTGAAGAGTTTCTCACATTTTACTAATTGCAACCCCATGGTGTCATTTAACATGTTCTCTGTCTTCTCTGTTAGATCCAGAAGCTTGATCTGACTCAAATGCAACAACAATACGTTGTAGTGTTGTGTACTGCCATCAGAAGACTCTTATTATCCTGTTTGCTCCCTTTTTGTAGTTAGTGGCCACCGATGAACATTTTCTGTAAATTCTCTCTTTCCCTCTTCATTAATCGACTGGAAATTCTTCCCCATATCAACAATTTAATTATACTAGGTAGAGTTTATACATAACAGGTGTATTAAGGACTTGATTTTTTTTTCCTTTTAAGAGTGAAAGTAGATTTATTCAGGGAGATGCACATTCCATAGAGTATGGGCCATCTCAGAAGGCAATAGAAGGCAAGGACTTGATTTTTTTTTTAACTTGTTTTCAGAATAAAAAATTAGTTCTCTAGTATCTTCTAATGGTGACTACCAAGAGTTTTTTGTTGTTGTTTATTTAAGTATCATATGAACTCTTGGATTTTTCAAATATTTGATAAGTTTCAGTCCATAGCAGTTATTATTATTAATGCACAGTTTTGGCCCATTGGGAGACTTGTCATGTAGGCTCCCACTTCCTTCTGATATGACTGACCCCAGTGGTCTTTGATAATTTCCTTTGTTTTCTGCTAAAACAAAATATTCCAGGTTCGCCTTATACATTTTCTGCCCCAAAACTGGAATCAACCATTTCTCCAGTGTTTTGTTTTCAAAACACACTTCTTTCTTTCATATTGATCTGTCTATTATATATACACACAACTTATAAATGTGCTCATATGTAAGCAATTATATATTAGCATTTACTTTAGTTGTTTTATTTTGCTTTTGCTTTTAAAGACTTGTTTTAAAAATTAGATTTTAATTTTGCAATGATGTAAAACAGGTATTTCTAAAGTCAAGCTTGCAAAATAAGGTATTTCTAGTGGAGTCTAGATTTTATTCCTATCTTTCCTCTTGATCCGTCTCTCCCTCTATAGGTCAACATTTTAAAAAAATTTATGACTTGCACTTTGATTTTCAAAACTATAAGCAAATATATATATATATATATTTGTGCTCCCCTTTTGCTTTCTCAGAGAAATGAGTGTATCCTAGTCACTACATACTTTTCTTTATCTTGCCTTTTTTACTTAATTATATATATGGGAGAGATAAATATAATTAATTTTTTATTATACAAAGAATTCTGAAAAATACTCACATATATGAACATGGAACTAAGCCTTAAAGTTTCAGAGAAAAAGATGTAGAGAACGGTTTTCTCTCCTATTTAAAACACCAAAAGGTCAGACTGTTCTGAGAACTTACGCTCAGATAGTCAAATCCTCTCTTTTTTTGCATGCTTAGTTAGCAGGCAAGCCATATCAGTAGGAACCAGTATTTCAGTGTTCTCTTATTTTTATTTGATTACACATTCTTTAATAAACTGGTCCTCAAGTTTGTCTTCTAAATTGAATAGCTTTAAATGTTTCTTACTTGTTGGAGACCATCCAGTATGGTTTAAAAAAAAAAAAAAAGTAATAATCACCACTGGAGTTTGCCTGAATTTCCAAGAGCTGACCATTTTGAGTATCCTAGTGCTGGAGGAAGAAAAATATGTAAATAAAATTCCTTTATGCAAATGCTTCCTGCAACTCTCATTGCCAGTCCAGTTTTTGTAAATCATGATAAACAGGTGCTACTGAACTAAATGACTAAGTAAAATTATGGAGAGAGATTCTATTTATGTTATTTTTCAGTGTTGGGGAGGGAGAAAAGGATGATTAGGGCAGACACCAAGAACTCTATTAATTGATTTCAGCAAAGTGAGATGTGGGGTCCTTAGGAATTGGAGAGGGCTGCCCCTGGAAAGAACAAGGTTCTATTGCAACTTACTTTGTTTTGTCAGAAAACTGGGTTTTGGAAACAACCTAATATCAAGCTTGCTCTATCTTTGCCTAGTGTTTAGCTTTTTATTACTCTTTTTTAACTTAAAATAAAAGATTGAAGTAAAATTCACACAACATAAAATTTACCATTTTAACTTTAAAATGTACAATTCTGTGGCTTCCAGTACATTCACAATGTTGTGCAACCATTGCCACTATGTAACTCCAGAACATTTTCATCACCCCCAGAAGAAACTGGGTACTCACTACAGTCACTCCTCTTTTTCCTTTGCCTCCTCAACCCATAGGAACCCAACTGCTTTGTCTCATGGATATTTGGGAACATACAGCATGTGGCTTTTTGTGTCTGGCTTCTTTCATTTACCATGTTTTCAGGGTTCATCCTTGAAATAGTTTTTATAGCCAAATGATATTCCATTGTATGGATATACCATAACTTCTCCATTCATCAATTGATAGATAACTTTGATTGTATTCACTTTGGGCTATTTGAATAGTGCTGCTATGAATATACATTTACAAGGTTTTGTTTGAACACCTGACTTCAATTATTTGTGGTATACACCTAGAAGTGGAATTGCTGGGTCATATAATAACTCTTAATTGTTTGAGTAACTGCCAGACTATCTTTTCACTTGCTTGATTTGTACTCTTTAATGCACAAGAGTTTCCATTTTAATAGGATTCAATATCAATTATTTTCTTTTGTTGCTTGTGCTTTTGGTGTTATATCTAAGAATCCATTGCCAAATCCAGCATCATGAAGACTTATGCCGATGTTTTTCTTCTAAGAGTTATATGGTTTTAACTTTTCCATTTAGGTCTGATCCATTTTGAGTTAATTTTTCTATAGGGTGTGAGGTAAAGGTCCAACTTCATTCTGTTGCATTTGGATATCCAATTGTCCCAGCACCACTTGTTGAAAAGACTCTTTTTTTCCTCATTGGATGATCTTAGCACCCTTGTTGAAAATCAATTAACTATAGGTATATGGGTTTATTTCTGGACTCCCAATTTTATTCCATTGATTTTTATGTTTGTTATTATCCCAGGACCACACTGTTTTGATTACTGTAGTTTTGTAGTAAGTTGTGAAATTGGGCATGCAATCCCTCCAACTTTCTTCTTTTTCAAGAATATTTTGATTATTTGGGGTCCTTTGCAATTCCATATGAGTTTTAGAATCAGCTTATCCATTTCTGAAAAATTGGAAGTTGGAATTTTGATAAGAATTTCATTGAATCCGTAATTCAATATGGGAAGTATTGCCATGTTAACAAAATTAAGCCTTCCAACCCATGTACATGGGATGTCGTTCCATTTAGATATTGTTTAATTTCTTTCAACAATATTTTATAATTTGCATCTCCCTGGTTAAATTTGTTCCCAAGTATTTTATTCTTTTTGTTGCTGTTGTAATTGAAATTATTTTCTTAATTTCATTTTCAGATTGTTTATTGCTTACATTGAGAAATACAACTCACTTTTATGTATTGAAGTTACTATTATATTTAAGGGAACTGTTTTCTCACTTTTGCTAATTCTTTGGGATTAACAGTCACTCTCTGACCTTCAGTTTTTCTAAATGCTGAAGGACATTAAGACCCTCCTTAGTTTCATCCCTCTTGATATAAGGATTTCAACACTGTCTTGTTAGCAAGAAGTTTCTGCTCTTAAATTAACCATGGATAATACTTCATTTTAAAATGCTGACTAATATGTTGGGGAGGAGAAAAAAGAGATGTGGGGGAATAGCTTATATTCATTATATTTTAAAATTTAGTCTTATTTTATTTTTTGTTCAATATATTTTGATGGTTATAAAGTTTCTTTTGATTACTTATTGTATACAATTGGAATTTAATAATTTAAACCACCCATAATCCTGCCACTCACAGGTAACAATGGTTAAGAATTGGATTACTCATGAGTGCTGAATGTGGACATAAGATCATACTCATCATATAATTTTTATCCTTCCATTATCTTAATATCTAAATTATGTAATAGTGATTTGCTGTTAGGAAACATCAATTTAAGTACACTTATAAAAATAACAAGTAACAGTAATTTCTTTATATTTATAGGATAGCCACTTTTGACATGTCCTTTTTGTTTTTAAATTAAAATAACACATGCATTTGGTTAAAACAATCAAATGTTCTGAGGGATTCATAATGAAAAGTAACAATGCCATTTCCCACTTCTCCAGAACCCTGGTCCTACTCTCTAGGGGCAACCACTTTTAATTCCAGTTTTTGTAACTTTTGAGGGCTAACCTCCATATCTTAAATGATATTTTTCCTGATACTTCTTGATTTATCAAGTTTAGACCCTACCTGTTGACCTCCTGACCTATTTCCCCCACGTCCTCATCATCCCCCAAGGTCTGACCAGAATAAGCACACTGGCCCCAGATATTAGGAGCAGCTAGAATTTCCTAAGCGCTTACTGTGTGCCAGGCACTCTGCTCTAAAGTTGCCATTTTAATCCTTACAACAACCAAATGAGTTCGTTTACATAATCCTAGTTTAAAGGTAAGGAAACAGAGGTTCCGAGAGGTAGAAACTTGTCCAAGTGTGGCATGTTGCATTTTCCAAAGTGTGGCCACGGCTATGTTTTGGTCCCACCTGTTCTTCCAGAACACTACCGTTCTCCCATTGCCTTGGAGTCTATTTCCTCACTCCTTGAACCCGGGCAAACCTTTGTGGCTGACTTGGTGAAGAGAATGCTGTGCAAAGATTGCTGCTGCATGACTTACAAGGCTGGGTTTAGGACGGTAGAACGCTTCTTACAGTGTCTCTCCCTGTGGATCCTTGCCCTCGGAACCAACCACCATGTCGTAAGGAAGCCCAGGCTCCATGAAGAAGCCACATGTATGTTATCTGGCTGATGGTGTCAACTTAGGGCCCAGCCAACACAACAGCTGGCATAAGTCACCAGACATGTGAGAAAACAAGCCTTCAGATGATGCTGGATTCCAGCTGATGAGTCGCCCTCATCCTTCTAGTCTTCCAACTGAGGCCCCAGACATTGTGGAACAGAGACAAATTGCCCCCGTTGTACCCTATTTAAATTCCTGTTCCACAGAACCCATGAATGTGACAAAGTGTTGTTTTATGCCCCTGAGCTTTGAGGTGATTTGATACACCAGAACATCAAGGCGCCATATACTTCTGGTAGCTGGCAGGCCTTGGCTCCGAGCCTAGCTGTCTACCTCCAGGATCTCTACTTTTTGCCACTGGGCTCCACGATCTGTGAAGACGACTGCATCCGTGTGCTAGGGCTGCCATAACAAAGCACCACAGACTGGGTGGTTTAAACAGAAATTATTTTCACATAATGTGAGAGGCTGAAAGTCCAAGATCAAGGAGTTGGCAGGGTTGCTCTTTTCCGAAGTCTTTCTCCTTGGCTTATGGATGCTGTCTTCGCATGGTCTTCACTTCATGCGTGCCTGTGTCCCTGTCTTCTAAGGACAGAGCCCACACATGACCTCAATTTACCTTAATTACCTCTCAAAAGGCCCTACCTCTAGTCCAGTACAGTTATATTCTGTGGTACTGGGGGTGAGAATGTCAACACGTGAGTTTTGGGGAGACACAGCTTAACCTGTAACAACCACCTACAGGGCGTGGAGCTCTGGCTGCTGTCTCACTAACCTTCCTGCCTTCATCTACTTACCTTCCAGGGCAGTGGTTTTAGACCCTGGCTGTACGTTAAGAGTCATCTGGTGACTTAAAAAAAAAAAAAGCTATAGCCACACCTTACCCCCCACCAATTAAAACAGAATCTCTGGGGCCCAGCCTGGACATCA
The DNA here is from genome assembly GCF_048773025.1 of Camelus bactrianus. Taxonomy (NCBI): domain Eukaryota; kingdom Metazoa; phylum Chordata; class Mammalia; order Artiodactyla; family Camelidae; genus Camelus; species Camelus bactrianus. The sequence goes on from NC_133543.1 coordinate 54,331,220, forward strand.
GCATGTTTTTAAAAGTCCTGTTGGGAACGGGGAGGGGGGTGATAGCTCAGGGGCAGAGCGCATGCTGAGCATGCACGAGGTCCTGGGTTCAATCCCCAGTACCTCCATTAGAAAGTGAAATAAAATTAAGTTCCTGCATGAGCCTAATGTGCAGCCAGGGTTGAGAATGGTGGCAGAGGGGTCTGATGAGAGCAGTGAGCCAGGCAGGAGAAGCAGAAGTGAGGGGCACCTGGGGCAGCAAATTGCTGCTTTGGTTACAGGAAGAGAAATAAAAGTCACATACAATCCTAATGTTTGTTTCACAGTAGCTTAGGTATGAAGAGGATGGGGTATCCAGTGGAATAGAAAGCAGAAGATACAGGAAAGTATCCATCGCACTAGTTAATTACATGACATTAGAACCCCTTGCCCCCCAAAAAGGGCAGGAAAGCACAAAATATTCAGTGGCAGTGAAGTAACACAGATGAACAACTAGATTTTGGTGTGAGTTTCCCCAGTTAGAGCCTGATTTTCATGTTTTACTTGGGAAGTGTGTAACTGAGCAGAATTTATTAAAGCTATTTTATAAAATGCAAAAATCAGCTGCTGGCAATACTGCTCAGCCCAGGAGCTCGCTACCCACATGCCAGGAATCACAAGTTTGATCTCTGTTCACATGCAGAAGTCCTCGCCGGGGCCACAAACACTCAGCAGACCTCTATTCCAGACAGATTTTTCTTTCCAACTCCCAGCCTTCCCCTTTGACTGTTTCTGGGGCTGCGTGTTGCTTGTGAATTGACACGAGGGATGTTGCCTATTCCTGAAGTCATTTATATTGGTATTAAGACAGTAAATTCTTTATGAAATAAAAATCAATAGTCACCGACATCCTGAGTAGTGAGGAAAATAATTGTTTATGGCACTCAGCTTAAGCTGTTCTGGTAATCACGTTGAAAAATACAATATTTATTCATTAGATCAAATTTAATGAGGCCTCCTGGCAGTAATTATAAAAATTACTGTAGCAGTAAATTACTAATGAGTTGTGATGTGCTTCCTACCTGTGAAGAAGGACTGGGGGTTGAAAAAGCCCGCTACCCAGATGAGGCTGCGAGGGAGGGAGCCCTGTAGGCCCCTCACCCAGGCAGGAGAGGAGCAGTGTACCCAGACCACAAAAGCAAACAAGAAAAAAAGACCAAGGACACGCAACCGGGGTGAGGGGTGGGGGGTGGATTCTTGCAGCCGTCAGAACGCGGTAAAGATTAGAGCGTTCTTTTCCCAAAGGTGAGCATCATCTCAGGGACGTGGAGTTGCCGGCGTGCTGGGGTCACGGAGGAGCACTAATCTGATTCCTGGGAAGGACGGAGCTTCTTATTAAGGCTAGGAAATGATTTCAGACACAGGCCGCCCGCCAAGTCTGGGGGCTCGACTCTGACTGCCGAGGTGCGGGTTCTGCTCCGCGCTTTCAAAACCGGCCGCTGAGCCTGGCGCCTGCTCTAACGCAAACACGGTCGATGGTCTTGTTTTGTTTGTTTTGTTTTGTTTTGTTTTGTTTTTTACAAGCTCCTGGGGGTTTCTTCCTCCTCTGAAGGCTCAGAACTAACCAGAATTTTTGCTCTTCTATTTATAGGATGGAGCTAAGTTGTTTTCTTTCTTTCCTTTTTTTTTTAAGGATGCAAGTAATTAATTATGATTGAAAGCCTATATATAAAAAAGCCAGAAAATATATTGATCTGAGGGCAGGCACAATTAAAAAAAAATACAGTAGCTGAGTTAAATGGGAACATTAAACCTTGATGAGGTGTGGTTCGACACAGCTTTGTCCTGCAGTTTTCTGGATTAATGTATACGGTGGATATTAGCCCTGCCCCATAACAGGGCTACTATGTCAGGTCACAGTGGTAACCTTTGTTCCCCAGTCACAGAACCATGCCTGCCAAGGAGGGACCAGCCAAGCCAGATGAGGTCCTCCCACCTACCGGCGGCTGGAATCTGGTACCCAGTAGAAATGCCCGCTGAAGCCTCAGCACAGCATCCCCCTTCCAAAGCAACGTCTCTCAAGATAGCGGGCAGGCTGTCGTCTGGAGTGACAGCTATCTATTCAGGTAGTGGCTGCTTTTGTCTTCTCACTTGTAACACCAAGAGGGTTTTTGTTTAACTTTGAGAAGTTCTGACAGCATCTCAGAATGTCGTACACCAAGTGGGTTCAGCCCCTCCTCACACGGGGAGGATGCAATGACATTAGAGTGTACATTTTTTTTTCTTTAAATTGCAGATGCCTTAAAATGAGATTGTCAGGTTTGTTGGCTTGTCATATGAAAGTATCAAGATTGTCACAGTGTATTATATCACTATAATATGATCATTGTACACGAAACTAATGAGTAATATTGTACTTACTCAATAGTGGTGGGACTGAGTCACATTACCATTAAAAATGGTGAGCAGCCTTGCATTTTACCAGAGAACCTAGGAAACATGGCTACGCTGCGGACATGAGGCTGGAATTTCATCACCCAGGGACAGTCAAGATGCCCTCTTTGCAGAGGGAGGAGTACCGGGGTCAAGACGAGGTGAGACCAGAGCAGAAGGGAGGCAGGGCTCCACAGGGAGACTGGGGAATCTTGCACGATACCACCACACCAGCGGCGCTGTTTCAGGGAGACTGAAGCACCCTATAGGTACTCAGAAGATGATTTCTGAAGGAAGGAATCAATGTCAATTGTGAGTCTTCTTCACAGTTAGAATCACATGCGGCTAAACTAGAAGCAATTTGAAGAGGAGTGTTATCTGCCTTGCTGAAGCCCTCCTTGGCCATTCATTCCTTCATCAAATGTTAATAAGCCCTCCCGCGTGCCTGGCACTAGGCACTGGGCACCCAGTGGTGCAGTCATCAGGCACGGACCTGCCTTGTGAGGCCCGCAGTGCAGACATTGAACAAGTACACATCCAGACTCACATGCAGGGTCTGTGTGGTGGAAGTGCTGGGGAGGGAGAGACCTCATTTATTGGAGGAAGTGATATTGGAGCTGAGAACTGAAAGGATGAGGCCTTAGGAGGGGAACGGTGATGGGAGAACATTTGAGGCACAGGAAGCAGCATTCCTGTGTGGGAAACTATGCAGATTCCGTGGGAACAGACGACAGGTCAGAGGGATGGAGGGAAGAGGTGGGTGGCCCCAACAGGCACCGTGTGAAGAATGTGACCTCCGGGGTCACACAGACCTGAGTTTGAATTCAGACCAGGCAACCTCTCTGTGTTGTAAGGGACTAAATAACACCCTCTGGGAAGCCCTTAGCACAAGTCGTGGCATGTAGTGGAAATTCAGTGCCTGGAAATAATCATAACTGTTACTGAGGGGCAGGCTGGTGAGCTTATTGCTATGTGACAGCATGCAGACAGCCTAGTGCTTGTGCTAAATGGACTTTAGGGGCATTGGGCAGACAAAGGTAAGGCATGTGAAGGCATCGCAGTGCCATCATACCTGAGTCAGGACATAGAGAACAGAAGAGCGGGTACTTACATGGCTTCATGACAACAATATCCCAAAGTAAACATTCATTGACGTGTGGTAGATTAGCTTGCACATCATAATTTATTTGAGATTTGTTCAGTCAACAAACTGCACAACCATACTCAGAAGCTCTGAGTCCAACACACCGTTCTTTGAGTGCCTACAGAGTGGTAAATCCGTAAGCACTGAAAAGTCTATATTTTTCCCAGGCCAGACTGCTCTTGTGCTTGCTATTATGGGAAGTCTGTTTCCTAAAACTAAGATTTGCGGGGTTTATCTTTTCTAAAAGATGCATGTACATTCCTCTCACTAATGTTATCGCGCACAACTCTCACATTTGAAGAGGCTTTCCCGCAAGAACTGCAAGAGAAGTTAAAAATTTTGCACCCAGAGCCCTCCCAGAGGTCAACGATGTCGATGTTTGGAGGATGTCGAATTGGATCTTTGCTACCCCTGAACTCCATGTCCCCGGACCCAGGAGTGGTAAAAGTTTCCTCATGAGCCCATCAAAGGCTAGTTGAGGTTCATTTGGCATGAGTGGGTCATGAACATATTTATAAAGGATTAACCTGGGCCTCGTAGCTCAGGAAGACGATTTGGTTAAACATATATTTCATCCCATTTGTTTTCTTCATCTGTACTTTCCCTTAGTTCTCCGTGATGAGTCATTGTCGTTGAGGGTATCCTGTGCATCGTTAATTCCTGCTAGGGGAGACATAGCACTCTCCAACCTGTACGTCCAGAGGTTTATAAAGCTCTTATTTTCCAAGAATTTCTGTCTAGAGGAAAAGCGTCCACTGATGGGTTGACTGAGCTTTGTCACCAAAATGGCTGAATGAATGAGATGTGGGCATTCTGAACTGTCTCATCACTTCCAAATGCATCAACCTGGGAGTGGTGGGGAGGGGAGATCGGGGAAGAGGCAGCAGAAGAGCAGACACAGACTGGAGGCTCACAGCCCTGCCAGGCGCGGCTTTGTCTGGCCCGGCCTGCCTCTGGTACGCCGGGGCACCCGCACACCCTCACGCAGCTCTGCTCTCCCTCGCCGGCAAGCCTGCTGCCCCCAAACTCTTTTTAGAGCGCCAGGTCCGAGTGTGGCTGACAGGGCCATCTGCTCCAGGCACATGGTCAGCTCTTTGTGGAAGCTGCTTATCGGGGGTACTTTAGAACTCAGCCTCTTTGTCCCGCAAACAGCATACTTCTGTTGGCTTTTTTCCCCCTAAATTGAACCACTCCTGTCCCTAATTGTGTCGCTCCTGCTGTCACCTCCTAGCCATCAGAGCCCGTGGCATGGTTCTGATTGTGTGGCGATGCGTCCTTGAAGCATTCTTTTTGTTGTGTTCAATAGCTCTCCTTCAGCTCACAACACAGTGGTCGCAACGGTTTCCTAGGGTCACCCATTCTGCACTGAGGACCAGCCCAGAAAAGCTCAGTCATAATGAACAGGGCTTCAGACGGACAGACACACACACGGGCTTGAGAGCCCTCCTGGCTTCGGTCACTCTAACAAGATTTTGTCATTTGTGGCTTTTGCGCATTGGAAAAACTTTCATCTCTGAGTTTCTATGGGCTATAAATACTTGGTAGGTTAAAAAGGAACCATTCAGAACATGAAATAAACAGAACCTGGCACGTACACAGCAACACACCTCAACGGAGCCCTTCAACTTGTAGGCCAGAGCCGCGGGGATCTGAGACGGGCCTGCCTTCAGCTCCTCTCTCATTCACTTCCCTCCCGGGCTGGACACTGCTCTGGTTTATGACCTCTTTTGGTTGGATGTTTTCCTAATGAGGCAGGAGGATGAGGTCTCCATGTTACTTACACCTTTTAACCGCGAAGTAAAAACTGTTGATTTCGTTGGGAAGGGGGATAATGTGCACAATGTATGGAAAACATGGCATAGGTAATGTGCGTCTCCCACAAATTAAGAAATGAGTCTGGCCGAGGGAGGCTCTATCTTCATTCTGAAAAATCACGACAGCCCTGGCCTTTATGGCTTTATTTGTTTTCTAAATAACTGCTTTCTGATTTTTTTTTTCAGAGTATAAGAGAAATATGTGATGTAAAAGCAATTTAAGTAATGGAGAAAGATAGACTAAGAAAAATAAACATCAGTCATATTTTCCAAAGATTGTAGCCTTAATACCTTCAATCTTATGTTTTCCTTTCTTTTTTTTTACATTGCAGTATAAAATACACATAGAAAAGTACATAAATCATAAATGCACATCTCAACATTAAAAAAAATTTTAATTGTATATATCCATATCACCACCACCCACATCAAAACATCCTTTGTACCACAGGAAAGTCTGTCATGTCCCTCCTAGTTAGTAGCCCTCCAGAGGTCCCTTCCTAGCACATATAATACACATATCCCATTTTTATACTTTGTTCTCTCTATATTACACTTTTTATGCTTATGTATATCAGGCATTTTTACAAAAACGAACCAAGTTCTTCAGATAGTATTGTGATCTGACCTTCTCACTTTATATAATGAAAATTTCACATTTTTATACATATAATAAAATATTTGTATAACATCACTTTATATAATACCAATAAATCTCACATTCATATAATATTCAAATATACAATTTACATAATTATCACTTCATATATTTCTATGTCAATAAATCTAAAATTAACCATCATATGTTCATAACGGCTGCGTCCCATTATTAAGTGTAGCGTAATTTGTAAACTGCTTTCCTACTGATGGGCATTCAGCATTGTTCTCTTTTGATTATATTTAGAAATTGCCATCAGGGTAACATTTGTGAGCAAACTTATTCCACACGCTTTGTAATCCTATTTTACCGTTAAGTGTGAGTATTTCTTAAATGCTTCTACATTTTTATATTATCCATCTCTTTTGTTGCACATTTTCTTTCTCTAGCACACACTCATCTTTCAGCACTCTGTGTGTGTGTGTTTATTCTATGTTATTGTTAATCTAATAGTCCCAATCTAGCATAGTTTTGGAGCAGGAGACAGAAAGTATGTTCGGGTCCACACACCATGTCAGGAGGTTTTAAAAGTCATTTTAAAATTCTCGTCAAATTTCATTTCATTTCTTCACAGATCATTCTATTTACGGGGCAAAACAAAAGAAAAAAAAAAAAAGAAAAAAGGGTACCTGGCTTAAGTCCTCCGATTCCGTCATTATTGTAACGTCACCCCTTCCCCTAGAAAGCGCCTCTGTGAACACGCACAGTGTGTTTCTTTCTGCTGTAATCCATGAATGTCACTGCCCTGGTTTGTTAGCCCCAGCCTCAGGCTTTTTGTACAATACTCCATGCTTTTTATTCAGAGTTAGAGTCTGTCATACAAAATTCCAGTGCTGTGGGTTGGCACGCTTGCTGAATTTTCGAATCATGGGTTCATTTTCCTGGTCAGTTATTTAATTTATTTTTTACAGACATCTTTTATTTTCAGTCAAAAAGACAAGTAAAAATAATTCTCAGAGATATGTATTTAAAGTAAAAGGGGTTTTTATTAGGATGTTTGTTTATGTCGACTCTACAGAATTCTTTTTAGTGTAGAAGCCACAGGGATTATTATTTCTTTGTCATGGAATCCCTAGATCTTTGTGGGAGGCCTAGAAGAACCAGTTTCTCTTCCATTTAAACAAATTCAATTCAATTCACTCGCATTGGCAGAGCACACCAAAATCTTACTTTTCTCAGCCAAGGAGAGCAAAGTCAGCCTGGGAGGTTTTTTTAAATGGATTTTTTTTCATCTTTCTTTTTTTTTTTTTTTGGCCTGAGCGATATATATATATATCTCCGCATACTCTCCTCTCCAAAGCAATGAAGGCACATGAAGTTTCTCTCCTAAAACCCTTCCTGGCTAGGAGATTATGTGTGAGTGAAAGAAAGTAAAAATTTTGTATAGGCTTAAAAGAAACAGCCAAGCAAATTAATACCTGTTTGAAAATATTCAAGGAAACATCTGAAATGTAAAAAATAAAATTTGGTCTCTCGTGGTCCCATGACCTCAGGATTAATCATTGTTAATAGTTGGCATTTGTTATCATGCTTTAGAAATAAAATGTAAGATTGCACTATTCATATCATGATGCAAAAAGCTGTTTTCACTCCACCCACACTGGACACATCTCTCTGGCAGAACACAAAGATCTGTCCCATTAAAATGGCAGCAGGAGATTCCATAGTATGAATCCCTATACTTTTTAAACCATTTTCTATCAGTGGACATCTAGGTTTTCTAGAGATTTTCTGTTTAAGAACCTGTGTATTGAATCTAAATGTCTCACAGGTCCAGCTATAATTCTAGCCACAAAGCTTAGCCAGTCACAATTGGAGGCTGGTGGTTTTCATTCATTTCTGTTCTCAGAAAAGAGGGAATGGGGCAATCCATAACCAGTGACTGGCCTGCCCACCCAGTACACAAGTATAAACATAAAACCCATTCTCTCCTTTTTCCATCCCAGCCTCCCCTAACTCCCTCCTCCCACACACCTTCCCCCTGCCCCCCACCCATCAAATGGGAAAAAAAGGTTCTAAGAGAAAGTTCTGGGCTTCCGGGAGGCGGATGTATACAAACTCCTTTGGAGAAATGGCTGCATTATATTTTTCTGGTTCCATATTCCTAGTTTTCTCCTACAAGTTATCTGGATTGTTCCGCATTTATGAAATATTGACTATTCTCTATGAGAGGGTTTCCAGTGGCTGGAGGGTTATGGTTGATGACACAATGTAGTAGCAGTTCCACCGCAAGTCCAGCATTCCTGATTCTAACAGAACGCTCTTGAGTTCGGCATACGGTGTTTTGAGTCTTCACATTCATGCTCCCCCTCCTCCATCGTGGAAAATAACAGAGTACGCTAATAAGCTGAAAACTGCACACACAGGATGGCTTTCAGACTTACACGTTAAAAGGGCACAGTTCGGTGTGTTGTGTTTGTACTGTCAGCCCATGAAAAATAGACAAGATATAGGAAAAAAGGAAAGCAATTTACCAGAACCAGATACACATACATGATACTTCACATTACATATTTGCTTGATGGACACAGTGACATCCATACTGACTGACTGTCAGCATGTGCCTCTCCCCTGAGCCAGGCACTCAGATGGATCAGCTGGGCTCAGGCAAGTGTCAGGAAGATTATCAAAAGAAAGAGCTGTCTGTAGTTGCTCCCTTTCTGAAAAGATTGACAACTCACCCTAACAAAAGGAAACATTAGTGTGCTATTTGCGTCTCAGAAAGAGACTGATAAGATGACGTGATAAATGGCGGGGTGGAGGTGGGAGGAAGGTTGCCATAAAAACACACAAGGTAGCTAAATGGTGTAGTGCAAAGAAAACCTCAGCCCGCACAATTGTCGAGGCTTGTTTATTTTAAGAAGGTGAGCTGGTCTGAACCACAGAAGTGTCTGCAGATGTCTAGCCTAAGTTCTCTAGCCAGTGTTGCCAACAGCTTTAAGAGAACTCTTTAAGAATTCCGTGCTTTCCCTTTCATATCTTTTCTCTAGTTGCTTGACTGTGCCCACTGCACAAGAAGATACAGTGTACCCTGCAGCAAGAAGGATTTAGGCAGATCCAGTCCCTCCATGAAATTCAGAGTGGGATCATCATCTGGCAAAGCCCCAGGAACAGGGGTTTGTCTGTTGGATTCACTGAGGGCGTTTATTATGATTCTGAAACACATTGGATGAACTTGAGTGCATCTGAATAGGAAATTGTCCCCCGGAGATGCTTTACCCCTCATGAATTGCAGGGATGGCACCGATTTCAAGTGTTTTCAGGTCACCTCGGCAGGCTTGCTTCTCTAGCTCATACACAGCCGTTGATACACTGTGAACAAGTTGCACTTGGAGATGAAAATGCTTTGGCAGACAGCTGAAGTCCACGCGGCACCTGCAGGAAGCAGTTACTTTTCTCCTGACCCGGTGTTCTCGTAACATTCCCTGGCCCCCAAAGTGCTCCTGGGGGGAGTCCCCCGCCCACAGCAAACTAGACCATGTCTAGTAGGTGGGAGGGCTCCTCTGGCCTGGGCAGAGCTGATTCTGGATCTCAAGTGCCTGCTGCCAGAGCTCAGCCTTGGGCCCGGCTGGGCCCTCTAGGTGCCCTCAGGATCGGGCCTGGAGTGGGTCCTTAACAAATGCTTGCTGAACTTGGTTGGTCCAGAGTCGCTGAGGGTTTTGCTCAGCGTGGATCTCAGGAAGAGGGTTCTGACTGAGCCTGGGTCTCCACGTGCCCCAGTGGGGTCCAAGGGTTTCTGCCGCACAAACTTCCTCCACGCACAAGCTTTGGCTTTTGGAGTTCACAATGGGGGCTACTCAGTGAGTCAAGACAGAGTCTTGCATGTGCATCTGAAAGGCCAGGTGCTGGCAGAGGTGGAGAGGAAAGTCTGGGCTTTGTGCGCTCTCAGCCTGCAGGCACCGACTGGGTGGGAAATAGCACATTCTGTCCACAATTTGGTGTGGGTAGAAAACATGTCAAAATCAAATACCAGTAATAACCATGGGGCAGAGGAGCTTTCTGATTTTTTAGAAAGTGTTTCTTCCTGCTCTGTGGGTGCTGGCCTCTACTATTACATCCTTTGATGACCAACTTCACTATAGTTTTTAAATGCCATACTTTCTCCTGAGACTTAAAGTAGCTGGAATCCCAGTGTGATTAACCTTTAGTCCCTGAGTGGTTTACATTCCTTTGAAAGCTGTTCTTTTCAGGCTGACCAGGTGGGAGGCCATGGTGATCCATCCACACCCCATTGATGGAAGGGCTACAATGAACAGTAAGACGTGTCTTTGTTGGTCAGTGGGAATGACATGATCAGGTTATGCTAGTCATTAATTTGGTGACTTCAGAGGCATTGGGAAGCCCTCAGCCTGCCCACAGAGGAGGCCAGATACAGGTCTGGGTCTCTCCACACTTGCGTGACTTCTGGGAGAGAAACTGACTCCCCCGGGACCAACATTTATTTATTTTTTAAATAATTTTTTGGTTACATTTATTTTCTTTTTTGGCAGGGGTGGGGATAATTAGGTTTGTGTGTTTGTTTAATGGAGGTACAAGGGATTGAACCCAGGACCTTGTGCAGCTAAGCACGTACTCTACCACTGAGCTATTCCCCCCCGGCCCCCTGTCTTTATCTTTTGAAGGCCTCTTGGCTCTGTCTGAGCCCCTGGAGAACCCACGTCACCACCAACAAACACATTCCATAAAAAACATCTAGTTGTACCGTTCCTCCTCTAGGCAGCCTCCTGTTTCCATTTCAGGTTATGGGACCCTCTCACCCCTAGGAGTACTGAGGCAAACCTGGAAATTTGGGGGGAGCCCTAGAGCTAAAGTGGTTTAGAAGCCAGTGGTTGAGGGAAAGGGCGAGTAAGTAGAAAGTCTTGTGAGGAAACTCTCGTGAGGCCTGGGAGAAGAAGGCAGGCAAACAAGCCAGAAAGGGGAGTCAGGGACACTAAAAGGAAGAGGGAAGGAGGTGAGGTGTGTGGGTTAGAGAAACACACAGAGAAAGAGAGAACAATGAGAAGGCCGGGGGAGAGGCTGACACAAAAGGTCAAAATGCGGGCAGTGGCCCAGTTCCCGGGAATCCCAGCCCCTTCCCCAAAGTAGGAACAGTCCTCCCACTTGTCAGCATATGAAGTTACCAAGCCCATAAAAACTAACAGCCCCCACACGTCGTGGCCACTCTCCCTTCTGAGTGAGACGGACAGCTCGCACGCTGTCTGTGGAGTGTGTATCTACCTTTACTTTAAACTGAGCACCCAAACCCTGCTCCTCGTGGCCTTTCTCTTGCCTTCTGAGATGGCCTGCTCTCTGTCTATGGAGCACGTATCTCTCTGAATAAATCTACCTTTACTTTAAAAAAAAAAAGAGGCCAGGGAGAGAAATCAAATCACTTGAGTGAAAATGCGCCCAAATGGCAACAACCAAAACCAAACAACAAAAACAACATCAAATCCCAGAGAATGGAGTCCTGCCCAAATTCTCTAAGGTCAGCAACACCCACCAGGTACCCTGACAGTGACACCAGGTGGCTGATGAGGCTGCACAGGAGTCAGCATAAACTATTATACCCTAAAAGGGCAAGCTTTTTTCTACAAGCCAACCCTGAAGTTGAAATAGAATTGTAAGAAACCTAAATACCATCTAATCCAACTATACAGCTGAGGATACAGGGTCCTCAAATATCAAAAATGACCAACCAACCAAACAAAAAATACACTCCATTGTGCAGATGTAGCACTTCATGTAACCAGCCCAGCTTTTTGTTGTTATTAATCCTTTAAAAAATAAAATCTACCTTAGAGTTCATTGCCTTGTGGTCAATAATGGGGAACTAATATGAAAGCAGAAATCGTGATGATCTGAGCATGATATTGATCAATGCAGATGCACACAGGAGATTACTGTGGAAAGTTAATCACGAGGAAAAATCATCACAAACACATGGACAGTAACTTCTGATGTAAAATAGTTTGTTGAAGAGAAAGCATAATTTGACTAGTCTTGTCTTTCCTTTACAGTCATCCTTAGGTCCCCTTGGAGATTGTTTCTAGAACCCCCACAGATACCAAAACCCTTGGATGCTCAAGACTCTTATATAAATTAAAATGGTGTAGTATTTGCATATAACTCGTGCACATCCTCCCATATACTTTAAGTCATCTCTAGATCACTTATAATACCTAATCCAATGTAAATGCTATGTAAATACTTGTAAATACAATGTAAATGCCATGTAAATAGTTGCTGGTGCACAGCAAATTCAAGTTCTGCTTTTTGGAACATTCTGAAAAATTTTTTCCAAATATTCAATCCTCTGTTGGTTGAATTCATGGATATGGAACCCAAGGATACAGAGGGCTAACTGGATATTCTAGAAGGTTACAGAGAGCCACTTACTATTCTAGAAAAAACATCAGATGTAGCCCATGTGCTTTTGGAAGTTTTTAAAGAATACCATACAGTAGTAGGCTCATCAAATGTAAAAGAAAACAGAGGAATTCTAAATATTTTTGGTGTCTTATACAGACAATTAGAATGCAGGGGTCTGTTTGTTCTAGTTATATTTGACTATGGTTTCATCTAAATTATGCACCAAATGAAGCATTTGGATGGGGCAAAAAACACATTTTCGATATTAGAGTATAAATCAGCAAATACTGGGCAGACAGAATGTTATCCTGGATCTTTATTTTTATTTTTTGTTTTCAGGGGAGGAGGGGTTAATTAGGTTTATTTATTTATTTATTTATTTATTTATTTCAGAGGAGGGACTGGGGATTGAACCCAGGATCTAGCACATGCTAAGCATGCACTCTACCATTTGAGCTATTCCCTCCCCACTACCCTGATCTTTAAAAAGCAATTCTTCTCTTGGAAAAAACAGAAAAATATTTTTATAGGGAGGAAAATGAAGAAAGGAAAATATTTGAGAGAGTTACAACTGACACTGTAAATTGAGGATGGGTTCTCTCTCTTACAATTCCTTATATGGCTAGGTCTTATCAATTATTGAAAATAAAAGAAAAGATCTTTATGATTTTAAAGAGTGGTTTATGTAGTTTGATTTGTTTTATTGGGTATTTTTTTTTAAGCTGTAGTACCATTTCCTGCTTCGCTTTGGTCAAATTGAAGGGAAGAGAACAATCAAACAAGAAAATAGCTATGTTAAGTGAAGTCAATGGCCATACAGAAGAACACACACCCTTTGCCACTTTCGTGGGCAATTTCCCATTGCTGCGTGTATGGACCGCTCCCTCTGAGCACCTCTGTATTTACTAACCGCTGGTGGTGTCCCCACCAACACTGGGCTCCCGGGCTGTAGGACGAGCTATCCAATGTCACTGTCAGGAAGTCAATCTCTCCCTGAGGGAACAGGGCTAGCAGGGCCAGGTAACCCCTTGAGGCAGTCTTTCAACCATGCACCTTGGTGAGCTCTGGAAATCTGGGGAGAAGCCGCCATGAAACAGGGTGGGGTGGGCAAGAAACAGTCGTCTAGTGAAACCCGTTATTGTCATCATGGCTCGCGGTAGGTGCCCAGATCAGATGCGCAAGCCAACGATTCTGTTGCGGCAGTAGTGTTGATAATGACCCAACATTTATAATGCGTGCACGCCTGAACGAATCCATATCATTTAAACAATGTGCACAGAACACAATTATGAACTCTTCATTGACAAACATTCCAACTGGGCTGCTGCTGGTTCTTTTAGCTGAATTATTATGAAATACAAACATGGCCTTTTTTTTAAAAAAAAAGGGGGCAGACATTCCCTCTCTAATTTTTGAAGCTCTGTCTCATGGCAAAATATTATTATTCCATTTGTTCCAATTAAACAGTTTAATATTTAAGAAAATGACTTTTCCCTATTTAAATGAAAACAAGTAATATAGTTTGCAAAGTAAAAGGCAGGGCTTATCTTTAGACAAAAAAAAAAAAAAAAAAATTAAAAAAGAGAGAGAAAGACATGTATTGTCTACTTAACAATCAAAACACTCCAGTAAAATAAAGTAAAATCATGGTATCATAATAATGAGTTCTCTTTCAAATGGTTTGCTCTGAACTTAATTGTGTTCTTTATGTAATAGAATGACAAACGGTTTAATTCAGTATCAAATATTCATGAGCTGTGAATGTGCTGCATCACCAGAACGGGTGCAAGATCATAAACAAATACTGTAGCGTGAACAGAGATGGAAGCTAACAAAGTGGACGTCTGCACTGGTTTTCAGCATTATGTGGCTTGGAGTCCAAGAGAGAGAAGAGAGAAAGAGAACACTCTTTCCTAGCACCCTGAAGTGCGGCCGTGGGGAGAGTGACAGGGAGAGAGCGAGGATCGTGATGTGGATGCTCATAGCTCCTTCTCAGATCGGAAGGCTAAAAGCAGATGAGGGATTAGACCGCAGTGTGACAGAAATTCCCAGACACTTCAGAAGGATCGGAGTAGGATTTCTTTGTTAGAAAAGATAGTGTGTGAACTGAATTTTTTTTTCTTTAAGTTTAGGATGGCTAATTATCCTGAATCTAAAATTTAAAATGAACTGGATTCTGACCCCGCAGGGAGCTAGGTGAGCGCTTATCCTGCCTGTCATCCCCCTGGCTGTACCGCCTGCCCTGTGCATGGCAGGACTGCACAGGAAGACAGGTCTTTGGAAATAATGGAAATTGCAACTGGAAAACCCAGCTGTATTCTGTAGGTTCTGTGAGTCTTCTTAGACCTCCCTAGAACAAACCAATTAATTAATTAAATTAATTAATTTATTTTGGAGCAAAAAAAGGTTTACTGTAGGGCTGAGCAAGGAGAAAGGGTGGCTCGTGCTCGAAAAACCTGAACTCCTCGATGCAAACCAATTAATTTAGAATAACAGATTTCTTATTTTAGCCTCTCAGTGCCACACAGGTCTCTCTGCCTGTCTCTGTCTCTCTCTCCTAACTAACAGCGTTTTGCCTCACAGCAAGGGAGGGACAGCAGTTCAGAAGGAGAGGGGAGTGTGTCAGTCATCAAGGACAATAAGCAGATTCCCTTTGCTTCAGAGGAGGCCCCATGCTACCATTTCACAGCTGCCATGTTCGGACTTTTCTAGGACGCATGAGTTCAGATAAGTATGAACACCACCCAGTGTGGAGGCAGGCCATTAGAGAAGCCCCATTCCCATCCCTGTAAGCAGTAATTTGGAGTTGCCTAAGAAATCTCTAAGAACTCCACAAAATTGAAATCAACCGTCCCAATGGCAGAGTTTTTGGTTATTAACTCTACCGTCTCCTGTTAGCTAAGCTCATTTGTTTTCCCTCCTGAGAGAAGAGCTCTTGCATCTAATCACGCCTAATCTTTCTGCAAAGATGTTTTCCTCCAAAACTGTGTAAATCAAGTTTTGTAAATCTAATCATATGTTTTATGCATCAGGAGAACTTGAAATGTAAAGGAATCCCATGGTGCATCCTTCTGTAAAATGAAGATCTGCTCCCTTATTCATTTTTGTAAATCTGAATCATTATTCAGTGGGTTGGAGGAGGTATGCCTTCATTTAGATTTTTGCATTTGATGTCTTTCCATTTCCTATTTTCGATGAGCCTGCAAATGGGCACACCGTCTACCTTCAGAGGAGGGAAACACAGAAAACACACTCTCCAGTCCTTAGGTTGTAAAAAGCCTCTGAACTCTGTGCCAGTGGATCATAATGAATCATCATCTGATTGAAAAAAACCCAGCAGAATACCTTGCCCCTACCCTGCACCATAAAGCCAGAGAGCCATTTTGGCCTCGATTCTCTCCTTTCCTTCATCATTCTATTTGGAAAATTAAAAAATGCGCAGAGTTCTCAATTTAAAATAGTCTATTAAAGCTTTACCTAGCAGGAATTCCCCAAATCGAGGGACATGAAATTACTCAGCCACCAGGGATCCTGGAGAGTCTGGTCTCTGAAGATGAAGTTAGAAATGAGGGAAGGTTTACTGATCGTTCTTTCACTAGAGAGAAACCACAGGGTCCCATAGCAAGGAAAGGCTTAGCAATCAGAGCAGAGTGAAACCAGATTCCCAGCCTCTGTGCTGTAGACCTCACTAAGGGCAACTTTCTTGATTTTTCCACCCCCTCATCCCCTGGATGTCAAGGGAAACATTTTTTTAGACTGTCTTTTTTCCATGATAGCAAAGCAGGGCTGTTCTTTCTTTCTCTTTCCCCTTCCCCCTCTCCCCACCTTCCTCTTTCCTTCTTTCCTTCTTTTTCTTTCATCCATCTAGATGGCCAACGCAAAGGTTCTGATATTTGAAAATGTAATTTTATTAGCAAGAAACTTGTCCTACAAGGACCTTGTTTTAATTTGGGAAATTCCCCAAACCTAAATTCCCAGCCTGAATCCTGATTGGATCAAGGCTGGGCAAACTGAAGTATCTTTCAGTAAAAGGGAAATAGCCTCGGGAAGGTAAGAATCACAAATGGCTGAACCGATGTCAGCTCCAGTCCTCGGACGAAGCCACTTTGTGAGAATAAAGTGGCTGACTGAAAGCTCACTCAATCAGGGCTCCACGCACTCTTGCGGGAAGTAATTCCGGACAGAGTTACGAAGCGCTTGGGCCGCCAGCAGGGGGAGCTCTAGCTCTGGAAACCCGTCAGCGGTCACCGAAAGCTTTTTACTGGGTCTAGATCTTTCCAAGGAGTTGAGCACCGAGTAGTCGCAGAGGTCGGTGAGGAGACCCACGGGTGACGTCGCTGAACCAGAAAGAGAGGTCTCCCTTCGCGTGGTCCCTGGACGCGGAGAGCAGTTAATACCTTTATAGAAGCAGAGCTGGTCCCCTGGCCGGATACAAGAGGCATTTTCGGAGCAGGTGACCGAAGTCTTTCAAAGAGAGCAGAGAAAAAGCCTTTTCTTCGTCCTTTCGCTTCCTCCGCCTCTGGGCACAAGTCTGTTTCTGTGGCCTGAGGTCTGAGAGGACACTCAAAAGACACATTTCTCAGGGGGAGCCTGCCAAGTGGAATAAGCTGCCGGTGGTTGGGATGAACCGGATTTCTCCATGCCATCAGTCAGCTCCGGGTCACTGCTGGGTTCCTGCTGCTCTGACTTTTTAGGAAGGAGACGCAGAAAACCCTTCAGTTGTAACTGTGTCAGGGCCAAGAGACTCCACTCCCCATGTCTTCTGTGCTTGGTGCAGAAGGTTCTGCAGAGAGAGGAAGGCAGTCCCACAAAACGAAGATACATGTTATAAAAGCCACTCCAGCCCAGGAAATAATCTAAATAATCTGAGAAGCAGCTGGTCTCCGAGCTGTGTCGTGTGGAACATTGCTGTCCCTAGGGAGCGCCCGGGTATTTCAGGGGGCAGAAAACTGCTGCCTTACAGAGTTGGAGAAAGGCTGTGCCCGACACCCGTGCACCCCTCCCCTACCCCCACCCATGGCGAGAAAGCTTGTTGCAAGTTCAAAGGAACCAGTGAAAACACCCGCTTAATTTTCTTTAATCCAGCTTTTCCATAATTTATCTAACCACGAACTATTTTTACCCTCTCCAGCAATTACCTATGCCCTAGGCACTTGAGTTCTAGGGGATACACTTAGAGAAATGCTGAGTACAGATGAAAAAGCCAAGTTCTAGGGGTGAAGAAACTTGCCTGCTTCTGCAGATGGGCTCTGAATCTGACTGTTGCTATGATCTTTGAGGAGTCATCTGGCCTTCCTGGGCCTCGGTTTCCTCTCCTGTGAAGTGATGATTGCGTCAGTTCTATGCATCTACGGGGCTCCCGGTTGAAAAGGGATCCCAGATGTTCAGATGCATTCAGAGCTCATAAAACCTATGTTTCTGAAGATGGAAACTGAGCACACATTTATGTCAAAAGTAAGTTGTAGACGTTTGTCTATGAATAGTCAAAACTGATGAAACCATCTGACAGGAGGAGGCATTATTCCTTTCTCTTTGTATTTGGTGTATAAACCACACTAGTGTGGCTACCTCTGTGTGTTTATCTTCCACTTTGCTTCATCTGTGGAATAGCTGCAGGCTTCGTTCTCTTTGCTTTTCATGGGCAAGACTGTGACAGTTTGTTTTTGTTGTTGTTTTGACTGAAGTATAGTTGATTTACATTGTTTTGTTAGTTTCTGGTGTACAGCACAGTGA
The DNA here is from genome assembly GCF_048773025.1 of Camelus bactrianus. NCBI lineage: Eukaryota > Metazoa > Chordata > Mammalia > Artiodactyla > Camelidae > Camelus > Camelus bactrianus. The sequence continues at coordinate 54,349,311 of NC_133543.1, forward strand.
TTCAGTTATACATATATATATCTCTATTCTTTTTCAGATTCTTATCCATTATAGGTTATTATAAGATATTGAATATAGTTCCCTGGGCTATACAGTAGGACCTTGTTGTTTATCTGTACAAGTTTTGATTTAATCCATGTGTAGAATGAGTTTTAATTGTTGATGACATTTATCCAGAATTTTTACAGGGATTCCACAGATTGCAAGGATTTACAGACTCCTCTGAGTGACAGCATGAACCAGAGTGTCTTTCGTAGTGGTCAGGGACTGGCATTAATGAAATGGTGCAAACTGGAAAGCATACACCTGAAGGTTTATTTCTAAATAGCTGTAAGGGACAGTGGTTAGAGTATCAGGTTCTCGGGGTTAAGAGTCTTTCTGCTCTTTCCCCGAATCCCTACCTCTCCTTCACTTGGAAGTGGAAGTGGTGTTACCTTGTATGCCTTTCCTTGGGGATGCTGATGAAGTGAATCAGAAGGAAGTTGGGGAGACGGGGGTTTGCAGTGTCTTGCTCAGGCCCATCTGCAAGTCTTTGTCCAGCAACATGGAACAAATCCAGCACATAATGATTGAGCACCTCCTATGTGTCAAATGCTTATTTATTCTCACCAAGTGGAAAGTCTTCTCTTCCAAGCTCTGGCTCAAGTTCTGGCTCCTTTCTGGAGCCTCCCCTGATCTCTCCAGCCTTTACTGATAGCTGCCAGATGCTAAACTGTTACAGGCAGACCACACAACTTAGCACTCGTTACATCCTGCCTTGTTGCTGTGGTCGTATATGAATTCCCAACTAGGATATAAGCGTCCTGAGAGCAGGGGCTACATCCTAACACTCTTCTCCTTGCCCGTGGTACCTCCTTAAATACAACTCACCAAATCACAACCAATCAAAGCAGAATCTGGGGAGTCCTCTAGACAAAAGGCCTCTGCACGTCTGAGCATTAAAATGTGTGTTTGAGCCAATGGGGTATGTCGTGTGTTATGTGCTCACAACTGTCATGTGTACTCTGTGTTTCAGTGGGTTTTTGTTAGCTTCAGGATTAGAGGCTCTGATTTTGGGTTTCCTTCTCACTATTTGTTGTTGATAATGTTGGGCAGTAAGACTTGTTGAACTCCATGGAATTAAGTGCCTTTCTGGGTGGTCTGAATTCATCTCCAAAGGCAACTTCCACTGATGTGGTCTTTTCCCTGGCTTTCTGTTTTACTAGTTTGCGGGCTAATTATGAGGCTTTCAGTCGGTTTGATGTAGCCACAGATGGCACCAACACCCCAGGTGGCCCAGAAGAGGATTTGTGGGGCTGTGGGGTCTGGGCTCTTTCAGAGGGACCCGCAGGGAAGTGGACGTTTGTCTCTGCCTTTCTCACGCCTCTCCTCCTGGCATCCTTGCCTACCTTGTGGAGTCTCTACCTCTACCTAACTCTGTACCTCCTCTGGAGCCCAGCTTAGGTGTTCCCTGCTGCAGGGTCATTGCCAAAGTAGGTTGGGGGCTGATAAGTGTTTACAGTGGGTCCCCTTCCAAGTGTGTACTTGTGTGAAAAATCAGTCTATCTGAAATACTCAGAAATCCTTCACAAAGCCTAACTGGTCCGGTCTTTCCCAATTATCCCAGTATGTAACCTTTGCATGTTTTTAGAGTCCGCAGAATGCTTCCATGCACAATGTCAGCTGAGCTGTAAAGCAACCAGGAGCGGGTGGTGGAGAGGCCGAGGGCAGGTGACTGGCACAAAGAGTGAGGAAGAGGTGGCAGGCGGGGGTCAGGTTCTTCTGACCCTCTCCTGCCCTGTGTTTTGCTTTGCGTTGTGGTCATTGTCAGAACTGTCCCTTACCCTCAGAGCCTGTACTAAGAGGTAGAGGACGAGTATTCAGTCTGAACACCTGGGACTAAAAGTCGGTCTGCCCCTCACATGCGAGTGAACGGTAGTGATGGTGATAATGACAGCTCCTGTGTATTCAGTACTTACTATGTATGAGGCACTGCACACATTTTATCTTGTTGTCTTAGTCTGTTTGGGTTGCTAATGCCAGAGACTTGCTAACCCCCTGCTAATACCAGGGTGGTTTATCAACAAGAAGCATTTATTCCTCACAGTTCTGGAGGCTGGGAAGTCCGAGATCAAGGAGATTTGGTGTCTGGGGAGAACCTACTTCCTGGTTCATAGACGGCTGTCTTCTCTCTGTACCTCACGTGGCAGACGGAAGGGGTGGGAGAGCTCTCTGGGGTCTCTTTGAAAGGGCACTAATCCCATTCATGAGGGCTCCACCCTCATGACCTGATCACTTCCCACAAGCCCCGCTTCCAAACACCATCATATTGGGGGTTAGGATTTAACATATGAATTTAGGGGGACACAGACATTCAGTCTGTAGCACTCATTTAATACTTCGCTGGAGCTTAGAGCAAGGGTTTCCAATCACCAACCGATAGTGCTGGGACTGAAAGCTGCATTTTGTCAGTTTTTAACCTGTGCTGATTCACAGTTTCTGCACTGGTTGTGGAAAGGATTAAATAAGATAAATAGCATGGTACCAGCCTGACCCATGGTGAGCTCACAGTAAACTCTAGGTCTGTCTCTCCATTCCCTCGAGTCTGGGCACCTGCCTAATCACTGTCCCCACCCCCAGGTAGATATTCCCTATGCTACAGTGCTTTGCAGAAGTTGTTTCTCAATAAAGTTTCATTGAGTTAAGTGGAAATCAAAGCTGAGAACGAGAAATTGTTTTGCTTTCCTAAGCGGGTGGAGGAAATACGTGAAGACCCAAGTGCCCACACTGCAAAGGCTGCTGGCATCTGTGATGGAGGATAATGACACTAGGGTTGTGGCTTTGGTCCCCAAACACTGTCGCTGGTTCTTTGCCCATCTCTCTGGCTGCCTCTTCGTAGTCTCCTTTTAGGCTTCTCTTTCTCTCTTCACCTCCATGTTACTGTGTCCAGGGGCTCCCTCTCCATTGTTAACTCACAGCACCGACTCCCTTCCTGCAGGTGCATTTATAGCCCCAGCACCTGCCCAGCTTGGAGCCCATACCTCATACATAGCACATCTTGTACTGAAGTCATTATTCCCTCATCCCGCTTAGCTGCTTTTCCTTTTAAGCTTATCTGTATCATTTCAGGTAAATGAGGGTTTTACTGTAAGAATACCTATGTTAGAGAACCCGTTAAAGCTGAAAAAACCAAAAACCAAAACCCGGCTTCAGGGGAAGCGCAACCACAGTCGGTCAGGAGAAGCGGGAACACAGAGCAGTCTGGGAGCGCAGGAGCTGGGGTGCTTCTCGTCGGGTCACTGCTGCTCGCCTTACTCAGCTCTCCAGGGTCTGCCCTACTTTGCACTTGCTCCTGAGTGGCTGGTCCACCCTTCAGGCTGCGCATCTTTTTCTTTCTACCTCATAGCTTCTTTAACTTTCCACTCCCTCACCTTGCCCAGAGTGTCTGCTTCTGCATGACTTTGGCTTGCCTTGACCCCTCACGACCAGACTCTGTCTGGCTCATGGAATCCGTGTGCATTCTGCCACCTCTAGCTCCCACTGGTCCTGCCCCTGAATCCCATGGAATCATTCTCTCAGTATTTTTGCAGTTCACGTTTGAGAAGATCTGATGGCTTAGCCCATATTTTCTCGCCAGACCACCTTACGGGCTGTTGGCCAACGTATATGGATTGGCTACCCTTGGGTCAGATCTGATCCAGTCAGCCGTGGCCAAGGGTAGGAGCCCTGGGCTGCCTTTCTTCAAGTGTTTCCACAACCTAAATGTCCTGTGCTAAGTGAAAAAGCCAGCTGTAAAAGATCACATATTGGATGATTTCACTTACATGAAATGTCTGGAATAGACAAATCTATAGAAACAGAAAGTAGATTAGTGGTTGCCTAGTGCTGGGGGTGAGTAGGGAGTTGGAGGATGGTAGCTAAGGGATGGGGTTTCTTTTTGGGGGTGATGAACAGGTTCTAGAACTGATTGAGGTGATGGTTGCAAAGTTTTGTGTATGTACTAAAAGCCATTGAAGTGTACACTTTATTTATTTTTATTACTTTGTTTTAGCTCAAAGGGTTTATTAATATCTTGAAGATAGTTGCTTATGAGTGAACATCCATTATCTCATATAGATACAAAATTAAAGAAATAGAAAAAAATTTTTTTCCTTGTAATAAGAACTCAGGATTAACTCTTAACAACTTTTATATATAACACACAGCACTTAATTTTATTTATCAGGTTGCCCGTTGCATCCTTAGTGCTTATTTATCTCATAACTGGAAGTTTGTACCCTTTGACTGCCTTCGTCTAATTCACCCTCCCCCCACCCCCGCCTCTGGTAACCACAAATCTGATCTCTTTTTCTGAGTTTGTTTGTTTTTGAAGTATAGTTGACCTATTAAGCTATGTTAGTTCCTGGTACACGGCATAGTGATTCCATATTTCTATACTTTTCAAAATGATCACCATGATAAATCTAGTTACCATTTGAAGCATACATTTTAAATGGGTATGGTAAGTGAATTATGTCTGAATAAAGCTGTTTTTAAAAAAGAGTGTTTCGTCAGGCAGTTTTCTGTAGGAGAGGTGTGTCATGGCAGATACCATATTCTCCTTAATTGTTTATCTTAACAAATGCCACCACTTTTTACTCATTTTGCCAAATCCAAGCTCTGGAATTTATTCTGACATCCCCACCTCTTTCAGTTCAGTGATTACCTCCTTCTCTGATTCCAACTATTAGTGCAGTAGTTGGCCTTAGTTTGGGTCAAGAGCTTCTCCTCTGTGCTCCAAAAGCATCTCACACGTGAGCATCTCATTTATTATTCCAGATTATACTTGGTGCTGTGCTAGCAAGTCTCTGGGCATCTTCCATCTCCTTTCCTAACACACTGCCTGATGCTATAGGTTCTTTAGAAGGTTTCTTGCACCTTAAGATGCACTATAAGATGGACGGAAAGGGCCAGTTATCATCTCTGCCCATGACCACTACCTTGGAAATCATACCAGTTACCTAACATATGTGTGCCAGTGGGAGAGTGACAGAATGTGTAGATGAGTGTATTTCCATCACTGTTATCCGCTGAAGCATCCAGAACACAAATGACGTTGTCAGAGCAATTATCCAGGGCAACTGGCAAACTACCAAGGACTCAGTTTCCACTCCCTGTGATTTGTGTTGAGCTTCCAATGTCCTCTGTGGCATGATATACTCTTTGGGGTGAGGGCAGACCCAGTGCTAGCAACACCTTATAAACCTCATTTTTCCAGTCATTTCTCTTCTGTGCCAAGCCCTGTGGCTGAAAGATTTGGGGCTGGGTGGAAAGGCAGGAGGGTGGGAGAAAGAGAGGGAGAGGACTGGCCTTCTCAGAAAACAACGATTGACTGAAATATGAAACATTGTATTGATAAAAGCAAAGCCTAGACGAAGAAAGTGGTTTGATATAGCACACTCTTTGAAAAAATCATGTGCATCTGTTTAGCACAATATACAACATAATGACAGCAATCTTCCCTGTTTGTATCTATTCATCTGATTATACAGAGTAACAATTCTTTTAGTTACACATTTATTTACCCAGGGATTCTTTTAATGGATAATAAGTTAGTAAATCAGATAGCATGTGTTCTGGATAATACTTTAGTAAACTGTCTACCACACAAGACAGTTGCAATTCACATTTTATATAATATCCAATGTTCCGTTAATACACAGAGCACAATGTGAAGCTATGAGCAGCTCTTCAAGAAGGACAAAGCAGATTTTAATGATTATTTAATACTGTTTGATCTAGACACATATTATGTTGAAAAGCTACAGATTTCAGTCCTGCAACACACCACAGATGTACCGGGAAATGTGGATGTTCTTGAAGCAGAATCCAGTGGCCTTCTTTTGATGCAGTTACCAAGACTGTTGGTGCTGAAGTTTCCTGTCTTTGCCTCTAGGATACATTCTGAGTTTTTTTAACTGTTGAAGCATCCAAACTTGAGCCCCCAAACATATATACTGTTCTTGGCAAAATAATGAACACCAATGAAAAGTGGCTGGTATTTAATTCAGGCCAATGAAATATGATAATAAAAACATACTTCTTTCTCTCTTTGTGAAGTGAGCACAGATGTCAACAGAATTCCCAGGCCTTTCTAGAATGTTGAGTGGACAGAAGTCTGACTGTTGGAGACTTGAAGACGGAAGAAGAGCAGCACTAAGGGGAAGGGCCCCTCACTTCCCCCCTCACACACCCCTGGGTCGGGCTGTCAGGTAAGTGCCGCTGCCACCGCCACAGACCTGTAGAGACAGCCTTGAATCTGCCCGGCACTAACCATTTGCAAACGTTCACGCCCTCTGTGTCACCTTACAGAGCTCACTGGGCGTCTCAAGGTCATTAAAAGGAGGTCTGTTGTGGTCTTTAAGACCACATTATGCATCTTATTTTAAAGAAAACGCCTTGGGTCAGAGTTTCATTGCACGGCACATTTGCACATTGCATTTGCAGTTGCATTTTTGCATTGCAGATCACTGGAAATGGACACCAGAACCCTTGCGTTTCAGCAAGTCATCCAACGGAGAGCCTCTGGGCTGCTTTAAGGAGTCACTTCCTAAAGGCGGGAAGAATCCACCCATTACACCTAATCAGAGACCGACACCAGTGAGACCTTTCTCCTCCTCCTGTGCCGTGGCATGGGTCAGTGTTCCCGGGTGCGGACCTGGGGTCCAGAGCATGGTGTTCACACTTGGCTTGTTCTCTGACAATCCCGCCAGACAGCTCCTGAGCCAGGGACTCCACAGCTTCACCAAGCCAGTTCCTTGGGACAGAATGAAAAGATACTGGCCATCTGAGCTACTTTCTTGAAATAATTTAGCAAAATTAGATTTGTTTCAGAGTAGAACAAAGTTTGAAGCTCTAGAGGGAAGAAGTCTGGCATTAATGAGTACTCACTATTTACCGAGCATTTTCTACATATTTTCTCATCTAGTAGATACAATGGCTTTAGAAAGTAGGTCTTATCATCCCCTTTTCCAGATGAGAAAACAAGATTCAAATTTGCACAGTTAATGAGGGGCCAGTCTCTGCGCCCAGCACTAGCTGGGCTGGTTTCTCTGCACCTGTGTGCCTCAAACCTGGCTACACAATCCTATCCCCTGGGAGTTAAAAAATACTCCACTGCCCCTGTTCCACACCCAGAGATTCTAAAGAAATTGCTCCGGGCTGGGGCCAGGGCATCAGTATTTTTAAGGAATTCACCGAGTGATTTTACCAAGCAGTTGGGATTAAGAACCACTGGGTTACATCACATCACTCACACAGTTACAGCCCCGCTGTGTCACATACATTTATCTGAATCACGTGGGTCACCAGTGACTAAGATCATCTGTACTAGGGGATGGACGAGAAAAAGTGGGTGCGCCTGAACACAATTAATTATCAGTCTTTTTTATGAACTTCTCAGGCATTAGTCCTTCCACAGGGAGATTTCAGCCTGTACTGACTTCTTTTTTTTTCCCCCCATTCCAATTCAACAAGCATCTTGAGATGTTTTAAATAAGTTAATTGAGCTATATTCTGATAGTGGTTGTTTTGTACCAAACCCATTCAAGGAACTCAAGAAAGGAAATGATCAAATGAAGTTGTATCATAGAGCACAGGGTTAAAAATTGGGTTAAAAATTTTAAACTTAGACATTTCCAATGGTTAATTTCTTTTCTTCATATTTATGATGGCAAATCTCTCAGTTGATTGGATTTTTGTTTCCTTTAATAACTACAATCTAGCTATTTTCCAAGTTGTTCCTGTGCTACAGATGTCTGTCCTGTGGACAAGAAACAGTGAAACCGAAACCATATGAAATGTGGACTTACACTTGAATCAGAACTAACTTCTTCATGGAACTTTTGCTTTTTTGGTGTTACAGGTATTTTCTTTTGATACGTTAATACCATTACTTTCCCACAAGGCTTTGGGGGCTCTTTATAAGGTACAAAAATTCTCCAACCCCCTCCCCCAAAACAAAACCAAAAACAACCCACTCATAATCTAGGAGTTAAATTATGTAAGCAATATGGTTGTGATTAGAAATATTAATGCTTATTGGAAGAAATGCTCTAAAATGCTAACAACCACCATCCTTGATGATTAAAGGTAGATGTAAAAAAATATCCAAACTAAACCCAAAAACTCTTTAGAGATTTTTTTAAAACTTTTTATCTGTGATCATGTTTACCATTTTCTTCCCAGACAGTGGCTCTGGGTTATTTTCAGGAGAGTCTTTTCTCTCTTTCTCCCTTTCTTTCTTTATTCTTTTTAAAAAAAATTTGCATCTTAGTAATTGACTTGCTCTAATAAAAACCTTTTATTTCAAACATATGGGAGTAGAGATTAAAAACACTAGCATTTTTGCTGAAAGTCCTTTAAAATGAACAAATATGCTTCCAAAGCTTTCTCGGACTTTTCTTTTTGAAACTCTCCCTCTCTCTCTCTCTATATATATACACACACACACACACACACATTTATATATGTATACATACTTACCCGATTACAGATTTCATTGAAAAAATAAAAGTAGAAGGATTTTGTATGGCTTAACAAGGAAGAAGATAAGTGAAAATAGGAGGCTTAATTCTTGCAAAAAAGCTTTCACTGTCGCACCATGTCAGGATTAAGAAAATAGGCACTGCAACCAGAATGCCTGAGGTTGATTCTGGTCATATGACTCTGGCAAATCACTTTTCTTCATTTGCCTCAATTTCTCCATCTGCAAAATGGGGCTAATATTTGCAAACTTCTCAATGGAGTTGCTCTGAGGATTCAATAAATTAATACACATAAACACTACCTGGCATATATTAAATGCTTAATACCTGACAGTTATTATTATTATTATTACTATTATTGTTTTAGATGGAATAGATATTTAGATCAATGGCAGAGCTAGTGAAATTGTGCAAAGTCTAATGTGGATACCCTATATTTTTAAAAAAAAGCTTTTCTCTTTTTGTTAAGTTTTTCTAAGCAAGGAGGGGCTCATGGGAGGCAGGAAGTGGGGCGTGGAGAGTGGCAGAGGACTATTTCAACTTGCCTTGCTTCCGTGCCATTCAAAAACTCGATTGTTTTTATCCTTGTATGCTACCCTGGGAGCTTCAACAGATACTAAAAACAAGTTCAGAATTATGTCCTAGTGGCCAGCTCTCCCGGCCCTAGGGGCCGGAGGCTGGGATCTTAGCAGGAAACCATGCTCTGAGCTTGGACTTAGAAAACACAAAGCTTTTCCCACAGGGGGATGGAAGGGTTGCAGCACATTTTCTTCCCTTCCTCCCCACTTTCTTCCCTCCTCGTTTTCTTCCTTTTTTTCTTTCTTATTACCTTTCTTTTACAAAATTATCAGTTCTTAAAAAACATCCTCTTGTGTAAATTTACCTGTTTGCCAACTGATCTACAAAAAGCGTCAGATAAAAAGGGAATAAGTTAACTAAAAATGTAACTAGAAAATTAATTAGGTGGCTAATGTAGCAAATAACTTCCACTACTCAATACTGGTGTTCCGCCGCATATATACCAGTATTGAGGGGGTTTCTCTGGGAGATGCACCCCACACCCGTGCACAGACACAGGGTTCATCCCCAGGTTTCCTTCTCCTCCTCCTAGTCCTCAGACAGCTCTCCTGCAGCTGAGGAGAGAAGTTGCTAGTTCTGTTGTCTGGGGTTTCTCACCCTGCCCCAGCTTGGAGGGCCCCTCAGAGGCCCTGGGCTCTGAAAGAATGCATCTCTTATATCTCTGCCAGCTTTCCTTTAACTACTGCATTTGATCACAACACTCTTTCCAGCAAAATTAAATATTAGAATAAAAATTATTTTCAGAAGTAGTCCTCACGTCTTCTCTTATAACTGGGACCACATTGTGAGTGCATGCCGTTGAGTATAAGGCGTTCTTCCTTTGGCTGTAAGTTCAGATGTCTTGTCTTCATTATAGAACAGTCCCATGCAAGCCCCAAATTGCTCATATTTCACTTTTATGTCTTTCAAGTTACTTAGTATATTATTCTTAAATCATCTATTCAAATTATTGCCTAAGTTTTCTTTAATTTTTGCCTCTACACCTTGGTATCCCCTCTGCCCTAAAGCTAATAGTTGTTTTCCTCTTAAAGAAACACAAGAAGCCTAAATCACCTAGTTTCTCACCCCCCATTATAGAGTGTTCTTTTAGTGACTTCCAGTCCTGGGCTTGCCGCCTACCATAGGATAAAGAAACTTGCCTTTGTTCGAGTAGAGGACTGGTACATCTGATTAGTCACAATTAAGTCATCAGACCAGGAACCAAGAAAAAGAGCTTAAAAATGTTAGATGAAGTGCTTTTTTATTAGAATATAGATTTTGGGGTCTGGATGGATCTCAGAAATGCATTAGGTTTGTCTAGAAATTTTCTAGATGAAGAAACCAACGACCCAGAGGTCTTTTCTTGGTCCAGTGCTAACACGACTAGTTAAACCTCCTGACACGTCCTCCTGCAACACTTTGTTCATTCAGTCAGTCTCCTTTCCTTCCTTCCCACAGTATTTATTCAGGCCTACTATGTACTTGTTTCATAAAAACAAAGGACCAAGAGGGATCTATTTTTGTAATTAAAAACCTGGGCAACATATGGTCTGACAAGTAGGAGAGTCCTAAATAGATGCAGAGAAACAGAATGTTTGAAATAGGAGCTAGCCTGGAAGATCTGATTTGTGTGGCCATTGTCACATGTAGCACACCGCTTTTGCTGTAATGCTATAGAATCCTGGTCCCAAACAAGGCAAGAACCAAAGAACAACAGGGAAGTACACACACACACACACAGTACACAACAAGGAAGACTCCTGCACGGAGGTGGAGCTGCCTCAGATGTCATTCCACAGACGATTCGTACACTGACATTTTGGCAAAATTTCCAGGCATTTCCATAAATCCTTTTAAAATTCTTCTTCCCTCCAGCTCGGTAAGACGGCCACATTTTTCGGGGCCTCAGACGAACAATAGCTTCCAAATGATATTTAAGAACAAGCCCCCAGCATGACCAGGGAGGCTCCCCGGCCCGGGAGAAAGGAAGGGCACCATATGCCCGGGGCTCTTTGTGTGCGGCCTCGCTGCCATTTTACAGCTGCCTTTGCCTCTTTATTTCACTTGGGGAGACAAGAGTTCCCCCGAAACGCACACGGGGGATTTGGGATTAAGCCTCATCTTCTCTCTCTCTAACCTGTAACGCCTTTCATCCTAACAAAGGTGGGAGGAGCCGACGAGAAGGATGCGGCAACCCGAGGAGGTCCGGGAGGAAGCCGGGCCTCGGTGGGGGGAGGGGACGGAGCCACCTTTTTAAACTTGCGGTCCCTCTGCCCTCAGTTTTTCTTCATCACACAGAAGCGCCATCTGTTCGCAGACTTGCTGCGCAGGCCATTTGTTTTCCATTCAGTAACAGCTTATGTAGGAAGCAGATTACGAAGTGAGCAAATATGCCACTGGCTGGAGCAGGGCTGTACTCTGTTCGTGCCCCTAAAACTTTACAGAGCGTCTGCAGCGAGCTCTGAGCGCTGCGCGGTCCTGACCCGCTGCGCCCCGGGGCGCGCCTCCGTCACCCCCGGACTGGATTAGCCCCTATGCGCTAAAGCCTCTAGTGTGTGTGTTGTTTTCTTTTGTTTTTTAACTGAGGTATAGTTGATTTACAGTGTTTTGTGGGTTTCTGGTGGACAGCATAGTGATCCAGTTATACATGTATATATTCTTTTTCATTGTAGGTTATTAAAAACTATTGAATATAGTTCCCTGTGCTATACAGTAGGACTTTGATATTTTTCTATTTTGTATATAGTAGTTTGTATCTGCAAATCCCAAACTCCTAATTTATCCCTCCCCTCCCCACCTTTCCACCTTGGTAACCATGCGTTTGTTTTCTGTGTCTGTGCGTCTGTTTTTGTTTTGTAAGTAAGTTCATTTGTGTCTTTTTTTTTTTTTTTTTAAGATTCCACATATGAGTGATATATGATGTTTGTCTTTCTCTGTCTGACTTACTTCACTTAGTACGGTAATCTCTAGGTCCATCTATGTTGCTGCAAATGGTATTATTTCCTTTTTTTTTTTTAATGTAAAGCCTTTCAGTGTTGATACATTCATTTATACTATATTTTAAAGTACCCTTAAATGATTTTTTTCCCCATGTTTTCCAATTTTTATTTTATTTTATCTTATTTATTTATTTAGTGTGCTAGCCTACTTGAGAACAGGAAATTTGCTGTCTTTCTGCACTCCCTTTTCTCTGGTTAGCTACAGAGTCAGCTCTATAATACACTGACATTTTGGCAAAATTTGCATTCTCTTAAATATTTAGACTTATTTGATGATGCTTTCAAAACTAACAAGTGGAATCAATCACAGAAGTGGCTGTAAACATCAGAATATCACCTTATGCTAGCTCAAAAAAAGAAAAGATACACTGTCTTTGACCTTTTTCGGTGTCCTTGGAGAAATGATCCAGGTACCATGATCTTCACTCTGGGCCATGGGACCTCCTGGTGACATGACTCTGTCATGCAAAACCCCCTCACATATCCCCTGGTGCTGGTATATTCCAGCTGACATTCCCAAATATTACTGGACAGTTTAGTCATTTAAAATTTTTCGATTATAAATAATGCTAGGTCTACATCTTTGAGCTTGAAGCTTTTTCTATTTTTAGAAATTTTTCTGAGACTACATTGTAAGAAGTAGAATTACAGAACCAGGTTTGTGATATTTTGAACTTAATCTTCAAACCCTACTACTTAAGAGAAGTTTACTGTTTTGAGCAGGAATGTGAAGGTCAGCTCCACTGGCTCATCATTGCCCTTTTATACGTGGTCGCCCAAACTTTCCTGAATAGCCTTGTCATCTTGCTCAACTAGAGTTTCATCTGTCAGACAAAATTTGGTGTTTATTTACTTGAAAAACCCCTAAAAATCCAGAAATATGAATTGCTATTAAAATTATCCCTGGGGAGAAGGTATAGCTCAGTGGTAGAACACATGCTTCGAATGCATGAGGTCCTGGGTTCAGTCCCCAGTACCTCCATTAAATAAACAAACAAATCTAATTACCTTCTTTCCTCGCCCCCCTCTCCCCAAACCCAACAAATTTTAAAAAAGACAAAGCTAAATAGTTTTGATTTAAAAAAGGTATTCTTTATTTTCCTTAGGAACTCAATGAACATTTAAACACTGGTAGAGAATGTGAATGCATAGATTAGATTATGTTAACTTAAAACTTGGTTGTGTTATTCTGGCAGTGTAGCTCATTCTGTACACGCCATAAATTGCTTAAGTGTCAAATAACAGAAGTGCAAGAAAGAAATGTCAAAGTTTCAACTCTAAATATCATGGATTAATAATTATACACTGTTGTTTCAAAACAGTCAAATGTAACTCTGATATAATTTTTGATCCCATTTCATATTTTCCTTGGAAATATCTATCATGTTTTTAAAACTTAAATTAGTGGAGGAGAAAACCTCAGACTGTCCATTTTATTTTATTTTAGTTTTTTTCTTTTTTTAAATTGAAATATAGTTGATTTACAATGTGTTAGTTTCTAGTGTACAGCACAATGATTCAGCCATACATATACATATTCTTTTTCATATTCTTTTCCATTATAGGTTATCACAAGATATTGAATGTAGTTCCCTGTGCTATACAGTAGGATTTTTTTGTTATCTATTTTAGGCTGTCCATTTTAAATCGAAATAACCATGTAGATTACAAGAGTTATTACAAGTGAACTACTTATGATCTGCAAACTTTTTCTTGGGTTAATACCCCGAATTGCCTTGTTTTAATAAGATACACTTCCTGGTTAATAATTTCTCTTTTATTACTCTGAACATAAACATTCTTTTGTTTGGATAGAGCTTTTATTTTTCCCTCAAAATTGTCTGCATATAAAATATGTGCCGAGGACAGTGGTGGTGAGGCGTCCCAGCTGCCCGGCCTGACCACACACGCTGCTGTCTCCCTGGGGCTCAACTCCTACGTGTGCCGCCAGCACAAGAATGCACTCCTACCATCTGTTTATCAGCATTAAAATTCTTTACCTTCTCACAGAATGGCCTTGGCTGTTCCAGTGTAGACTTACACTTATTAATGTAGTAGCTCCCAACTATCAGACTGAAGATTGTCCCTGGGAAAGATTGTGAATCTTTAGTAAACCTCGTATAATCCATATCTCGACTTTTCTTGGCCCTGCTCTAATTTCTTTTGATCTCTGAGGCCATGCTAGTGTCCATGACTGAGATAGCGTTACACAGAGCTGAGTGAGTTGTGGGAAAATATCCTGGCATACTATCTGTGTTGGATAATACTGATAATATTACGAAAGAACATGTAGACTCTTTTCAACCATTCCTGCCAAGGGGTTACAGCTTTTAAACACAGGAGGGGATTGGACATGTCCCTTCAAAGTCTTGTCTGTATCACCCCCTTCCTCTGGTCTGTGCATGTGCACACTCCCGAGAGCATTCTCTCATTCCTCTCCCCTTTCCAAAGCTAAAGGCAAAACCAAAATAATTCCCTAGAGAATTAAAGGTGATAGTAAACCAACTCATCTCGGTACTGCTTGCTTTTATTCCTCTTCCTCTTTGTCATTTCCAGGGGTCATAATAGCAGACAGAAGATGGAAGACAGCAAGACGGGAGCACTTCGACCCCTCCCTTAACAGCAAAGGCACGAGAATTGATTCTGGGTGACTCTTTTGGTAAGTGTGTCCTCTGCAGAGAGGACCTGGGGCTGCTGTCTTGTGTAGAGGCCCCCTTCCCTGTCTTCAGTCTCCAATCATCACTTGTACTGTCCGACCTGTGTGGAATCTGGGTGTTATCCAGTGGTGTGCTGGTAACTATTTAACAACCACTTCTTCAAAAAAAAAAGAAGAAAAAAGAAGCTCTGATGGGTAGCATTTGCCAATTACCATGGTATAAATATTCCCGTCACTGATGATTTTTAAGCTGCCGATGTGATTTCACTGACATGGAGTTGGGAAGAGACGCCACATTAACTCTTGGGAACTAGTGTGAGCTGGCTCCAGTGTGATTCCACCTCCCTCAGGACGGTGAGCCTTCTCCTTTCATTCACTGATGAATCCCCTCCTGGACATCTCAGATTCTGACTCCATGGTCAGCCAGTCCCTCTTTTGTCTTTTCTCCATCCTCAGACATGAAGCACGTGCTTCCTGTCTGCAGGCACAGCACAAAGCATCATGGCTTCCAGGTCAGCTAAGACAGGGTCCCTTTCTCAAGTTTATCACCTAGTGGGGACCAGATAAGTCTAGCCAGGGATGCCAGTTCAGAGTGTAAACACAGTGATACAGGCAGGCCCAGGGTGTTATGAGATCCCAGAATCATTCACAAACCCCTAGATTTCTCTTTTTCCCTCAGATTATTTATTTTTTTCCTTTTTTAAAAAATTGAAGTATAGTCAGTTTACAATGTTGTGTCAATTTCTGGTGTACAGCTTCAGTCATACACGTACATGCGTGTATTCCTTTTCACATTCTTTTTCATTGTAGGTTACTACGAGATGTTGAACATAGTTCCGTGTACTCCCCTAGATTTCTTTTACTTTTCTGGAAGTTTGGAAAAACAGGACCCACATTCCTACATCCATCCTGGACTGGAGAGCATTGCTAGTGAGAGTAAGATCTGCTGCTGTCAAGCTTCCGAGGCAAAGCCTCTCCTGTTCCTCTTTTGAGGATGCCTCTTCTATCCCAGTGGACTACTTCACTTCCTCCTTTGCCAGTGAGACTGAGGCCAACCAGAGGATCCCACATTTACCCTCCCCTCTGTCTCAGGGGTGTTCTTTCTCTTGAATTATCCCTCATTTTTGCTCACCAGATACAGTCACATTTTAAGGTACTGGGGGTTAGGACTTCAATGTATGAATTTTGAAGGGACACAATTTGGTTTATAAAAGCATGCCTCCTCTTCCTTCCTTTGTGTCTACGTAGCTCTCCAATTCTTTGTTCTCATCTCTTCTCTAGTGGTGCTGGCAATCCTTCGTGTGCTTACTTGTTTACCCATCCGTCCCCATCTGGAAGGTAGAGATTGGGTCTTCTTTTTTTCCCCAGAGTTGGCACACGAGTGCTTAGTATATGTTTGTTGATTGAATGAATAAATGGATAGACGGTTTGATAAATACCACCACCATTCAGCAGGTACCTCTGAATGTCAATCCTTTAATCAAGATCTCAAAATCCAGAGAGTCTCCAGGCACTGAATTACTTGTGGGATTCTGGAGAGGTTTTGAGAAGGGCTCAGGGAGAATGACATTCCCTTGGCACTTCTTTGGAGTCACCACCAGCTGTCTAGGAGTTGGTTCAAGGCTGCACAGGACACTTGGTGACTGAGCTTCCTCGGTTGGCTTAGGGCACGAGAGCAGTGCCTCCTTTGGGGTTACAGGGGCCATCTTGGGGAGCTCCCACCTGGTTGCTATGCAGTGGCAAGGCACCCCAGTCCTCAGAGATACGCAACCTTGCCATGGCAAGTTAAATAGAGCAGAGAGGGTTTTGCTTTCCCTGATTTGGTTTTGGGTTCTTCCTTTCCTCCTCAAACTTCCTGGAAGTGGCTGAGGCTTCCAGTCCCTGGTCATTCATGGCCACATGTCCTCTCTTTGAGCATTTTCTCTCAGCAGAGTCATTCTTACTGGTAAAAATTTGTTTCCCCCAAACTGCTTCCTTACCCTCAATGTCTTCTCTCTGTCTGTCTCTCTCTTTTTCTGTCTCTCTCTCTCTGTCTCTGTGTGTGTCTCTGTCTTTGTCTCTCTCTCTCTCGCACACACACACACATCTCATTTATAGCATTTACTTCTTTCTACCTGATATCTTTAGTTTTTTGCATAGACCATGTGCCATGTAAGTGCAAGAGCCATACTTTAGTCATCTTTGAATAAATTCTCTGTTCTCACATTTGAGTTTTCTCTATTTTCTTCAATTCACGTCATTTACAGAGGTTTCTCCAAAGGGATTTGTATACTACATCATTGATTTCTTCAGTCTAGATAATTTTTATATGTAAAAGCATTAACAAACTTTGTGAAAAGAAAAAGGAATATCTGTACAGTATTACAGTAATAATACTGTCCGATGTGTGGTTTTCTCATGATAAACTCCTCGAGTGGAATGTACGCTTTAGAGTCTTTCCCACATCCTGACAGGTGCCCTGCCCCATGGCCTTCAATCTGGGTGGCTTTTGTAGCTTTCCTTGTAGCCTTAATTCAATCACAAGATGCCATTGATGGACTTCAGTGGATGAAACCTCCTAGTTCTTTACTGCGATTCTTCCTCAGAGTGATGTGTTTTGTCATTTAAGGACCACCCTGAAAAAAAATGAGGTACAGAGACATGAGGAATTTTTTTTTAAAAGTCAAAAAAGTTAAAAAAAAAAAAAACCAACCCCATAGAGAGCCTCACAGGCATACCACAGAGTCAATGTGGTTGATCATTATGTCTCTGTAAAGTGCTATTTTGAAATGCTGCTTGTTAGTACTTAAGATGTAAGTGGCTCATTCTAGATTAAAAACTGTATGGTTAGTGGGCTGCAAACATAATGTCCTGTGTGCAGCTTTTGCAATACGGGTCCCCAACGCGATTCACGTAGGTCCCTTGCTGGTAAGCCCGAGGCGGCCAGTACAGTCAGAAGCTGATGGCACCCGTGCCTCCCCTGGCAGCATCCAGAGCACAGCCGTGCAAGGCCGGTCTTGGACTCAGAGTCCTTATGCTCACTGATTCACGGCCCTATTTATCTCTACGTGAGGTCAAAATACAAGCGCCAAGATTTCACTTTCCGCAGTTTTCTGTTTTTGCTAATTGCATTTACCTTGCTCTTTCCCTTTTTTTCCCCTATACACGTTTGACATTTAAAAAAGGCGTTTTAGCCTCTGAATTTAAGCAAATTGTTCCACAGAACTCCCCAGTGAGTAGCAAACTCGGAGTTAATATTCACGGTGTCCTAAACGTTAACACCACCATGACATAGGCAGCTTGGTTTTGCTTTGGCTCCAGCTCATTCTAAATTGTATTTACAGCGTTACTTTTTTTTTTCATAATGAGTCAGAATTTCCAGTTCCATTTGGTCAGCTATTTCACTACTATTCTTTACACAGAACAGGTAAATCACGTTAATTTTCAAAGCAGAACATCCATAGTAGATTTGTGTTTAGAAAAGAGAATACTTTTCTGTCAGAGGTGAGGATCCCCTGGGCCTTACCTTCTAGAATGCTTTTTAAAGAAGAGCCGACAAATCTCTGGAACTATTGTAGAATGCCCTTTGTTTTAGTTCTTAAAAAAATGCTCGCGTATTTAATACTCGGTAAGTGGGAAGGCGGGGAAGACTGCTGGGCGAAACTGTGAGACCATGGGTGGTAATGTGTGCAGCCTACCAGGAAATAACAAAGGCAGTTGTCTCCAGGTGTAAGTAGGGTTAAAATACTGTCCTTTTCACATTCAGATTTCCTCTTGCCTTTAATCCCTCCTTTGGAATTCCTCCAGCACGCTCAGAAATACCCACCATGTTGTCATCCTTGCCCACGAGGAGTAATAACCAGCACCCCCATCAAGGTGATCTTCTCATTAGAACCATATCTGCTTCCTTATTTGTCAGAGAAATGTATGAGCCATGTCTGGTATTGAACGTGCCTCCCACATGTTCCAGATTCATCACTCCGGTGTTTCTGTCACAATCGTTGGAGGCCCTATTCTGTTTAGGAAGTCTGGTCATTTCCACATTGTCTCTCCTGGTTGTTTGCTGGTTAATCCAGCTGTCTGGCTCTGGACCACTGCTCTGCTCTTCCCTCGTCTTGTGGCCAGTTTCCTGTTCTTTTGTTTTTCTCTATCCTATTTCATCCTGAGGGTGGATACAGATCCTTCCTGTAATCCCCCAGTGGAAACTGAGGCTAGGCTGTAACTTTTAAGTGTTTCTGGGAGCACAGAAAGTGAATTAAATCTCCGAGGTCAGGACAGCAGACAGGATTGCTCTCAGAATCCATCACCCCGTCCCTCACAGGGATACCCACCTGGGCACCTTTCTTCCTAGACTCTGTCAACAACCATGTGCAGGACCTACTTATCTTCCGTAGATGGGAGGTAGCCACCCTTCCCCTACATGGCATGTTTATGTTTCTGTCCACGAGTCCAGACCCAACCTTTTACAGAACAAGAAAAAGGAAAAGGTTCTTTTTTTTTAAAAAAAACTAGATCTGCTTCTTCCTTCTTTGCATAGAATTTGCTCTCTTCCCAGGGTTATGATTACTTGAATACATATGTTTCTTGTAGGCACAGCCCCGGTCCTATGACCTTGCCCTTCAACATATAAAAGACTTGAGAATTCAATGGTCTGATGTCATCTAGTTCCCAAAGTTTGGGTTAATGGCTCAGGTTTGGGGCTTTTGCAGAAGAGTCAAGGTTGGGCTTTGGCAATTCCAGTCTCCCAGCATGAGGGCACTATCTGGAGTCTGTGTGGCCTAAATTCATATTTAGTAAGAAAACATTTTTTCCTAAAGAAAACAAGCAAACTAATGAGAAGCATAGCTCTCATTAAAAGCCACATACAGCTAACATTACTGAAAAGACTCAACTTCCCAGTCAGGCTCCTGTGCATTTTGGGCTTCCCCAGGAGCAGCTAGAGTGCTTGCTTTACATTTGCCCATCTCTGAACGGTGGATCTAGAAACCAGTGGAGGCAGCACTGGAAAGGAGGTCTCACTGCCCATCACGCAATACCGATGATTCCCCAAATGCAAACCAGAAAAGTTTCTGTGAATCAAACAAGTGTGAGACATAAAACAAGACTTTTTTCAAATCAAATTTGTTTCAAGATTTTTAATTTGCTCTCAATCACGCATCCTCTAGGGATAGTATCATGTATTTCTCCAGCTTTTTGACTGCTAATTCTTTTCCCCTACAAAGAGTTACTTTTCTAGAATTCTAGTCAAGATTGGATGGATAAAGATGAGATCCTTTGCCTTCCTTGATTATGGACACACAGTTTACGTCCCATTACTGGGATATGCTTAGAATTAAATGTCTAGCCTGCCTCCATTCATGTAGAAATGTATAGATCTAGAAGAATCTCAAGTTTTCTCTCCCATGGACTGTGAAGTCTGTCAATACCATGGAGACACACCCATAAGGAGAGGTGTGGCTGAACACAGTAGGTAGCAAGGAGGCAACAGGGATAAAAATATGATACTTGTATTTGGTTTGGATGTTTTTGGCTGCAAGTATTTACATAAGTAGGGGCTTGCTTTTCTCACATCACAAAGTGGATGGATGCTCAATGTTGGTTCAGCAGCTTGGTATGTTATCTGGGATGCTCAGGCTTCCCTTCACGGGCGCACGATGGCTCCTGCAGCACCAGCCTCCATAGCTGCTTTCAAGGTGATGCCTGAGCAGGTAATGCATTTGTTGCCCCTAGTACTCATTCATTCATTCATTCATTCACCTATTCAACAAATATTTACTGAGAACCTGCTGTGTCCCAACACAAAACTAGGCACTAGGAATAGAAAGACGCAGAAGACAAGGGGTAGAAAGAGGAACATTGTATGTTTCTGTTCTTTTTATCAGGTCAGCAGGGAGAGGATAATGGCTTAGTGGTGGAGCATATGCTTAGTGTGCATGAGGTCCTGGGTTCAATCCCCAGTACCTCCATTAAAAAAAAAAAAGGCTGTGAGGTCAGCAAATGCCCTCCCAGAAGTTTTTCAGAGGCTTCCCTTATGTTTCATGGCGATGGAAGGGATACTCGCCCCCTCCTAGTTCAATCACTGGTAGAGGGTGGTTGGAAGACTGCAGCCTTATACCAGTCATAATTCATTTTCTGAGGCTGTAGTGGGGGCAGCTATTCTTCCCTAAGAACATGTAACAATCATAATCCCTGAATTTTATCTGCAAATGTTGCCCCTAGTACTCCTCCATTCGTTAATTTATTCAACAAATACTCCTGAGCACCTACTACGTTCTAGACACAAGTTAGGTATGGGGAATAGAGAGATGCACAAGACACTGTTCCCAATCTTCTCTACAATAATAACGATGCAAACAATCATGTAATGCAATGTGAGCAGATGAATTAAGGTACCATTTGGGAGTGAGAGAAGCCCAGAAGGTGTTATGAATTTTTCAAGCTCAGAATAGAGGGATAGATTGAGATAAATGAAGACTTCCAAGCAGAGGGGATATTACAGTAGGCCCGTGGGGATAAGTGGGATTCCACAGAGCATGGGAGGCTTGAAGGTGGAAGAGAGGTGGTGAGGGACTCAGGATGCTCTGAGCTAGGCGCAGGGATCTTGGAGTCCTCCGAGTCGTTATTTGCCCATGGGATTCAGTCTTCCACCCAGATTTGTAGGTTGACTATTCATATCACTGGTTCAAAGAGTATGAAGCAAAGAGTAGAAGGTGAAGGGGAAAGCTAATTTTACTTTAGAGTCTTCTTTCTGGACAGAAAAGTCTTGTATTAAAGTTGTAATCTCTTTAACCTTCTCTTGTCCTGTCAGACTAAGAGGTGGGAGAGTTAAAGTTCTCCGTTTGGCACAGAAAGATCAAACCTTTAAAAGAATTGGAAGTGGGGAGGCCACCATTCCCCTCATCGTTCCCAATCCATTTCTGACCTGTCAGCCTCACTTCAGTAACTTTATTGGCGTGACAAGGCGTACAAGGAGCACAGCCTATCTGTACAAGGAGCTTTCCAGCTACAAGCGCCACTGCTCACAAGGAAGCGGAAGGCCTGAGGTTTCCCATCATAGTCACAGGGGGCTTCAGAGTAAGAGGAGGCCCAGCGTCCGTCTGCGTTTTAGGGAAGTCCAAGCAGTGCCAGACAAGGAAGACTTCCATGTTTCTCTAGTTGCTAATTCACAAAAGGCTTAGTTGGTCTTTATAAACCTAATCCTTCTGTCAATAGCGGTTAGGGGTCTGAGCACACACTGCTTCAGAAGCACTGGGTTGTACCGGCCCTGTTCTGAATTAGTTGATCAGCAAGCACACAGCAAGCCCTTTAGAAAGCAGGGGGTTATGACATCTGACCTTAGAGAAACCAAGTGACATAATCCAACTCTACACGACTCTATTTTGGGTCTGGCTGGTGAAAATCCTCTACAGAGGGAGAAGAAGGATCTCCACTTTCAGGATGGATCTGAAAGCATAGGAAGAGGTTAACTCTGACCGTTTTATTTTGACCTCAAGATGTAGCTTAACAATATTCATGATTGTTTAAAAAAAAAATGAATTAGAAGCTTTTGGAAGAGCACCTTGAATTGGAGTTAATATTGGCTGCTGTAGCCTGCTAGGGTGATGCCAGAAGCTCGAAGTCCTCACGTGCTCTCTGCGGGCACAAAGAAGGGACGTCAGGTTCACCAGGAAACGTCCCCAGCACCAGATCTTACAGATGCCTGGCAATCTGGTGGCAGAAGATTTCTTTGGAGACCAGAGGATCCAGAGGCACCGACTCTTCCTTCCACCACAAGCCTGCACAGGGTCACATTCTCCCCCAGTGAACTCAGTCATTGTCTTGGAAATTCAGCTGAGAAGATGGTGCAGACTGAGAGACTGAAATACTTCTTCCTTGAGAGAGTGAACAACATTTAAAGGGATTTTGAATGGTCGGATCAGACTAAGTTTTGAATGGCATAAAACAAATTATTTTCCCCACCAGCCATGAAGTGTGAATTCAAAAGGAAGATTAACCAGAGACAAAAGGACAAAGCTATACTCCATATGCACCGTTATCATGTGAATTAATTTGCAAATGTGACACAGAAAGACAAAATGCGATACAATTCCAAGTTCTACAGATCTCTTTTCCAAGCTTTAAATAGGAAAACTGAAAATAACAATGAATGAACATTACTAGAAATCGTTTTATAAATCACACACATTGAAGAACATTCCCTATTATAAAAATATTTTTGCATAAGTTAAGCTATTTCATACCCTAAATAATTCTTTCCATTTTACTGGTTAATTATATATACTTGGCATATTATTGAGTATTTTTAAAATAAATTTAAAATTCTATTTTATTATTTTTTTAATGGAAGTGCTGGGGATTGAACCCAGGACCTTGTGCATGCCCAACACCCATGCTACCACTGAGCTCTACATTCCCCCCTAAATTTTAGAATAGTTTGATATTTGCAAAATAATTGCCAAGCTAGTACAGAGGGATCTCATATGCCCCTCATCAACTTCCCCCATTATTAACGTCTTACTTTAGTATGGTGGGTTTGTCGTAGCTAATAAACCAATACTGATACAGTATTATTACTAACTAAAGTCCATATTCTCTTCAGATTTCCTTAGTTTTTGATTAATGTCTTTTTCTGGATATCATTCAGGATATCTCATTACATTTTGTAACCACATCTCCTTTGGTTTCTCTAGACTCTGATAGTTTTTCAGATAATTTTCGTTGTTTTTGATGACTTTGACAGTTTCAAGGAGAACTGGTGAGGCATTTTGTAGAATGTCCCGCAATTTGGGTTTATTTGATGTCTTTGTCTTGATTAGACTGGGGTTATAGTTTTTTTGGGGGGTGGGGAAGACACGAGAAAAATTCATTCTCATCATACCCCATCAAGGGCACGTAATTTCCGCCTGACTTATCCCTGTGGAGGTTGACCTTGATCACCTGGCTGAGGAAGTGTTTGTCAGGGTTCTCTACAACAGTGTTACCCTTTCCTTTTCTTTGTATGCTGCACTCTCTGGGAAGGAGTGTTTTTCACAACCGTTCTCTTAGGTTTTGTCTCACTCTTGTCATTTCATATCTCCTCTCCCTCTCAGTAGGAACCTGGCGTTCAGGGCAGGGGTAAGAGAAATATCTGCCTTCTATGCTCTTCTACATACAAGTTATACAAAAATAAAGGAAAACTTTTTGTCACTTGCTGAAAGATAATAGAAACAATTTTTATTTAGAGAAATTCCTTTTTAGAGAAGTCTTTAAAATTTTTCTCTGCACATATAATAGGACACCAGAAATTTATTATAATGCTGGTAACTGTATCACCATGAGGGTAGGTATTAATGGAAGTGGCAGTGGAGCAGGTGATGAGGTCGTCACCTTGCTCTTCAAGAGTGTGGACTTTGAGGACAGTGCTGGGGGGATATTTTTCTGTGCTTCATTACTATCTGAGCATCCCTATAAACCAGTGCTCGGTTCCCACTTTCCCAAGAACCAACTGTAAGACGTTAGGTCAAATCATTTCAGCTTTTTCAACCCTCAATTCCACATTGTCATACTGGGGGGCTATTACCTGTTTTACCAGGTGTGTCTTTGACAGACGATTGTAAAATTTGTGTGTAATGCTGCATTGGAAAGGAGAACACAGGTGGACTATCCCATAACCACAATTTTGAAATTGGATGTTATTTCATAACTCTCTTGGCAGCAAAATATGGCATGACCTGATATGAGGCTATTGGTAATTTTAATTTATCTCAGTACAAACATTTACACATTTAGCTACAGAGATGTGAATGTGTTTGATTACGGAGTGCTGCCCGGACTCCAGTGGTGATGTTATCTAATATCTAATATATATATAACATATGTACTCAATTATAGTTTTGAATTCCTAACATTTCTGAATTCTGAAACACATCTGGTGCAAAGGGGTTCAGATAAGAGACTGCAAATCTCTTAGTCAGATATCACTATTATTTCCTTGTTATTGTGTAAGACTTCTCTCGAACTTTTCTAAAACCTCAGCCAGTTACTTTTTCTCTGACATTGTAGAGACAGTCACCGCAGACTCCCTTATTCACGTTTTCACTTACGGTATAGTCTCAAAATTCTTCAGTGTCAAAGCTAAGCCATGTATGGTTGTTGTTCGAGGCTATCAGATGGGTACTTTTCCACTACGGGTGAACCGGGGCCCAAAGCTGTGTAACAGGAGGTCACTCCGCAGTAGAGAGGGTTCCAGATAAGTCAAAAAGGCATCTGACCTCTGCTCTCACCTTCTGCTTCATAAATTGCCCCGTCTCCATTGCTGTTGGTAACCTCTCCTCTGTGATTAAATCTATTTGATGGCACTTTTTTTTTTTATTACTATGCTTTTTGTGTGTGTGTGTGTGTGATGGATTGAACCCAAGACCTCATACATGCTAAGCATGTGCTCTACCACTGAGCTATACCCCCTCAGCCACTGGTACATATAAAATTGAATACTTACTGTGTTTAAAAAATACTACTCTTCCTTCTCTATGTAATTTTTCCTTCTACCCTATCACCTTTTTTTTAAGCAGAAGAATTTTTTGTGCCTGTACATGTGAAAACAATATGTAAAATTTTGGCTGGTCCATTATTATCTGGAGGCAAATATTTTTTTCCAGTTACTTGCTTAACTTCACCTGTTGATAGCCAGGGAAGCATTATAAATATTTTTAAACCCTGTGTAAAGAACTCTCTTAATTAAATGCAGTGCATCCCTTAGAACTTCAATGAGCTGTAAAATCAGTTCTTCAACTTCAAATGCATGATAACTAAATTTACATGATATGGTAGCAACAGGCAGCCATAAAGTTGGAACCTAAATAGAGCCCTGGAAGCAGACAGGGAAAAGTTGCCTTTAAAAAAAAAACTTTTCATCTTAACTTTCAACTTAATATGGCAAACTGGGTATGATTTGACCTCTGAATTTTATTCCTCTTGCTTTATATTCCAGATGGCTATAGGTACAAATAATAGAGGCATGAAAGAGGCTACTCTAATTAATAATTTGTGCTTTCCTGTGAACATATGCATCAAAATGTGGGTGGAAATTTAAAGGCTACAGCAGACCTATTAGCCCTGTGTGTTCACAGGAGGATTGATTGGAACTAACTCTATGAGTTATGTGTAGAACATTATCCTTGAGTGGAGTTAGATGTGTGTCCTAAATATTATGCTTTGTTACAGTTTATTGGCTCTGATCTTACTTGTGAGACCAGAGTAAATTGCCCTCTTTTAGGGGGGCATTAACTATTTCAATCTGCCCTGATGAATTATAAAGCAAGGAAGTACACAGCTCTGGATTTGTACATATATACATTAATATCCATTGCTTGAGTCTCTAAGGGGCCTCTGAATATTCAGAAAGTCCCACTGACAAGGTAAAATCACATATAGGTGAGAGTAGCCAGTTGGTTCCAGACAATTCTTCAATCAGCCACGTCTAGCTGGAAACAAAACCCCTTCCACAATTAAACATTTCTGGCCAAGGTTTGAGTGAAGAAGAGAATTTTGCAAGACTGCTCTCATTTTTCACAGATCACTTAAATAAACAACAACAACAACAACCAAACTCAGGTATTCTAGCCAGAGATGGTTCTGAAAGTGCTCTATACTATCATCTAAAAATGAGGCTTGTGATGCTCTACCAAGGGGGCGTGCTCTTTGCGTCACTTTTGCTGTGGTGAAGAGTGGCACTTTTCTGATGTGTCCACATAGAATCTTTCTGTTGTCCTTGACCTAATGGAGACTGCGGGACTCCTTGGAGAGGGTCCTGGGGTGGAAGCATGGGTGGCTCTTGAGAAACAACAGAATATTCAAGGAAGAAAAATCCAGATTAATAAGAAGCTGCCAAATCATGTGTAAAATCTTTAACATCTTTCCTCATTCAAATATTCAGGATGACCGTACATCTTGAACCTGCCGCCTCCTTTTCTCTTTTAATTTTTTTTGAGTGAGGTACTGGGGATAGGACCCAGGACCTTGTGCATGCTAAACACGTGCTTGACCACTGAGCTGTTACCACCCCTCCCAACTCCTTTCTTAAATTAGGAGTTTCATCTTTGGTCACTAGGAAGAGTCCCTTCGGCATTTTGCTAAGGGCACCCTATTTTTCTTCATGCATTTGTTACTCCTTTTTCATGCATTTGTTACTGGAAACTGGAGGATGAGGCAAAATGAATTCAAGCAGGAGTCTGAGAAAGTTGAGACGTCCACAGAAGCACAGACACTTTCTGCCTTTGAACCCCCCGATCTTCCCCACAGAGGTTTGCACTTAAGAGGATGTTCCATGCAAACCTAGGGGCAGAATAGTAATACATGCTGATTTGTATCTGTCTTTGAATTGAGTGTTAAAACCGTCCATAAACTTGATGTTGAAGGATGAAGGGAAACTTACCCTCCTACCTGTACCTTCTACAGAATGTGCTTCCTTCTGAAAAAAAGCAGCTGTGTCTTTCAGCGTGGAATCCCTGTGTTAAAAATGGGGCATAACTTACATATATGTCGTACATATTTGCTTAGACTGCATGCTAAGACTAAGTGGTTTTAACTGAATGTTTATAGAATAAAATTCAACATTAATATCACAGCCAACTGCAAGTTTCAATATAAAACAATTAGTTCATGATACATCCGACTTTTAAAGGAGTTAATTTGATTATATCACCACAAAAGACCTTCCCACAGAAAGGAAAACAAATCTGGCTAATTTGATAGGAGTGATTCAAAATAAAGAGTTGTTAAAAATAATATAGATTTCCCCCAAATGAGGAAAAAAATTAGTGTTCAAAAGGTATATTTAGGTAACCATTTGAATAGTAGTGTTTGGGTATTTTTTTCAAATACTGAAAAAAAAATTTATACTGGAAGAATTAGAAATTCTTACTTTTCTGTGAACATTCTCATCATTTAAAAAACGACCACACACACACGCGTGCGCACACACACACACACACATGCACACACTCATCTGCTCCAGGCAATTACTGTTCCACTTTCAGCAGGGGAGGACATTAGATCATAAGCATGGGCAGCAGCTCTTGGGCTCAGTCACCACAGGGAATCGCCAGTGGTGAAGGACGTCACTGGGACTCATTTCGGGACTTTGCAGAGGTCAGTTTGGGCACCAGCTCCCAGAGATCTCTGGTTTGCCCCTAGGTCAAAAGCCTCATGCAGCCCTGATCATTCCATGCTTCAAACCTCGTGCAATTTTGACAATGCATTTAAAGGCAATAATGATGTATTGTTTGCAAAGGCATTCAACATCCAGGGAGAGAGAATCACCGTCTTCATTGTATCAGTTTCGTAGGGCTGCTGTAACAAAGTGCCCCCAAATGGGTGGCTTAGAATAGCAGAATTTATTGTCTCACAATTCTGGAGACCTGAAATCCAAATCCAGGTGTTGGCGGGCTGTGCCCTCTTGGAAGGTGCTAGAGGAGGGTCTGTTCTTGGGATGCCTCCAAGTTTCTGGTGTTTCCTTGGCTTGTGGCCCCATAGCTTCAGTCTTCACATGACATTCATCTGGTGTGTGTGTCCCTGTGTTCAAATTTCCCCTTTTTATAAGGACACTGTCATACTGGATTAGGGGCCCACCCTATTCCTATGTGAGCTCATCTGAACTTATCTAGGTTTATGTGCGATGACCCTATTTCCAAATAGGGGCACATTCTGAGGGCGTTGGGGGTTAGGGCTTCAGCATGTGCCTTTGGTGTGTGGGAGACCCAGTTCAAGTCGTAACACTCACCAAATAGATTTCCTGTATGTTTAACCTCCATTCTAACCCCTGCTGCTGGATGGGGTTGTTTCTAGCCTTTCTGATGGAAAGAAGTCCCCAGGGAAACGACCCTGTGCCGAGGGAAGGCAGGTGAGAAACTCATCTGCTAGATGAATTTTCAGCCTGAGTTTGCAGTCATTTTCCTTCTTGGTGCGTGCAGACTGAAACGGCGATGAAGACTTTCGAATTGATAATGTCAGTCTTGTCAACAGAGGAAACGTGCGGCACTGCCCTTCCAGCTTGATCATTTCACGGGCTTTCACTGTGATTTCACGGCTTCTGTAGTTCAGTTCCCAGTCGATTATCCAAAGGGAAATCAAGTGTTATTCTGCCTTATTCTCGACATGGCTGTAGGAGACTAGAGAAATAACCATTTGCGGAGGGAACATTCAGGATGAGTGGACCAGGATTAACACTTACTGAGAAACTGGGATAAAAGCAACTCACTCAGAGGGCAGAGAAAGCTTGCGGAGGGTGGAAGGCCTTGTGGCAGCTCCCATCCACAGTGGTGATTCCTTCACTCTGGTGACATCAGTGAAGTTCAAAGTGACACAGAGTAAATCCTTCTCTTCAGGACTTTGCAATTTCATTCTCCTCTATGAAGAGCTTAGCTTCTCCGTCTCTGATCACTGGCAAAATCATTTAGACTGATCTGGAACCGGATTTCAGATTCTCATTGAGGATTTGAAAGCTAAGAAGAAAATCACTTCAGGTTTCCAGTAAAATTTACACTTCCTATTCCCTACTCTTGGGCAAATGGCCAAAATAAGAAAACGAGTGGAAAAAAATGGCTACACAGAAAATCAAAAATAAAAGCAAGAAGTAATCAAATTAGAGAAATCATATTAGGAAAAGAAGGGCCGAGAGGACTACAAGGGGAAGAGAGTTAATAGCAGGAGTAAGAAAGTGCTAGAAAACAGTATCCTGTTACTGAATAAGAGATTATTCCATTTCAAAACTGTAACCAAAACAAAAAGTAGTTGTCATTTCCCAAGTCTTTGCCCACCATCAAGCCACTCAAGTGATCAAGTCCTCAAGGAGTGTGAACAACGAAGGACAGTCCCAGTGTCTCCGACAGTGAATGCGCTGCCTCTGACCCAGTGTGGACCCGCGTCACAGACTCCCCACTCATGTTGGTGGCCCCAAGTCCAAGCTCGTACTGCTTGCTACATGACGGGCCAATAAATTGAGAAATGAGGTGTTGGGGCAAGGAATAGTGACTTTATGCAGAAAGCCAGCAGATGGCGAAGATGGTGGACTAGTGTCTCAAAGAACCATCTTGCCTGAGTTAGAATTCACGCTGCTTTTATGCTAAAAGAGGAAGGAGTAAAGTCAGACATTCCCTGGTTCCGGCCAGCCCCCGAAGGGGGTGTGTTAATTCCTTCCTTCCTGCAGTCATTCACAGGTGGGCCTGGGTCAGGATGTTTTCTGTGGGCTACACAAAGGGATTTTAGCTTAGCGCTCATTACCTGGGCCGTTATGTGTAATTTAAGCTGACAGACAACATCCCTTTAGTGATTGACTTGTAGCAAAAGCAATAGAATACAAAGGTTAAAGTAAAAGAACATCCAATATGGAGTCAGATTTGTTCTTCTCTATTACATTGGGAGTGTGGGTGTGCCTTTCCACAAAGACAACCACATCGATTTATCTCATAATTCCAAGGACTCTGTCGTCCCTCCAAGGGACATTTTCAACTGTATCATTGGATCCTTAAGAGCAGAGGTGGCCAGCAAGATCCAGTCTGTTCCTTTCTAGTGCCTTTATTTTCATTTGGAGGCTCTGGGGAAGAACATGCTTCCAGGCTTGTCCAGGTGTTGGCAGCAGCCCACTCCTTGTGTCTCTAGGACTGAGGCCCTTGCTTCTTTCCCAGCCAGCAGCAGCCGGGAGCTGCTTTCAGCCCCTGGAGGCTCCTCATCTTCAAAGTTAGCAGTGGAGAACTTTTCCACATTGAATCCCCCTGGTGCTTCCAATCTCTGACTTTCTCCTTTCTTGCAACCAGCCAGAGAAAACCCTCTTCCTTTGAAGGGCTCACATAATTAGGGCAGGCCCACTGGGGTAATCTCAACTGGTGTGGGACTTTAATTACATCTGCAAAATCCTCTCACTGCAGGGTTTGATTGAATAACTGGGAGAAGGAGTGTGCATGTCAAGGGCTGGGCAACTTGGGAGACCATCTTAGAATTCTGCCTTCCACAGCACCTTTCCTGTGCTTAATTTTAGTGGTACTTCTGCTGAAATGGTAACAACCCTATTTGCTATGTAAATAGGCACACATTGCTAAGTAGCAGAAGGCTGCAGTAAAATTGCATGATATATTTTTCAAGATTGCTACAGTATTTTTAAAGTCATCTTACCATTTACAAAAAACCCCCCACACCTTTGTATCAACAGGGTGGCTTTACAACCAGACTCGTAGGGGGTTCCTCAGGGTAGGGGGAGCTGATAGCGGTCACTCTATGGAGGCCACTTCTTAGAAGGGATTTAGGACTTGGTGTGGTCCCCCCAGCAGGCCAGCTCCTTTCTGTTTGCTGATTGAATAGGCACCTAAATATGATCATTTTGCTTTGCAGCCTGAATTTTGTAGCCAGAACATAAACTTGTAATGAGGCTTCACTTTTGCTAGTATAATAATGAATCTTAGACATGGAAACTGAAATAAATAAATAAAATTAAAAGACCCTGACAAAATATTTTGGAAAACATTGTGAATCACAAAGACTCCCCCTCCCTCCTAAGACCTATCATCACACCACCCAGACTCAACCGCTGCTAAGTTTTTGGGTTTTTGTCTCAGTCTTTTTTCTCTCTCCTTATACATAAACATATGTATTCGTCAGGATCCAATCAGGAGACAGAAACCACACAGTAATTTGAACAGGGAAAATTTATTATAAAGAACTATGACACAGGCGCAATCAGGAAGGTGAAAAGAAAACTAAAAAAAAGAAAAACCCTAGGGCTGAGAAAGCGCATCCAAGGGAGGGACAACTTTAGAGAGGGGCCTCTTCCCAAGACAGACGGAGACCTTGCTGGTGAGGGGTTGTGTCTGCAGCCTCAGCGGATGGTGACGGTCTCTGGGTTGCCTGAGCTGGAACTGGTCCACAGCTGCTGGGCAAGCAGGAAATGCACCTGTGCCGGACAGGCGCTCAGAGGCAGGTGGGACACCGAGAGTCGGCTTGCTGGCACGGTGGGGTGACCAGCAATGACCACCAGGAGGACTGCTGCGAGTGGTCATTGGCCGGGGTGGGGCCGAGTGCTTGCTGAGGGACCACACACTCTGGGCGTGTGGCGGGGGCAGAGGCTCTGACAGTGGTGTAGGAGCAAGAAAACAAAAGGGAAGCCCCTGAATCAGGAGGGGAAGCTTCCTCCTCCTGCGCTGTGTCTCCCACTCCCGCTAGTAACAAACCTAACATCATGCTCACTGCAAAGGAGAAATGTGTAAAGGGTCCAGCCCATTAGGGCAGAAGAGGTAATGAAAGTGGATTTGGAGCTGAGAGGCAGGATATTGCCAAACCAAGCTGAGATCACAACCTGCACCTCATTGTGTAACTTGCCCTGTATACTTAAAAACATGTTCCCATATGATAAAAATAGTCTTCTACAACCTGATTTTTAATGGGTATGTGATATTCCATATTATGGGTGACCCATGACTGATTTAGGCAATACCCAGTTTGGGGACACAGGTTATTTCTAACCTATAGATATTGTGAACAAATAAATATTTGCAATAAATAGTCTAGTAGTGAGTTGCTTAGGGTGAAGTCCTAGCAATGGGAATTTTAAGTCAAAGAGTATATATACTCTTCATATTTTTGATGCATACTCTGAAATTTCCTTCCAGAAAGGTTAACAGTATGTTTTAGAGCATTAAATATCAGTAAATTTTTTGCATTTCATTTTTAATGTGTTCTAATTTTAAAAACATGCTAATGAAATGAATTTCATGATGGTAATGCAATAATCTTGGATAAAACAATTTTTATAACAGCATTTAATAATAAGTGATGCCAAAGAATTATTTAAAATGACAATGAAGTGGCTATTAGCACAGTACCAAAGAGAAAGAAAGGCTCAGATCTTACAAATGAAGATCTTGATTATTCCAAACATAAATTTCCAACTGTAAACACAGAACTTACTGTAACTGATCATTTTTGTACTTTACAAAGGAAGAGACAATTTAACAGTCTACTCCAAAAGAATTGCCTTTTAAAAAAAAAAAATCAGCCATGATTAGATTTCTATTCTTCAACCAGAAAGTTAGAGTAAAAAAAAAATTCCGGGAAGGAAAAAAAGGTATGAAATGAAGAAGGAAGGAAGGAAGGGAAAAAAGAAGGAAAGAAAGAGAAAAAGAAGTCATGAAGACTTCAAAAAAAAAAAAAAAAAAAAAAGAGGCCACTATGGAAGTTCCTCAAAAAATTAAAACTAGAACTACCATGTGACCCAGCAACCCCATTTCTGGGTATATAGCCAAAGGAAACAAAAACAGAATATTGAAGAGATGTGTGTATTTGAACTGCAATGAACATTGCAGTATTCATAATAGCTAGGAAGTGGAAATAACTTGTGTCCATCAATGGATAAATAAAGAAAATATAAAACACACACACACACACACACACACACACACACACACACACACACACACACACACACATAACGTGACAGTATTCGGCCATGAGAAAGAAAAATCCTGCTATTTGTGACAACATGGATGGACCTTGAGGGTGTTATGCTAAGGGAAATAAGCCAGACAGAGGAAGACAAGTACTGCATGGAATCACTTTTATGTAGAATTGGAAAAAAAAAAAAAAGAAGTCAAACTCATAGAAACAGAGTGGAAAAGTGTTGCCAAAGACTGAGTGGTAGGGGGATAGGGAGAGGTTGGTAAAAGGGCACCAACTTTCAGCTACAAGATAAATAAGGTCTGAGGATGTCATGTAAAACATGGCGACCATCATTGAGAACGCTGCATTGTATAATCGAAATTTGCTAAGAGGATAGAACTTCTCCAAGAAGAAAAAAAAGATAAATAATTGAGGTGACGGATGTGTTGATTAACTCGACAGGGGAAATCCTCTATGTATCTGTACATCAAATCACCACGATGCACACTTTAAATTTCTTATAGTTGTATTCATCAATCAGACCTCAATAAAGCAGAAATAAAACATTCTTAAAAAGAGGCAGGAAGGAGAGAGTAATGAAGGAAAGAAGGAAAACTAGAAGGTAAGAAAATATGAAAGAGTGCAAGAAGAGAACACAGGCAGAGGAGAGAAAAGATAAACAATTTTAAGTGAACTGCATCTCTAGGATGGTAATATTTAGTTGGCTAAAAATCAAAACACTTTTAAGTACTAGGAATATATAGCTCAAGAAAGACATGCTTTCAGGAAATAAGCCTTAATTGTCCAATTTGCCAGAGAAGTGGAGGTGGCAGTGTTTCTGTGGCACTTGTGTAGTTGGGCCCTGTCATCATGGAACTAAGTACAGAAGTGTGGGCGTTTCTGCATTGCCACCCTGTCTCTAAGGCTTTCCTGTACTATGAATGCCTCAAAGTGAGCCACACATGTCTCTCAACAGATTCTGGAGACCACACATGGAGCATGTCCACCAGGGGGTGGTAGAATTTACCTGTGGACGGGTTACGGCAACGTGGTTTCTCCATCCGTCCAGTGCCTGCCTGGCTTGCAAAGGATCCAGCACAACGTCAGAGATGCTGAGGGGAGGCCGGTCTTTCTGCATCACAGTCCTGGTAGAATGTTCTCTGGAGACCACAGATGCATTACATCAGAAAGGGCAGAGCAAGAGACATGGAACACACTGGGAGATCCAACACTCTCTGGACTTAAGATGTAATTATTGCCTTGAGGTTTTTTTTTTTTTTTCTTTCTTTCAGAAAGACCTCAATCAAACGGGGTGAAAGTTAAGTCAGTGAGGCTCAGGCATGGGTGTTCTTTCAGAACATGGGGCTCACTCTGCTCTTTGGAAAAAAAGGAATCCATTGCTATTCCTCTACTATTTCCCTGATCTGTTTGGGAGCAGGCAAATTGACCTGATAAAACAGTGATAGATTTGTCAGATTAAGACAGTAATTTACTCCCATTAATTTGAGAGACAACAGTGTCTCGCAGTGAGAAGAAATATGGCTACCCGGGTGGGATACATTTAAATTCATTAGATTTTCTGGCTTTCATCTGAGACACTGAGATTTTTCCTTCTCAGCCGATAAATCCTTTCAATTGTTACTTCAAATGGCACTAATCAAGCACTCATCAATTTATATTTTGAATTCTCCTAACAGTATCCAGTTGGATAAATCTGTTCAATTAGCAGTGGGTTGATGCTTTCTTGGCCTACTGCAAGTCCAGTCACCAGAATAAAATAAAGGCATGGAAAGCCGCTGGTTGGAAAAACATGCCTCCTCTGATGGCAGGGAATGAGAAGAGACATTCTCCCAACAAATGTTAACCCAGGGAGGAAAAAATTTGAATATATACAAAAGATTAAATTAACAATAGATGAATGGCAAATGAGAAAGCTGCCAGTGACCAGACTTTCTCAGGAGCCAACCTTTCACTATATGGATTATTCCGGATAATTCATGGTTTGCCACCCTTTATTCTTTGTCTCCTCTGTAATATCCAGGGCTCATCTTAGACAGATAATGAGGGCATTATCATATTCCTTAACTAAGTCGGACAAATTGCCTCGCGCTTCCTGGTAAACCAACCTAGGGCTCTGTCATTAACCTCGTCTAATTGTTCCAAATCAAGTCTTTGCCTTTTTACCGCCCCAACTTTATTTGTCAATACTCCAGCAAGAGCGACTGTTCCCTTTCCTGTTGGGCTCCGTGAATATGCTAGTCACTAGGTAATCTTACAGTTAATCCAGGCCACAGCATGGTAAAATGTAAGAAAATGTAAAGGTCAAAAACATGTTTCTATTATGAAAAAAATGAATGATAATGACATAATTTTTTCAGCTCATCAGGCTCTTAGCTAAGTGCTGCTGTTATTGCCAGATCAGTGGTGTGTAACAAAGGAGTGCTTTCTGTAGCCTGCTTCATTAGCCTGCCCTGTAGGACCTCACCTCCAGACCTTCACTAATCTGCTGGCCAGCTCAATAGTCTTGTTAGCTCTATTCACTTCCTCCTGACAGCGGATTTTCCCAGCTGTAGCCCTCCCAGAGGTCGTGATGGAGGCAGCCAGGTTTGTGTCTAGTTCCTTTAAATAAAAACAGTGAGAGACAACTCTGGACATTGTCAGAACAAGGGAAAATATCGCCGCTGACTTATTTTATATTGCAGAAAGTTAAATTATACAGTGTGCCCCAGAAGTAGACACAACGGCGGACCGGGGACTGTGCCAATTCGCACAATAAGAAGGTGCAGTAGGGAAAATGGAAGAAAAGGATATTCGGCAGTTTATGTAATTTTTGTTGTTTGTTCAAAACAGCATCGAGGGGGAACAAAAGAAGAAAGAAAGAAACGTACACACAAATTCAAAATCCTAGGGGGAAATGGAGAATGCCATTTTCCAGACGAATTACCTGAAGTCGTGAAGATTTAATACAATTGATTCGCCTGTACCATTAGTGCCAATGACACACTTAGTACAAAGTGTCCCAAAACATCTTGTATTGAGAGCTGATGGCAAGAGAAAACCCAGGGGAAG
This sequence comes from Camelus bactrianus, assembly GCF_048773025.1. Taxonomy (NCBI): domain Eukaryota; kingdom Metazoa; phylum Chordata; class Mammalia; order Artiodactyla; family Camelidae; genus Camelus; species Camelus bactrianus. Next base: position 54,385,478 of record NC_133543.1, read on the forward strand.
CTTTTAAGGTGGGATTTAAAGAGCTGTGAGGAATCAACAGCTCAGGGGGAGGGAGCTGGGGCTGCGGAGCTGGGGCCACGCCTGGAAGAACTGAACTTTCAGGGGAGGATGTGATGGAGGAAGGGAGATGGGGAGACGGTGGTCCCAGGGAGCGGAGGTCAGTGGCGAGAATAAGCGGAAAGAATGGGTGGGAAAATGAAGGCCATGCCTGTAGCATGTTCCAGAGAGTCGAGAGACTTGGCCGGTTCTTTGCAGGAGGGGGTGGTGAGAGGAGAGAGATCTGCAGAAGAAAAGGCCATGTTCAAAAAGAATCAGTGTTCAAGTAGCAAAAGAACTATTTGTGTGTCTGTGTGTGTTGGATTTGCTGTTCTTTTGCAACCAATCGTCTACTCGTTTAATGTTTAAAAAGAATTCCCATGAAGACATGGAGACAACTGATGCTTTCAGCAGTATGCTAGGATGCATCTGTAGTGGCAAATCAGAAAGCTCATGGCATTATGTAGAATTTTGTTGTCACAATTTTATGAAAACATATTAACACTGGAAATAATTAGTAAGAACCGTGAAAACTCTCTTCTGATATGTAACAAATGAGAATCTCAAAATTATTTTGCCATGACTGCCTGTTACCCAGGGGCTGCTGAGTGGTTATCTGTCTGTTCTATACTCAGGGAAACTGAGGCCAACAGCCTGGAGGGAAAAGGGAAAGAACTGTTCACAGAAGCTTAGGGAAGACCCCAGCCAGTATTTCTTGGGCCTGTGGAATCATTTCTTAGACTGGCCCCGATCTAGTCACCACTCCCAATTCCTCAAGCCGGTTAAGCAATCCCCCACTCCAACCTTCTGAGTTTTCTTCTTCCCTCCCTTCTTCCCAAACAGCGGGCTCATAGTTGTCCACCTGCAAAAACCAAGACCGTTAAACTGAATTAGGAGGAAAGACCAAACACTGCGAAGTCTTTCTAGTATCTGTGGTGCCTATTTGCATTGGTGGTAACACAGATGGCAAAGTGGGCAGTCTTTCGTCAGGGAGAACATCGTCCCTTGCGCCTAGAACCCTCTGATTAATAATATATTAGACAAATGGCTGCTGTATCAGTTTGCTATGGCTGCCATAACAAAGTTCCACAAACTGGGTGGCTCAAACGGCAGATATTTTTTGTTTTGCGGTTCTCAAGGCTAGAAGTCCAAGATCAAGTTGAGGGCAGGACTGGTTCCTTCTGAGGGCTGGGAGGAGAAATCTGTTCCAGGTCTCTCTCTCAGCTTCTGGGGCTTTGCTGGCAATCTTCGGGGTTTCTTGGCTTAAAGATGCCTCACCCTGATGTCTGTCTTCATCTTCACATGACGTTCTCCCTGTGTGAAAGTCTTCAAATTTCCTATTTTTATAAGGATATCAGTCATATTTGGTGTCCTTATAAAAGGACTTGATTTTTACTTGATTAACTCTGTAAAGACCCTGTCTCCAAATTCAGCCACAGTCTGACTGAGGTTCTAAGGGTGAGTACCTCAGCATATGAATTTGGTGGTATGCCATTTAACCCGCCACAGCTACCCAGTGCCAGACACTGTGCTATGAACTTGAAGGGAAGGGAGGGCACAGCGATGAATAAGGTACGGCCCCTGACCTCACATGCTCACCACTTAGTGAGAGAGGCAGGTTGATATGGCAAACGAAGGCAAATAAAATAAAAGAAGGGAATTTATAGCCAACTACAGCCACAAAGAGCCTGAAACTGAGAAGCCCAGGCAGTCTGTTTCTGGGGAAGGGAGGGAGGAATACAGTGGAAGTTGCTCCAGCGGGTGCCCTGCTGTGCTGGGAGGGCCAGTGCTCACCGCCTCGCTGTCAGGTGGAGAGCGATCCCCTGGTTCTGTGACTCAGGTGGGTCAGAGAGCAGAGTACTTGATGATGGGGTCAGGAGGAAGGGGGAGGATGCAGGGCAGGTACCCATAGTGATGGGTGCTGTGACTTCAGCCCAGATGCGTCAGGGACCTCTGGGGACCCAGTGGAGGGGAGAGGGGTCCCCTCACGGGGCCTCTGCTGCTCCACAGACCCCAGGGGAAAGTAGGCCCTGGATGTCTCTCCTCCACCAGCATGAGGAGAGTAGAGGAACTTCTACCAGAGCAGTGGCACAATCTTGAGACTCACACTCTTTATGGAACATTACCGAATTTCAAAGATCTGTGGTTTGACCGTTCTTTGGAAAATCATTTGAGTTCATTCTGGAGGGAAAGAAAAAAGTTGGGAACTGGAAAGAAGAGAGGAAAGAAAGAAGGTGGGGATGCTGGAAGCCCAGTGGTGGAGAGGGGAGGGGATGGAGGGAGGGACTTCTGAGAGAGGAACCCAAACAGGACTCTGGGCTGTTATTCTTTACATGCTGAAATCCACCCTCGACACCACTAGTCAGAGTTATAGCTCTAAAACACAGACTGATCCGCCCTAAAATAATTTGTTACCGTTCCACCATCTCTAGGACAGCGTCCAGACCCGCTGGCACATCACACGGGAAGCTCCCGAGCTGGCTCCTGCCTCTCAAACTTCCCTCCAGCTCTTCCCTGCCCCCACCTCCACCCCTGACTCACAGAGCTACTGCCTGTTCCCAAAATAAGTCATGCTGTGTCACAGACAGAGCCCTGTCCATGCTGTTTTGTCTGCAGAATCTTCCAGGCTTCCAAACTTGCTCCTCGTTTGTGTTGCTTCCTTTGCTAAAGCTCTCTCTGAACCCCAGACAAAAGTAGTCACACCTTCACCCTCCTCTTAGTTCACACAGCCTTGTTGCTCATCAGAGTCCAGTACAAATACTGTCCTATTATAATGACATAGTTCTCATTCATCTCCCCTAGGAGACCGTGAACCACTGTAGGAGAGCAGCTTCTCCTGATTCATCTTGGAGGACCCAGCACCCAGCCCTGGCCCGGCTCGAAGCTGATACACAGTTTCTGCTGAATGAATACCAATTTGCAAGGCTTAGGAAAGAGAGGGGAAGACAGAAACAGCAAGAAAGAAAGACAGACTAGATGAGGGGACGGAAAAGACTGTAGAGGAAAAGCTGAAGAGTTGTGATTCTTCACGGCCCTAAGTTCACCCGTTCATTGGATAGTTATGGGTTAGCCACCAGGCACTCCAGAAACTGTGGAAGTGGGGACCAAGGATATAGTGTCTGTCCTCAAGAAGCCCTGGACGTAGGCGGTGATGGGGGAGGGATGTGCACCGAGGCGGTCACAGATGAAAGGGCAACCAACGAGCCAACCAGTGTGTACCACAGAGTGACATCGGGGAGGGGCAGGGGCAACTGGCCAGGCCTGCTGGAGTGGAGATGTTCTGACCACTGAATAGGTTTGCTCAACAAGAGCAATGGATGGAAAGCAAAGGAACAGGAGTAAGGGAACGATTGATGTTTGACTTGTAGACGAAAGTTTTAAAAATTGAGTGTTTTTAATTTTTATTTTCATATCTGAAACTAGCCAGGCTTGCAGAGTGTTCCTTGAGGTAGAGCTCTTCTGGTTCTCTCTGGAATATTTACAAATGTAACTGACGTAGTTGGGGATTCAGCCACCTGGGCAGTTTCTTAAGGTTGATACTGTTCACTGTATCAGGAGGAAAAGGTTTATAATTTTATTTTGGCAACTTTCTTTTTTTTTTCTGGATTCATTTCGGTTTTTGTTAGCGAAGCCACAAACCACTCACTCCACCCCAGGGTCTGTACCCCCAGCGCATGGCAGACTCTGGAGATGCGGAGACAGGTGCCCACACTCCCTGCACAGACAGTGGCACCACGAGCTCACATCACACAGCACTCCCTTTAGAAGGGCTGGCGCCTTCAAGCTGGTGAGGTTTTCTTTTTGGTCCTCTGTTTCCGAGTCTGTTTTGTTTGACTATAGTCTTTTCTGACACTCCGAAAAGAAGTGCTAAACAGATGAAAGATAATGTCAGTATTCCTCCATTTTCCCCATATGGCTGATAAGACATACCCCTTCTCTTATAGGATGTGCATATCAATGTGATTAATATGGAAAAAAATTTGTGTCCAAACCCCTTTCTTTTCCAGCATCCCTCTCTTTTTTCCCCCCATTCTTTTTTCTTTCTTTCTTTTTAAGCATTGCCCTTTTCAAAACAAGGGGAGATTCAGCACAGTTCCCGTGCCCCAGTAAGCCAATGGTGTCACATCACTATGGCAATTGCTGCCCAGGGCAGGAATGCAGAGCAGCTGTAATTGTGCAACGCCTTATTGCTGGTGCGTGTCAATCAGAACCTATGAATTGAGAAAAATTTGCTCTGTTCATTCTGTTAAATGATGTATCCAATTAAACCTGTTAGAATTCATGATCTTCAGTCAAGGTTAAATGAAAGTAGTTACTCCTGTCAGCTAGGTGATTAAATGCTGCCTACATCAGGCACATTTATGTGCAAAATTAAAATTTTGGTATAAAGCATGAATCTTTATGCATGCCAGTTAATTATCTTGCGGTTCCTCCACTTATTAAATGCCCACTGCATTTCTTCTTAATCATCAGCTTCCTTTCAAAACTTATTTCATACTTCACATTACACCAGATTTCAATGTTTAAATGAAATGCCTTACCAATGAAAACTTCCTCTTTCTGAGGGCTTGACTGTACTATGCTACTGAAAATAATCATTATTAACATTTTCTCATCATTATGTACAAGTACTTCTAGAAGCCAGGTTGACTGATGCCAAGGCATCCTGGAAGTGATCCCTGTTCAGACTCTAGCAAGGCTTGGTTCTAGCCTGGATTCCATGTCCTACCTGCTCCCTTACCTCGACCACTGCAGGCTGCCAGTGTGCAAAGCCTCTTGCTGAAGTTAGGGTAGGGTTTCTTTTTCCTTTCTGATCTACTAAAAGGTAACAGTGAAATGAGTTACTACTGTACATCAAAAGTGCATTAGAAACAGATGGGGATGCGGTGGGGAATACTGCTTCCTTTTCAAAAAATAAAACGGAGACCTAACCACCTCGGGTCTCAGGCATACACAAATATTGCCTCTGCTGTTGGGTTTTAAAATGAACGAAAATTACAAAGTAGAAACGACACAGTTCCTTGGTACCCGTGGTTCCCAAATACAGCTTGATGGGAACAGTAGGAAGCCACAAAAACACTGCGTCAAATACTTCTCTTAGAAGCATTTCACACTGTAGAATCTACCTTTTGAGACTGTTATTTGTTTTTGCAAAGAAAAACTCAACAATAATTGCATAGAATTAAAAATTTTGCAACACACTTTCCCCTACTGATGTTATTATTTCAGATGTTTATTTCTCTTCTTCTGAGGCAGATGAAACCCTTATAAATTTTTTAACTTAAAAATAAATTCCTGTTATTTAATTGACTCACAATAAATGATACCAACAGAGCCAATGTTATGGAAAACAATTTTCATTTTATTTCATTCTCTGTGTCATGTTTCATAGTTTCTCAATCTTTTCTAACCACAAAGCATCCAAGAGCCACAAGAAAAATATCTTTAAAGATGAAAGGTGTAAATTTTCAATTTATTTGTGCAAGTATTTCAACAAAAATACTTCCCTTACTAGGAATTTATGAAATATTCTTCTTAAATGAATGTGAAAGGGGCTGATTTCCATGAGAATGAAAATAGATTTATTAACAAATGGAACGGAAGAAGTGTTTTTCACTGAATAATATTCAATGAATTAAATAGCGGTTAGCGATGGTGCTGAGCAGCCGCCTATGTGGGGATGTGTTAGAAACTCATTTTTACTGCAGATGTGCCCCCAGACACACCCCATGTCAGTAACAACACCCTGTCACCCTTCTTGATTTTACAGCTTTCCAATATCAACGTCAACTTTAAAAAAAAAATGGAACTCAGGCACCAGTGGGTTAAAGAAGTGATGAAACTTAAACTCAAGCAAATGTTGGTTCTTCATTTGTTGCAAAGACTAGCCTCACATGTGGATGTGAGTGGATGGACTTGGATCTCGAGGGGTGGGGTGTGGGTCCTCGGTGGGGTAGAGGGGGCCATGAAACCCCTGGTCACCTTAGGACCATCTACTGATGGCAACGCTGATCCCAGCCTTCAGAGAAGGCTGGCTTTGGACTCTCGTTCACTCTCCTCACCTGCTCTTCAATAGCTGCTGCTTGGATCCCTCAGTTTTTTGTCATCGAATCCATCCCTTGGGTGAGATCTCAGCTTTGCTCAGAGATAAGGCCTCATAGATCATTAAAGAGAGAGAGACAGGCTTGAGTCAGGCAGGGGGCGTTGGGGGTACCAGAGGATAAGGGCTTTTTGAACATATGGAAAGGAGAGGATGGAGAACATTGAATTTAGGATCTAATTGTGGAAGAATAATGCACATAGTTGGAAGGAATCTGTTGCTGTTCTAGACCGTTAGGGTTGGGGAAAGTTTCGGAGAGGTCTCTCGTGCAAGGAGCGTGCTCGAGTAACAGCGGGTGTTAGCCCAAGTGCCGCCTGTGGGGAGGAGCGGCCTCTAAATTCCAGGCTGTGGTTTTACTCAGGGGCCATCACTTACGTCCTCGTAAGCTCTTCACCTCTTCAGGGCTTATCTTATTTCCCACAGAATGAATGCTGAAGCATCTTTAAAGAACTCTGGTTTAAAGTGGTCCCAAGTGGTGACCCTGGGTGCCCACAGGTCTCATTCTGGTTGCAAGGAGGTTGTTAACGTGGGGTCCAGTAAAGAAAGGTGGAAGCCGGAGCTCTCCTGGGCCCTGTCCTGAGGGCTAAGAGGCTGGGGAAGGATGTATTGCACTGGCAGATAGAAACAAAGGCTGAGGATGAAGCCAACAGCAGGGGAAGCTCAGAGTAAGCAAATATCTGTTTGAGTTAATTCTCACAAACTGGTCTCTTTTTGTGTGACCACACGTGTGTTTTATGGGTTCGATGTCGGAAAAGCAGCGTCTTTCCTGGGACCTTTTTCTTTTCTTTCTTTTCTTTTTTTAAAAAAAAAAAATCATTTAGAAACAGGAACAATTTTCTGTTCAAATGGTTGCTGTCCCTAAGTGGCTTAAAAACTCCCAGTGGGAAGGACAACAGTCCTCTCAGAGGCAGAGTGGCCTCTGTCTGTGAGAAATATTCACCTACGGGTCTGCTTTTCTGGCTTGCTTTATCACCAGCTTTGCAACTTGGAGATGTAACGTAGCTTGAAATCCACTGTGTGTTTAGCCCTGCTTTGTCAGCCCACCTAGCGACATATTGGGCTGTTTTGTAGCCCCGCTGCTTTCCCAGGTCACACAATACCACGGCAGTAGAAGGACTGGGTCCAATTTAATCAAAGGCTTTTGATTGCACAAAGCTTAGAGCCTCATTCCGACAGGGAAGCCTCTTCTGGTACAGGGCGAGAAGGGGTTTGGTGTGGAGCAGACACACTGGTTTAAATCTCCATGCAGAGAGATTGATCCCCCTCCAGCTGCCTGGCAGCAGCCCAGGCAGACCACCGCCGCTGCAGATGCTCCCGCTGGGGACGGCGGGGACCTGGAGGAAGGACCGCCGCTTCTGCTGCTGTCGGGAGACCAGTCTGCTGCACGCAGGGCTTCGGGCTGCCGCCGGCGGTTCATTTAACCTCCAGGCCGGGGTGAATTAAACAAGAACAGGTGGCATCACACCTTGGGCTGGTTTGCAGGTTGGCAGAGATGGGCTGGCTCACCAGTGTACTCTGCGTGTCAGAAGGTGGGCAGCTACAAAGGCATGCGCTGGTGTTAGAGAGATGGTTGTTTTCACCTTGTCACTCTCGTGACCTGAAGTTGGAAAGGTAATTCATCTAATAGGCACCTCCCCTCCTTAAAACAGAGATGACAGTATTTTCTTCTTTCCAGTCTCTTGGAGTATAAATAGGATTGCATCTCCAAAATGCAAACACCAAGACTGCCTTTATTGCCTTTGTTGATTTGCCGTGAATCATTTTCCAGGGAGTAAGAAATTTCCTTAGAACACAGTTGGAGAAGGAAAAGTAAAGTCCACATATAACCAAGCAGACATTGTAAAACTGGCAGCTCATAGCTTTCTCTGGTGGTCTTTGGTTCAGCTCATGAGTGCATGGGGACCTGCAGTGATGCTGGTGTGTGGGGTTATGTAGCTTGTGTGAAGGTAGGACAGGCGTGCATTATCCCTATTCCTGTGTGAGAGTATTCTTGATGCTCTCAAGCTGGCTGTGTTTCAGCGGTACTAGATATGTGGAGACAGAGATTAGAAGTGTGAGTTTCGTTTGAAATATTTTATATCATAAAGATACTTACTAAAAATCTCCCTTCATTTAAAATGCTTCCAGTATGACAGTGGCTACACCCAAATCTGCATTAATGCTAAGGAAAAAAATCCGGAAGATTGCCTAAGTTTCTTAGGTATTTGGGCTTTTCAGCCAATTTGGCCAGGCATGTCCCAGGGCAAGGGGGCAACTGGTGTTTTCATCCAGTTTGTACTAGTTCTGTATCTTCAAACAAAATCAGCACTGGAAAATGGTTTGGAAAATAAATTGAGAAAGGAAGAAAAAGTAGAGAGCTATTTTAGAGGGAAGGACGAATGTCAATTCAGTAGCTAATAAACACGAGAAAGGACAGAGAATCAATGTCAAGGCGCTCTGTGAGATAGGTGTTTAAAAGAGATGGAGGACGTGTTCAGTTAATGATGCAGATTGCTTTTTCCCACATAGGGCTGGGATAACAGGGACTAGCATTTCCCAGCCTGAGTCCCCTCACACACATGTAGGCTATTACACAGCAGGCTTTTTTGGACCCAAGGGAGAGTGGCAGGGAGTATGGGCTCAAAATCTTAGCCACAGGACCTAGGCCAAGGTCTGGGTATGAAACTGGAAATATTCAAGAGAACACATGGTTTGGGGGATGCAGCCCCTGTCACCACCTCCATGTCTCCAAAAGAAAGATTTCCTGAACTGTGGGATGAGAGAGAAATCAGAGTTTAAGAGAAGACCGTAAGAGTCAGAAGTTTGTGACCGTTCCTCCTAAAGCATTTCCCCTACGGTGGCTTCCGATGATCGTGTGTGCACACGTGTGAGTGTGTGCGCATACGCACACACGTGACAGGCCCTCAGCTTAGCGAGGGCTCTGAGAGTGGAGGAACACTGCCCCTTCCTGCTCTCTGCGCCCCGGGGTGGGGGTGCAGCACAGAGCTGCCCGTGGAGCCACGCGGACTGTGGTTACACGGTTACTACTGGGCAGCGTGTGGGTAGCTGAGCAGTGGCAGGCCTGAGAGGCGGTGACATGCTTCCCTGCATGGCCCAGCCTGGCATGGGTGTGACGCCAAGGGCAGGCTGACCTGGAGGTGCCCTGGGGCTGCTGTGAGAGGAGGCCCACCGACATGGGCCCTATGGCTGGAGGCCTGACGGAGATATCACCACCCAGGCGGAGTGAGGATACCTGGGAACCAGGCAGGATACAACCATTTCTGAAGATGCTGAGGTGAAGATGCAGGTTGAGGACCAGTGCCTCCCCTGGATGCCATGATGCTACATACTGCTGGGAACAGAGATGACAGGCTTCCCTGGAGGCAGAGGGGGAGCGCAAATTAACTGGATTTACTCTGAATTAATTAGGTCAACCCTGATTTGATTACAAATTTGAAAACATTTTCCATTAGTGGGCAAAATGGAGGTTTGAGTTTCTTTTGAGCTAGAAACTTAGTTTGTTATAGAAAAGTAAAGAGGGTTACAGTTTTTGAAAGCCTGAGTTGTGGGTTAAGAAATAGGTCTATTTCAATACCAAATTAACTAGATTCTGAGACACAAACAAATGTTTGGCTGAATTTTAAAGTTGGGCATTTGGAGTGGGGGAGACACAGCTACATGCTTGAATCTCCTCTGAAAACCTTTGATACACATGATTATTGTAGCCTCAAAACTGTAATCTGTATAAGGCTCAAGTTTATCTCTCATTGTTTTTTGAACCCTAAACTTAAAAATTCATTTATTTGCTAAAATATTTATTAAGCACTTACTGTGTTTTGGTTTTTGTCTAGATATGGAGAGTCATTTAAAAATGGCTTCTCTGACCTCCAAGAGCTTAAAGTTTATTTTTTTACAAATAGTGCACCGATATCTCACTCAACACATTTATGTCATTAAAACAAAATAATAAAAGTCATCTTTAAATATAACAAAATTCAGAACCTTAGACATCCTGCATACTCAGTGTACTATCATTAAATGAAGTTCATGGGGAACCGTGAAGAGGAGAGTCAGCACAGCATGAGTAAGTAAGGGCATAGGCTCGAGTCAGGCTGCCTGGGCTTGGATCCCTGAGCTGGCACTCGCTAGCTGTGTGGTTTTGGGCAAGTTGCTTAACCTCTCTGTTTTTCCATTTCCTCAGCTGTGAGCTAGGAATACTAATAGTGCCTACCTCATAGGGGTGGTTATGAGGATTAAATGAGTTGTTATACACGTAGCACATTTTACAGGGTCTGGTGGAGGGAACAATAGGATTACATATGCATCTATGCCTTTGTGTAATACATAGTAATGCATGTATTTTAAAAATTGCTCTTCCTTTGCTGAAACCTAACAAACAACTCTATTCAGTGGATTCTGTAGTGCAGAAGATAAGAATATCTCTTTCTTAAGTTTACACATTTATTTCAGCAAGTGACATTACTCTTACACATAAAAAATATGATGGACCAAACAACCCCCAGAATATTGTTTTCGCAGTTACTACAGCCAACACGTCTCCCAGTGTGGAAACTGCCACAGATATTAAGAAGCACACATATATAAAATACTTGAAAAATGAAGCACCAGACTTAGTTAAATATACATCTCTTTGAATTGGCTGTGTGATAAGAGGGAACCGGTTGATAAAGGGCAAGAGAAATGCTAAATATGTGTCATGACAAACAGTGAAAAATTAAGGATTGTAACTAACATTAATTACATTCTAGTAAGATGAATAGGCTGCTCATCATTAATGAGAACATACACCTTTGTCTAAGTTTCACATCCACCTGTGATGAATGTGCTAATGGGGACAAAATACATCATAGTAACATTTGAATTAACAGTGCACTAATAGATTGACATATGAGTATGAATAAAGCATTTAATCATATAAACTATACCACACCCGAGAGCAAATTTTTCTATATCGCCTACATCACATCCAAATGAGTCTTATTTTAGATGATATATTTAGGGTACTGTCCATATTGGATGATGTTCTAGAAAGAGGGTCGACTTATCACATTCCAGTAACTTCACTAAGGTGCATGAGGAGATTCTTCAGTCTAACTCGGATGAAATAAAGGAAACTCAAACACTGTATGGATTTCTCAAGCTGTTGTGTGTGTCTAATCTTTAAACCTAGATTCCTATGTATGTGCTGCTGATAAAATGTTATCAACTTAATACCAGACAGAATGTACACTGAGTAAAATCAGGCTTCTGTTCTACGGAGAGTTCTATGAAAAGTCAAATATATCCTTTTTCTTGGTACCCAGTATCATTTCTATAGCAGTTGAACAGGACCTCGTAAATAAGGCAGTGCCACGTTATTTTGATAGATGTTGGATTCCTAATATATTAAGTAATATTATTTGAAGCCTCGCCCGCTGTGATTAAGCATTCTTGGAGGAGAGCAATTATGCATATATCACAACAATGGGGATGGCGGGCATATGTTTATCATCCAAATCCTTTCCTGTTAGAGAAAATATGTGCGCTGTGTGATCTTTTCAAGAAATCCCGAGATCACGTATAAACCACTGTAGTCCTTATACTTACTTAAATGTCGGGAGTTAAAAACAATTTGATTGTGTTATAATAATAATAGCTAGAGGCCTTTCAAAAGGTACTGTCAGTCATCAATCACCCATTCAGTCACTGAGCTCCTAGGTGCCAGGCGCCATGGCAGTGCTCAGACAGATCTGTGGACCCAAGGACAAGACTGGTCTCCAGGGACTAGTCGTGGGGAGACGGAAGTACCAGCAAGTGTGCTGGAACCTCAGCTGCCGACGTAAGCTGTGTAGACCTGGGACGGAGGCCCCGCTGGGGCGCTGATGGGTGGGGGTTGCTTGGGGGCAGGGTGATCACTTACAACGGGAGAGAAGGAGCTCCTGGCAAAAAACCAAAAAACAAAAACCAACCAACCAACCAACCAACCAAACAAACAAACAAACTCATCAGGAGAGAGAAAGGGAGAATTTGATGCTGTCACTCAGCTGTTGCTCTTTGCCAGCTCCCACAGACAGAGGCCCAAGGGGCTGAGTAAAGACCAACATTAAAAGCAGTTCTCTAAAATGTCTGGACTCATCGGAGCACAACAGTGTAGCCCGTGAAACAGCAGATCCCAAGTGCTTCGGGGCAGCTCGTTGGAGGAAGGAATGGATAGGGTGGAAAATGGAATATCTAATCAACTTTACACAAATAATTACCATGAACATGTTGCAGTAACAGAGGTAAATATGAAATGCTGTGGAGAGAGAACGGAGAAGAAAAAGAATCTTGTTAACATTGGTAGATATTTTCACAAAAGAGGTAACATAAGCATCTTGAAAAAAGAATATGAGTTTTTCAAGTGGAGGGGAGGAGCAGAGGAATTGCTGGCCACGGAAGACTAGGAACAAAGCCAAGGCCTGGGAGTCAGAGAAGGGCGTGGAGCGTGATGCGGCTGGGGTGCAGGCTGCATGAGGGTGGATGTGAGGGAGAAGGATGGCTGCAAAGTTTCGCGGTATCTTTAAAAATAAATACCCTCTGTTTTTTTGAGAGAGAGGGAGAAAGTGATGTTCATATCCCTATTTACAGGAAGACATTTGAGGCAAAGCAAAGCAGCTTAATTTATTTGGCCATTGTTGTTTCAACAACTGTGGAGTATTTTCAACAAATGTTTCAGACTTGAGCCAGCTGTTAGGAAATCTTACAGGAAACGAAGTACAGGGTCTGCCCTCCAGAAGCGCATGGTCTACTGTGGGGCAGAGGAAATCCGCAAGTAGAATCAGTTAAAGGAAAAACTTGTAAGAGTTACGCTGGGATGAGCCCAGCTGCTGTTAGCTACAGTTGGGCCACTTAACAGTCACAATGTAAACGGCTTATGGGGTAAAATTCCTGGTGGAGGGAGTGTTTACGTTGACCTAAGAATGATGAAAGGGGAAAGAACAGAATTAAAACGATAGTTCCTTGAAGTCTTAAACATCATTCTACTCTACCCCACTGATCTCAGTACCTGGCACATAGTGGGCAATGCCTGCTAGTTGCAGTTAACTACTGTAGCATTAAAAAAATCCTCCAAAACTTAGTAATATAAAAGTTAATTTCATTATGCTCATGGATTCTGCTTATCAGCAGTGTGACACAGCAGGAAAGTCTTACTTCTGCTCTGTGATATCTGGGACCGCCAGGATAAGGGAAGAGAAGCCGAGGATGACCGGGTCGCCAGGGGCTCCAAGGAGCTGAAGTTGTCATCACTCGCACAGCAGGTGGCTGATGCTGGCTGTTGGATAGGGCTTTAGCTGGACTGCCAGCCAGAATATCTTCACATTGACTGGTTTCTGGACTCACCAGTAGGTGTCTACTCCGGGCATCCACTCATGTGTTTGTTGACTGTGCTGGCTATTGGCTAGAACCTCAGTTGCGCCGTCGGCCAAGATACCTACACATGGTCTTTCCATGTGGTGTCTCCGTGTGGGCTAGTTTGGGTTTCCTCACAACATGGTAGCAGGGCTCCAGGAGCAAGGTCTCCCACAATAGCGAGGCAGAAGTGCTCAGCATTTTAAAGCTCCAGCTTCAGAAGTTACATAGCATCAGTTTCACAGGACTCATTCCAGGAGACACAAAGTTCTCGGAGACTCAGGTTCTCCGAGAAGGGACACACACCCTCCACTAGATGGAAGGAGTGTCGTGTCACATGGCACAAGGGCCACATAGGATGAGGGGTACTCTTGTGGCTACTTTGGTAAAGACAATCTACCACTACACTTAACAAATATCTGTTGAACAATGGAATAACTTTTAAAAATTAAAGATTTGAAACTAACAGCAGGTAATGAAAGACTAACTTAGGTTTTTTAAAGATGAGATTTCCGAGAACATAGCAAGCATTTTTTCAAAAGTTGCCTCACTGGGTTTTTTTTTTTAATTTTAATTTTTTTTTACCGTTTTATGTGATTGATTTGTATTCAATTTTTAAAAATTTTTATGTAACTTTTTAAAGGTTACACTCCATTTACAGTTATTACAAAATATTGGTTATCTTCCCCGTCTCCTACAATACATCCCTGTAACCTTAGACCCAATAGTTTGTGCCTCCCACTGCCCCATCTCTACATCCCCCTGTCCACTGGTGTAACTGCCAGTTTGTTCTACCTGTCAGTCTGCTTCTTTTTTGTTACATTCACTGGTTTGTTGTAATTTTTTGGATTCCACATATAAATGATATCATACAGTATTTGTCTTTCTCTGTCTGACTTATTTCACTTAACATAATGCCCTCCAAGTCTATCCATGTTGCTGCAAATGGCAACATTTTGTTCTTTTTTATGGCCGAGTAGTATACCATTGAATGTCTGCCTGTCTCTGTCTAACTATCTATCTATTTTACATCTTTATCCATTCCTCTGTTGATGGACACTTAGGTTGCACTGTGATTTAAAAGTTCTCACTGTGTTAACTACCTAGACCAGCATTTCCCAGAGTCTATTACATGGAACAGTCTTGTGAAGAAGAGTTTCATAAAAAATAAAGTGTATGAAATGCTTCATCCATTTGCTCCTGTATTGGTTGTCGATTGCTCTGTAACAAACTACCCTCCAAATCAGTGGTTCAAAGCAGCAGCCATTTCCTTGTTCATGCTGCTGTAGGTCAGGAATTTGGGCAGGGCCAGCAGGGAAGGCTCCTCTTTGCTCCGTGCAACAAATTGCTGTGTCAGAGATGGCTGTGTAACACCCATCACAGCTGAATCAATTGTCCTGATTCTGACTGGAGCTGAGACCTGCATGGACTGTGTACAGAGCTGAGCCGGCGTGTGCCGGTCACGTACCTGCCCACTCGTCTGGGGCCTGGTACTCCCTGGGCTCTATTAGAATGGCATGCTTGCCCCATCACTGATGCTCTCTTCTGGAGAAGGGGCTTCAGCAGGTGAAATTTCTGCTCTTTCTGTGCTCCTTTGTCTACTCTGTCCCTAGAGAGGTGCAATGGCTTGTTGGATTGGTAAATTTGGGAAGAATAATGGGGCCTGCTTAGTTTGGCAACCCTCTCTTGCTCTGGGGAGCTACCTGTCCTCTGAGGACACGAGTTCTGCCCTGCTTCTTCCTTGCTGTCAGTCCA
Organism: Camelus bactrianus; assembly: GCF_048773025.1. Classification (NCBI taxonomy): domain Eukaryota; kingdom Metazoa; phylum Chordata; class Mammalia; order Artiodactyla; family Camelidae; genus Camelus; species Camelus bactrianus. The sequence continues at coordinate 54,400,737 of NC_133543.1, forward strand.
CGTGGGCAGGACCCCTCCACAGGCCGTCTGGGGCTAAGAGCCAGGACTGCCAAATCTGGGTTCAATTTTAACAAATTTATCTTCCTGAAAGGCCTAATGCCACGTCCTCCAACCTAGCCTCCACCAGTTATAAAGATAATATTCTGATCTCCATTTCTGTTCCTTTGTTTTATTATTCAAGTTGCTCATCAAGGCTGGGAAGAAGGTTGATACTTGTTGAGGGGACCAGCTTATAGACTGAGTGTGGTGTCTGGGTTTAAACTATGATTTTGGGCAAGTTACTTAACTTCTCTGGGGTTCAGTTGCCTTATCTGAAAACTGGAATAATAATAGTACCTACTTACTAGATTATTTTGAGGATTAAATGGAAAGCTTTTATAATACCATAAAACAGTCAATAAATCCAGCCATTATGTATTCAGTTATTCATCCACTCATCAAATTATATTGTGTGTGGATTTCCCTGGGTGCTGTGGATAAAAAGACAGAGAGGGTGGCTGCTTTTGTGTCACTTAGAATTCAGTAGGGGAGACAGGCAGTGACCAAGGAACTAAATACGTACAGAAGATAACTTCAGAGTGTGATAGACGTTCTGAAGTAAATAAACCAGGGGATGCGGTGGTGTGGAGGAGGGATGTGTCAGCTGGGGTGCTCAGGGAAAGTCTTTCATAGCAAAAAGCTGTGTAGCTGGCTGTGTCTGGGCAGAGGGAGCCCCGGTGCTGTCATAGGAAAGAAGTACGGTGGGATCAGCAAAGCAATTCGTAAAGCCCGTTTTCGCAAGCATACCTTTGTCTGCTTTCCTCATGAAATTAAACACTGTTACTAATCTCAGAACACGACGGTTTTGTGCATAAACATAACTTGGTTAATCTCTGGGTTTCTCAGGTAGTTTCCTTTGCCAGGCCTAGACTTTAGGGGTGCAGGGGATAGATAATTCCTTACCAAGATTAATAGGCATTGGGGGCCACCATCCATTTAGAGAAAGGAAAAAGGAGGGGGGAAGGTTTAATGAGACTTTTGCTCCTGCAAGGGCTGTGAATAGTAACCTAGTACCATGGGGTCTGACCTTAATAGCATGCATCGTACTCACTAAGGTCAGCATTCAAGTTAACAAAGAGTTAAAGCTCCAGCTCCACTGCGGGAAGGGGTGGGCCCACCTCCCCGCAGGAGAAGGAGGCTGACTGAAGGCTTGCTGAGGTTTTATCTGTCCTGCTGGCTGTTTACAGCAAAGACCTGTTGCTAATGGGTCTGCTTCCTTCTTTGACTCTGGCTAGCCTTTTTGTTGGGGACGCATACAAATTCCTTGATATGATAACACCCTCCACTCCCCTAATACAAGACAGATCATATTTTTGTTTTGTGTATTTATCAATCACACTGGCAGACATGTTTTAAAAGAACATAGTAAAAGCATATGGAGAAACGAAAATCTATTAAGTGAACAATGTAAGTTCTTTAACAAGAGTTCTGATGAAATATATCTGCCCCCTAAAAATCCAAATAAGAAAAATGACAAGTGACTAGAAGGTTTGTATTAGAAAGGCCGCAGATCTGGGTTCGAGCCCTGCCAACTGTTAGCTGAGCAAGTAAAGGGGGAAAAAACTAATTTTTGTTGAACATCTATTATATGGCAGATTGTATACTAGTTGCTTTATGTGAAACATTGCACTTAACCTTCATAACATTTTATAAAATATGTGTTAATTCCCCCAGTCTTACAGATGAGGAAACCGAAGCTCAGTGCAATGTAAGTGTTCACGTGGTTCGTACTGGGAGCCCTGATCTGCCTAGGGCTGTCTGGCATCTCTGGTTGAGTTCTGCCTAGGAAACTATACTATGAGATCTCAATACTCAACCACTTTTCACTACACCCCACCCTCACCACCCAGTCCTTGTCAAAGCCACATCATTTTTCACCTGGATTACTGTGAAGTCGCTTATGTAATTACCAGCTTACTGTAACAGACTACTCCCAGCTGGTCTCCCTGAATGTACTCTTGTGGCTTGTGATCTAATCTCAACAGCACAGCAGAATGATCCTGTTAAGCTTAAGTCAGATCCTGTCCCTCCTGTTTAGAACTCTTCAGTGGCTCCCAATCTTACTCAAAATGAAAGCTGAAGTCCTTACTATGACCTACAAGGCCCTGTGTGATCTGGCCACGGGTCACCCCTGCCTCAACTCCTGTGACCACTCTGCCTTCTTCTCCCCCCATCTCACTCTTACACTCTGCTCCGAACACGCTCGTCCCCTTGTTCCCTGAACTCCCCAGGCACAGTCCCATGTCAAAGCCTGAGACCCTCCAAGAAATTTAACCCCTCAATCCAGCACTTCATATCCCACTTCCTTGCTTTATTTTTTCTCCTTTTAGCCTTTATCATTATTAAGCATGCTATATATTTAACTTATTTTTCTTCTTTGTGGCTCTCTAGTGGTCCAAGGGAGAGAAGATGATGGCTTAGATCAGGATGGGAGCAGAGGAGATGGTGAGAAGAGATTGGATTCAAGGTAAATTCTGAGGTTATGGTGGCTGTACTTGCTGTGGGGTTGAATGTGGGATTGAGAGAAAGAAAGAAATCCAAGACAATGACTTGATTTTGTCTTGAGCAACTGGGTGGGTGGTGGTGCTATCTTCTGGGATACAGATGTTTGTTAGGAATGCCTTTTTTTTTTTTTGATAGGGAAAGTTAGCAGTTGAGTTTTACCTATATTAGTTTAAGAGGCATGTTAAATATCTAAAGAGAGATGTAATTATATATATATATATATCTAAGTCTAAACCTCAAAGAATAGGTCTAGACTGGAAAGACGAATTTGGGCAGCATCAGCATGTGGATGATATTTGAAGATGCGGGCCTTTTCAAAATCACTAAGAGAGAAGGTGTAGCCAGAGAAGGGATTTACAAATGATTCCTGGAACAATCTGTGCTTGGAGATTTAGTTTAGAAATCTATGTAGGAAAAGATGATGCAGAATAAAGGAAATTCTTTTAGGAGCAAAGTCCAGGAGAAGGAGAGCAAGATGGGGTCCAGGGCATAAATGTACTACAGCATGTGACTGCAGATATAGGAAAGTGTGTGGAGTGAAAGGTGGGAAGTTGAAATGATTTTTATTTGATTGCATCTATATTTCTCTATGAAATATATGACAAGGTCTTCAGCTGAGAGTTGGGTGGGTGGGGATGTTGGAGATTTGAGGATTGAAGAGAGAATGTGTAATAGTCATCTTGGGAGTAGGTTAATGAATTTGCCAGGGAAGTTTAGTTGTCAGATCGTGTTGAGTGCTCACAGACGATCTTTGGTCATAAATTAGAAATGGATCCTAATAGCATGGTTGTGTGACTTTTCTCCAGCAACATTCAGCTGCTTTGGGCAGGAATAGAGTTCGTAGTTGCGTTTAAGAAGACTTGGGGTTTCACCAGGAGAGAACAATGGAGGGAGATGAGGCAAGGCAGTTAAGAATGTTTCAAAATGAGTTGGTGGGGAGGGTATAGCTCAGTGGTAGAGCACATGCTTAGCTTGCACAGTGTCCTGCATTCAATCCCCAGTACCTCCATTAAAAAAGAAATGATATAGAACATGGAGTGTAGGTGGGGTAGTGAGAGCTGTGAGGACTTGAGGAAGTGGAGGATGGTGAGCATGTGGCTGGGTCAGTGGACTGGCAGTCTCAAAGAATGTGCTGGAAGGACAGGATGTGATGATCAGGGAGTGTCTGGCTTGAGGTTGAGTTTTCAGAAGTGTTTATATCTTACTATATGGCAGGCAGTGTTCTGGGCACAGTGGATGTCATAATGAACAGAACAGATATCCATGACATTTACAATCTATTGCATAAAACTGACAATAAGAAATAGACAATTAAACTATACTGTATACCCGTCAGATGATGATAAATGCTATGGACTGAAATAAGGCAGAGACAGAAAATAGGGAGTATTGAGGGAGGGTCATTGCCATGTAAAAGATGACAGTTATGGGAAGATTTGCTATGAAGGTGACATTTGAACAAAGGATGGAAGGAAGGGAAGGAGCTGACACAGAAGTATCTCAGGGAAGTGCAGTTGGGTAGAGTGATAACAGATGCAAGGACTCTGAAGTGGGGCCATCGCTGGTGATTGAGAGGGGCAGCAAGGAGGCCAGTGGCTAGGAGGAAGTGGCCAAGAGGAGAGGAGTAGAGAGGAGTTCAGAGGGATAATGGTGACGGGGCTGAGGGTCAGATCCCATGAAGCCTTGTACCAGAATGTGGGGGGCTTTGAAGGTCATTGCAAAGATTTAGCTTTTATCTTGAGTATGGTGGGAAGCCATTGGAAGGTTTGGAACAGAGATGAGACTTCCCCTTAAAAGGATCACTGTATCTGCTGTGTTGAGAGAATGCAGAAGGGGGACAAGGACAGAGGAAGGGAAAACAGCTGGGAAGCTACTGCAGTAATCCTAGCGAAAGACACTCATGGCTTGGATTTGGGTGGTCATGCTGGGGATGATGAAGAGTGGTCAGAATCTGGAACATTGTAAAAGTAAAACAAAAAGTCTTTGCCAGTGGGCTGGGTGTGAGATGTGTGTGAGAGAGCAGTCAAGGAAGAGTCTAACAATTTTGGCCTAAGCAACTGAAAGGTTGGAATGGGTATTTACTCAGGCATAGATAATTGAGAAAGAATTCAATATGGGTTGAAGACCAGGTTTTGGTTTTGACCTTGCCAGGGTTGAGATTTCTCTTAGATTTGTGAACAGAGATGTGGGACAAGCAGCTGGGTATGTAGGATTAGAGATCAGGATTTAGTTTTATTTTATCCTGAAGATAAAAATTTGGTAGTTATCCCAAGTCATGAGACTGTATGAGATCCCTGAGAGAATGTGCATGGAAAGAGTTGGGGCTGAATAATCAGAAGGGCATTCCAATGTTTAGAGGTCAGGGAAATGAGGAGAAACCAATAAAGTTTACTGAGAAGAAGTGTCCAGCAACACAGGAGGAGAATAAGGAAAGTGTGATGCTTAGGAGACACGGGTTGTAATTACTGGCAATGACAAGGTCTAGGGTATGCTGATGTGAGATGGTTGAGGTGAGGTGGAGGGAAAGGTCTTTGGAGCTAAGGAGAGCAGGGAGCTGGGCATCAGGATGTTGGATGACCGTGGGGATGATGACAGGATTGTGCTGGAGAGGTAGGCAATTAAACCATGGGTTGACATCACCTGTGACTCCACTGACCAGACGGTAGGGAGATGACTTCAAAGGTGGTAAAGTTTGATGCTCCTCAAAGCTAGGATTTTTAAATGAGGAAGGACAGACATCTGAGAAGTTGCAAAGGGAGGCCAGATGAACGATTGCGCCTCTTCCTGGCCTTGAGGTACTTGGGGAATAGGAGAGACACAGTCTTCAGCTGAGGGCTTGAAGTCATATCTTCAGGGGACAGCCTGGCTTCCTTTAGCAGGAAGATACATTTGGAAGAGGAAAGAAGATGTAGATCAGTTTGCTGATGACAGTCAGTTCCTAACAGCACAGTGGAAGGTTTTGGGAGGAGAGGAGTGTTTGGGTTTGGGGTTAGATTGGGTAATATTTGTATGGTGAACATTAATCTGTTGGTGACCAAAGTGAGGGTACATAAGCATTTGGGGTTAGTGTAGAGGAGCACAGGGCAAGAGGTCCAGCCTCAGGCTGGCGGTGTTATGGCAGCCAGGAAGACAAGATGACTGAAGACCAGCCTCAGGCTGGTCACACCCAGATGGGTAGGGTGGTGGGAGAGTAGAGTAAATCTCTCTATGATGGCTAATTATAATAACGCTATAGTCATCAGAGTTGAGGGAATTTATCAGCAACTAGGCCAAAGACTGAGGGAAGTTTATCTGCAACTAGGCCAAGGAGTGATGAATTACTTTTCATCCCAACCCACTGACTACACTAGTAAGTGCTGACAAAAAAACACCAAACTTTTGCTGATAAAATGAAGAGATACTGAGGAAGTCTGGAAGAGAAAGAGAGAAGCCTTCCATGAACTCCAGGAAACAGCCAAATCATTCTTACATCTGGGAATGTGGAGTGAAAAATCAGGGCACAAGGAATCGATACCTTAAATCCAGCTTGGGAAGTCCTGTCTGTCCCAAATCCACCCTTTCACAAAATATGTGGCTCTAAAGGTTGCAAATAATTTTCCTGTACCATTAATTGTTATTATTTTTTGTGAGAATGAAATCACTGTGATTCATACTGCAACAGAGATGCATGTACATCCATCTACAAATAAACCCACAGGATAATCTGGCCAAATAGCCACCAGCACAATTCTCATTTGATGCAAAGGGGGTCGTTTTGAGGATGAAATGAAATGATGCATTATCTCAAGGGCTGTCACTAAGATTGTAATGAACATTTCCATATTTCTTGTATCTTCAAATAGAACAAATGGCTTAATGATTTGGAGTGAGTCAATTTAAGAAATCGGTGTCTTTTCCATTAATCACGGATTTCTCAGGGACAAGCATTTATCTTTGTATCTTCAGTGCCTAGGAGAATGCTGGCACACAGTAGGCATTCAGTGAATGTTTGTTGAAATGAAGTGGAGTCCTCTTCCCTAAGCATTGCTACAACTATTTCCCATCTTCACTTTCCAGATAAGTTCCCAAACATGTTAGGGAGGGATCCTACAGCAAATGAAACACTTTACCAATCCCGTTCATGAAAGCAAATAATTTTGGACACATGTCTTCAATGAATTAATGTTTGATGATCCAACATCTGAGCCAAAGTGCAAGCAACAGCTCCAGTCTACAGATAGTAATCTGAATTAAATGTAATAATATTTTGTTGTGCTAACATGTGTGTTGTTAGGACCATAAATACACATGATGTGGCCATATGATACAGGGAGAGCAATGGTTAAATGGTAAGGCTCTTGGCTGCCCTAATGAGATGGGGATGGTGAGTTTGGGAGGGGAGGTGCTCATTGCATGAAAGGTAATAACACTTCTATTCAGCATCATAGGGCATCCATTTCAGCTCAGATTTCACTCTGAAAATTCTTCTTCTAGGCAAAATGTAGAACACACACATTCAGAGAGAAAGCTTAGAGAGAGAAGAAAGTTCCAGGCCCATAGCAAAGGAGAGAGAAGTCCTTCCTAAGGCAATAACTGGCAGCAATCTGGCAAAGAGCATGCTATAGATGGAAATGTTGTGTCTCTCCAAAATGCATATGTTGAAACATAATCCCTAGTAGATGGTATTTAGAAGTGGGGCATTTGGGAGGTGATTGGGTCAATGGGTGCAGCCCCCATGAATGGAGTTAGTGCCCTTATGAAAAAGGCCCCAGAGAACTCCCTTGCTCCTTCTGCCATATGAGGACACAATGAACAGACAGCCAACAATGAATCAGAAAGCAGTCCCTCATCAGGCATCAAGTCTGCTGGTGCCTTGACCTTGGAGTTCCCAGCCCCCAGAACCATGACAAATGAATGTTTGCTGTTTTAACCACTTGGTCTATTCTATTATAGCAGCCCAAGCAGACTAAGACAGAGCTTTAGAGAAAATCTTATGCTTTAAGTGTATTTGATAAATAGACATCCCTTTCTTGGACTTGAAGCCATTGCAGTCAGAGACTGAAAGTTTCCCAGTCCTAATCGGGCTGTGGTATAAGGAAACCTCAGGGCGAGAGCAGCACAAGATGCATAAGAGCCCTTCAAGGGAGTCTGATTCCGTAGAGGCCTCAGGACAGGACCAGACAAAAGTATTTCACAGATGCTCAGGATTTCCATTTGTCCCTGGTGAGGAGGGACTGGGAACAATGATTAGAATGCCACCATTGAGTCTTGCTGATACACTTGGACATAAAAGTTAATTATTTACAATTCTTATTTAAAAATTGAGTCATTCATCTCCCAACAATCCTATTCTTTTATTTTTTCCCTAAAGAGTTTAAGAACTCTACCAGATAATGTAGGAGAATGTCTTTATGCCTGAGAGGTGGATGCTGAAATATTTAAAGGTGAAATGTCAGGATTTTTGCAGATACTTTCAAGTTATGTACACACAGTGAGAAAACAAATATGATCGTCGTCTTTTAAACTGTAACCCTCTTTTTCAAACTTTTTTTATAAGTCTAAAAATCTCATAAAGTTGGGGATTGGGAGAAAAAGCCCACTTCATATTGATACAGACAGGTATCTGAACTAAATATACCTCACTTGTCAATTTTTATCAAGATTTGGCTTCTCATGGTGATCAAGCCAAATTAGCAACAACCCTTATGGAACATTATAGCATAAAGGCTTATTTCTGTTGGTTTTATTCATCCATTCATTCATTCAACAAGTATTTGCTGAGTGCCTTACTACAAGTGAGTCACAAAATTCTAGGTTCTGGCTAGATAACAGGGGCAAAAAAAGATATGGTTCCCAGAGACAGACTCACAGGCATAGAAAACAAACATGGTTACCATGGGAAAAAGGGGATGGGGAGGGATGAATTAGGATTTTGGGATTTGCAGATACTAATTACTATATATAAAATAGATAAACAACAAGGTCCTCCTGTATAGCATAAGGAACTATATTCAATACCTTGTAATAGCCTATAATGAAAAAGAGTATAAATAAGAATATATATATGTATAACTGAATGACTATGCTGTACACCAGAAATTAACACAACATTATAAATTGACTATACCTCAATAAAAAAAAAAAGATATGGTTCCTTTCTCCTATGCACATACGTTAACTGCTATTTAACAAAATACCTTTTAGAGAAAAACAAGTCTTTTGGAATGTATAGATTTATTTTTAAGAGTTAAAAAAATATCAGTTCTGTTAAATGTCCTTTCTAAATATATATCTTACAAGAAAAATGACTTGAGTTTCTCTGGAAGAGTGCTGCAAAACATATTTTATTTCTCTTTATGGTTTTCTGGTTCCTTTAATTTAGGATTTTGCCCCAGGGAGACAGAAAGACCAAACCTTCCAGTCCTGCAAGTATCAGAGGCAGGAAAATAAGAAAAGTCTTCAGTTCAGTTTAGGTTAAATGTGAAGGTGCGCAGAGGTTAGGCTTGGTAATTATTTTAATCAGAATAATGGTCTAATCTGAGAATAAGAACCTACTCATACAGCCTATTAAACTTACACATATATATCTATAAAACAGCCCCATGCACCCGGTGCCAAGTGTTTATAGCTACATTTGTGGCTTCCTAGGCTGGCTCCTAGGTCATCTTCAGATACTTGTGGCTGTTTTGTCACTTACTCCTGGAGAGCAGCAAGCCAGAAAACTTTACCCCTGCCTGATTTTATCCTGTTGTGCTGTCCCCACCAAAGGACAATGTCCTTCCAAATGACATCTTTAGTTTGCAGGATTTCATATCCCAAGGAACCTTCTAAAGCTGCAGCCTACCCTCCCCGCCGCCATGTCTGCCTTCCTCCTGTAGAGGGCCGGAAGCAGGTCTACCCCCTACCAGGAACTGAAGAGTTTTTGATTGAAGAATATGGGAAACAATGATTGCTATGTTGGGCTTATATATTTTATTTGCAAAATAATGGGTTTTAGGTTAAACTGAGGCAGGTGTGCAAATGTTCTGGTGAAGTCCAAGCCACCTCCCTCCCCGACAGCAAACCAAAAAGAGTCTGAGGAGAGTTGTCACCGGCACCAGTAATTGTGACAAGGGCCTGGAATAGCAATCAAAGAGAAGACAAGCATTTTGATAGCATTAATCAGAGCTGGTTTCCTCCCGCAAATCATGCCAAAGCTCTTGGATTTCTGCCTGTTCCCATTGTTTTCTGTCTGGTGGTTTGGATGCAGATCCTTTTCCCCTTCCCCACTGAGGCCATAATGAAATTGGGGAATTAACTCAGAGCAGAGTTGTTCTAGTTTGGATGTGAAGGTAAACACAAATGGAGAAAGTTCAAATTATTAAGAAGAACAAACAGCCCTTGTTACTAAACATTAGCTGGCAAATGTGATAGATGATACAATGGGCAGAAACCACGGACGCCTTCCCCTACTGGCCGACAGGAGAGCCGGTCACATGCTGCAAGGCCTGTGTATAATAACCCCGGAAAGAAAGCTTAGGGTTTTCCATTTTCAGTAGCCAAGCTATTATATCCAGTCTTAAGATTTTGGAAAGTCTGCCATCACTAATAAAAAGAGATTTGGAGGAAACTGTACGATTGGGTTTCTTCAATTATCGTACTGAACGGAACAGTTCTATGCAACTTTAGAGATGCTGTGGGGACCGATCCAATCTTTGTGCTTCACTTTAGTGCTGGATAGGTCTTCTTTCAGGTGTGCAATCTATACAGGTCTATTCATTTATTTTAGGCCCCACTGGGAGCAGTTACAAATGATAGTCAAGAGCATGGCCAGGAAATGTAAACACTTCAAGAGTGGGATTTCCCAAAATAAATGGCTTTAAATATTGCTTGAATTCAAGTAATGTTATAATTTTATGTTAAGAAGAGGAAACAAAGCAATGGGGATAACTTTTCAAAGGATCACACGTCAGTGGAAAAAGATAGGTTAGAATAGAAAAATCTGCCTACTCATTTGGAACTTTCATTCCAACTCCTTCTGTCTAAGGGCTGCTTCCCCTGCATCCATGCAAAGGGGGTGGTAAAAAGAGCCCATGAACCCAAGAAGCAAGAGCAAAGAGCTGTTTACACCCCTCCCCCCCCCAAGTCAAGTATATTACACACAAAAACTTCTAGCATTATATACCTTGCCACTGGATTAAAACCACTGAAACAGAAAGCAAATCCATCTACCATAAGCACGTGTATGCATATTTATATACCTACACCAAGCCAGAGTAAATGGTTGAAAAATGAGAAATTCAACCAACTGGCTGATTTGTCTAAATGCTGTCAAACAATCATTTTGATTAATATTTTTTTCACTGAATTGACTGGTTTTTTTTTTTTTTTAAGTGACTAGAATGAGCTGCGACATTGTGCAGACATCTCATATGTGGAATTGTTACAACTCCTTGGAAAATTAATTGGTCACCTTCTGCCATAATGGATAACAACCTATGTTAGAAATATCTCACATAAACAAATTATTATCCTTTATAGCACAAGCTGACTAATTAATTTTCCAGGGAACTCTAAGTCCTAGAAACTATTATTAACTAGTGGTAAACAAAAATGTGTTTGAATTTCAAGTGTCTGAGTTTCTTATGCCTTTTATTTTATCAGAAGGGGCTCATTTTTGTTAAGTGCTAATAAATAATTGCCTTTAAGACAGAGTCTCAATTGTCCCGTTCCTCGTGGCTTTTCTTGTTCTTTTCTGCACTAACATAAGCCAGTCTTTAGATATGAAACACACATATAAATGTTCTGGAGAGACTTTGGAAAGGATAATTAAAACGTTATAAAAAAAAATGCTGCCCCTAAATTATATTTACTTTAATTTGAAAAAGACAAGGAAAGTACAGAGGAAAACTAGAGAAGAGGTGGAAATGGCTAATTGGGTTTATAGTCCGTAGTGATCATTATATGTAATCTTGTCTTTCCAAGAAATTGTAGGTTAAAAAAATTAACATGGCTCATGTATTAATATTAATGTTTTCTCTTGGCCTCCTCGGCTCAGGGCCCACATGGCTCCATCCTGACAGACCTTCCACTGTCCTATTTGGGCAATCAGTGCCCCCATGTCTTTGTTTCTCTGATGAGGTTCTGTTTTCTGAATGGTAAGTTTAGATTTTAAATCTTCCACCTGAATTATTACAAGAGAGATTTGGTAATTAAGTTCTAACAAGATTTAAATGATATTAAAAACAGTCAGTTAAAAGGAAACACAGCCTTGGGCTTTGTTGTAAATTTATATAATTATTTTTAGTCCTCTAGAGGATGCATAATTATGTTTCTGTATTTATAAAAATACTGCCTCTGAGGCACCAAAATGAATTTTACAGTATGCTGATTTGCATATTAATGTTACCCTTTGTATATCAAAATTTCTTTGGCTGCAAAAAAAGAGATTTTCCAGGAAATTTTCGAAGTAACCAAGAGGAGCGTAAAGTCTTTTGATCTGTACTTCTGGCAAAAACCACGGCTCAGGGAGAAAGTTTGATAGTCTAAGAAAAAAAGAAACTGAAGAAGGCAGACATAGAACACTGAACCTCAAATTTAATTTGCTCTTCCCTTGGAAAGGGGTGCAGTGGCATAGCAAGGAATGGTCGCCAGCATCATCGATTGAATACATATTAGTGGCCAGGTGAGATCTAGTCATCACATATTTCATGCAATGATCGTATAAAGTGGATACTATTATTTTTCTCATTTCAAAGATGTGGAAACTGAGGCACAGAGAAATTAAGTTAATGGCTCAAGGACACATAGCCTGTGTTTTAACCTCGGCAGCTGGATGCTAGGGCTTTAAACATTACACTGTATTGTCTTCTAAACAGGGGCGTAAGGAAGCACCAAAGGCCTCTTTCTGTTCTGATGGAGAAACTGTTTTCCCGTGAAATACACATAAGACTGCCTTTGCCTCCTTCATGCTGGGTCCACGTGCAATGTTGGAAACACCACACAGTTCGGGGCTGTGTACCCATTTTTCCCTGCATGCATTTTCCTACCTGTTTTATAAGCAATTACTCTCTTCCTTCAGATTTTAAGCTCCTCCTGAGCAGGAGCTGTGGTCGTCATTTCCCTCCCTGCTTTTCCCTGCACTTAGGGTTAAGTTAGGGTGGCTGCTCGTTAAAATGAAATCAGGGAGTGAGTCCGTCTTTGTCCTTTTGGGCTGCTGTAATAAAAGTACCACAGACTGGGAGGCTTAAACATCTGATGTTTACATCACACAGATGGAGAGGCTGGGAAGTCCAAGATCAAGGTAGCAGAGGATTCGGTGTCTGGCGACAGCTCCTTCCTGGCTCATGGATGGCCGCCGTCCTGGTGTCCTCACGAGGTGGAAGGGGTAAGGACCTCTCTGGGGTCTCTTTCCTGAGGGCACGAATCCCATTCTTGAGGGCTCCACCCACCTGCTCTTAGCTGTCTCCCAAAGGCCCTGCCTCCTGATATCATCACGGTGGAGATTAGATTTCAACATATGAACTTAGGACACAAACTTCTGTCTGTGGCAGAGTCTCAGGAGACATCTGAGGTCTTTCTTCTGATAGATTAATTTTTTTTAATTGCGGTAAAATATACATAATATGACATGCAGTTGACAGTTCTTGCCATATTTAAGCGTACTATTTGGTGTCATTAAGTACATTTCCATTGCTGTACAACCATCACTGTCATCTGTCTCCAGAGCTTTTTCATCATCCAGAACTAAAACTCCGTAAGAGAACCACCCCCCACTCCTCCAGCCCCTGGCAACCACCATTCTACTTTCCATCCCAATGAATTTGACTACTCAAGGTTCCTTACAGAAATGAATGGTTACTTTTAAAATGAAGGTAATTTTCACTTGAGATCAAATCTGGAGGCTTTTAATACTAGAGACCATGCTTCTGTCCTCTTAAATTGTGTGCTCAGACCATGAACAGGAAGTGGCTGGAGCTAGGAAGGTCAGAAGGGGGTCTGAGGGGTGTGGGCGGGGTGCTGCCCACTTTGTAGGTGGCGAGGCAGCGGTGAGCTCTGTGGCTTTCCCGAAGGAGAGATGCCCAGTGGGTCGGGCTCCCTGCCTGCAGTGCTCTCCGGAGCTGGAGAGACATCTGCTTTACCACGGGGTAAAGGGGAAGGCCATGTTCACCTAACACGGAACTTGGGTCATCGTTCATACGTGTAATAAGGTGACTCTGGGAAAAATTGTCTTGAACAATTTTAAAAAGACAGAAAGGAACCGGGATAGTGTGGGTGAGACCACACAGGCACTCAGCTGAAACCCATTAACCTGGACTTTGGGAAGGACGGAGAGGTTGGCTGCCGCGCCCGGCTAGACTGCGGCCCTGCGGGAGGGGAAGGAGCTTCCCGTCAAGCGAATAGATGCTCCATTCATCCGAAAAGAGGCTAATCCTGAGGTAAAAAAGGAAGCCTCAAGAAGTAGGTCTCAGGCAGGGAGAAGGAAAACAAGTCTTCTCTCGGAGGCCAGGGCTCAGTGTGGTCCAGGCCCAAAGGCAGGGAGAGCCTGGAGTTTTCCAGCCTTGGGGGGTAGGCTGGGAAGCAAGTGGGGTTGAAGCAGTGAGGGGGCCTCTTAGAGGCCCCGGGGTGGATGTGAGGGACGTGTTAATGTTTTCTGAGTTGGAACTTCGCTTTCATTACTGCTATTCATAAACGTCTGTAAATTTAGCCTAGACAAAGCTTACGGCCTGGTCTCAGCAGGGCCCTCAGCAATCAGCAGAGTTGGCCCAACCGGGAGTGACTCTGTCAAGGAGAGCCATTCCCACGGCCCCCTAATTAGAGCAGACGTAGCGGTGACAGCCTGGGCTGTGGACAACCGAGACTCAGGGTGGAGGCCAGACAGGGAGGCCAGCAGGGAGGACTCCAAGGGCCTTTTTCCGTACGCAGGGAGGCTGCAGCCCGGGGCCCTGCAAGGAATAGCTGGGATGTGCTTCCTGAGGGGCTAACTTACTGCTCGATGGCAGCCAGGACTATCGTGTGCCATTATAATCTGGGTCACACGTATGTTCTGTCATTTAATGCTCCCAACAAAACTACGAGTTGGTTGGCTTATTGCAATTTGACAGGTGAGCACAACACGATTTAAACAGGTTACAGAATTTGCCCAAAGTTATAGCTTAAAATGGCGGAGCAAGATTCTTAACACAAGTCTGACTTCAAATCCCAGCTCTCTCCACTCTGTCACAGGGTGACTTCCAGGATTAAGAAGGAAGTTGTAAATCATGTCTCTAGTTAGGAGGGTAACTTTTAAGGTTGAGGTGAGAACAAGAAAGCTGGTCTCTGGGGAGTCTAAGGTTCCAGCACAGAACACTCAGCTTCAGCCTGGGGGCTGTGCATGGCTGGTGTTGGCCCAGCCCTTCAGGTCAAGGTTGAGGGAGAGCACGCAGGGGTGGTTACAGAACTATAACCAGAGCCCTGTTTCTCCGTCCTAATCCATGCCCTTTTGTTATGTAATAAAGGGAGAGCCTTCGACATCGGTTTCACGGGTCTCTGAGGAGCAAAGTTGATCTTGGTGTCTTCCGTGTCTGCTGTCGACACCCCATCCCCATGAGGCGCCTCTGCAGTGTCCCGCCTTCAGCTGGTTGTCGCTTAACATCTAAGAGGAGATTAGCTAATAAGAAAAATGTTAGCTTACAATACTTTTAACCCTTCGAGTTCCCCTTATAGGAACGTTTACCTTTTAATTGGAGGCTATGAACATTGTCTGAATCCAATAAAATATATTTATAACGAGAGAATTCCAGGCAGCAGAACAGTCTGTTCGGGGCAGGGCTCCTCCCTCCTATAATGATCTGCTTCCATCTACTTCTAAGGTTGTGCGAGGGAGCAGGAAGAACTTTGCTCAGATTCCGAATTTGCTACTTACCTGTCACTTATAAGATCTCAGGAAAGTTACTCAATCTCTCTGAGTGTCAGTGCTCTGCTCTGTAAAAAATAGTATTAACACATTTACCTCAGGGTAGTGAGAATGATATGAATGTGTTGGGTAAAGTGCTTAAAATAGCTGCTTAATAAATGTTCCAGCCCTTCCTCTTCCCTCTCAGAGCCTCTGCGAAGGTCCTTTGTGAAGAGCTGTGCCTCCTGCAAGCTCATGTCTAACCTAGTTCCAGTTGTGTCTTTCGCTGCATGACATTTTATTTCTTATTTGCACAGGAGGAAATAGACATCTAGGGTTAGACAGGATGGCCTGGTTTACGGCTTCATTACACTGCCCCCAGGTGTGCGTTCCTGAGGCCCTGCAGGCAAGGTGACCACCCGCCCTGGTTTGCCCGGCACCGAGGGGGTTCCCAGGACAAGAGCCTGCAGTGCCAAATCCGGGAAAGTCTCAGGCAAATGGGGACAGATTGCTCACTCCACCTAGTACATCTGCGTCAAAGACAAGCCTCACGGCTACCCTAAGATAAATACCCACGCTCCTAGACTTCTTTTCTTGGTGGGGAGGTAAGAACAGTGATTGTCCTGTGCCTGTGTCAACAAGGGGGACCTTACTCCAACTGGCAGGGACAGGGAGATTGAACCTCAGACAAAAATTGCTGACCAGACATTCCACTGAGGTGCCAAAAATTTTATCTTGGATGGAAATCACCATCATCATCATCATCATCATCATCATCATCATCATCATCATCATCATCATCATCATTTTGGGGGCCATATTGAGAGTAGCGAAGAATGAAGGATTTCTGAATCTAACTTTTCTGTACTATTTGGCTAACTTTCCTTTTTCTGCAAGATTAAACCTTTGTTGTTAACTAGACAGGATTCTCATCATTAGGGAAATGCGACTCAAAACTACAATGAGATACCACCTCACTCATTAGGATGGGTACTATTAAAAAAAAAACAACCACCACCCAGAAAAATCACAAGTGTTGGGGAGGATGTGGAGAAGCTGGAGCCTGTGCCCTGTGGGCGGGAATGTAAAGTGGTACAGCTGCTGGGGAGAACACAAAGGCAGTCCCTCCAAACATTAAAAATGGAATGATCATGTGATCCGGCAGTCCCACTTCTGGGTATCTATGCCAAAGAGCTGAAAGCAGGGTCTTGAGGAGATATCTGCACACTCATATTCATAGCAGCTCTATTCACAACAGCTAAAACATGGAAGCAAATCAAGTGTCCATCGACAGACGACTGGAGCAGCGAAACGTGGTGTATGCAATCAACGGAATGTTACCCAGCCTCGGAGAGGAAGGCCGTTCTGACACACGCTGCATGGATAAAGCCTGAGGACATTATGCTACATGCAATAAGTTAGTCACAAAAAAGGACAAACACGGTCTGATTACACTCATATGGGGTACTTGGAGTAGTGGAGTAGCGAGATCGTAGACAGAAAGTAGGACGGTGACTTGGGGCAGGGGGAAGGGAAGTGGGAGTTATGTGTTTAGGGCTTCGAGTTCCAGCTGGGGCGAATGGAACAGCTCTGCAGGTGGTCATGGTGATGGCCGCACAGCATTACGAACGGTTGTAATACCACAGACCTGTGCATGAAAAAGGGTTAAGCTGGTAAATTTTATGTTATATGTATTTACCACAAGAAAAGAATAGATAGGATTGTTACATTACCAAAAAGCTTCAATTGCCTGTGCTGTCTCCTTCAATTCTAAGCAGTCACCTCCTTTTTGGCCACTCCAGTTGGGAGTACATTTTTCATATGGTAGATGGAGAGATTTAGGTACAAAGGGGTCTGTTTTGTGCCACTGGAGTCACAGCCAAGAAAATAGCTTCACTAGAGGCTTTTAAAGATGCCGGAGGAACTGAGGAATTGCTGTCAACACTTGGCCTCTTTATACATGAGAGAGAGAACCATTGGAGGGTCAATAGTTCGGAGTGTTTGTAACTCATTTTCAGAGCTTTTCACTTCCAGGTCAGTTCCCTCTTCTGGCAAGCCAGTCCTGGTGAAGCCGGCTAGATGGGGTGGTGTGGCGGAGGGGCAGCTATACTTTCGTAAGTATTTCCTGTCAGTGACTCAGATAGCTTCATCTGTGCTCTTGTGCACCAAGGCAATGCAGATTCTAATGTAAGGGTTCACTTGAGGAACAGAAAGCAAACTGGAAGTAAGTGATGTCAGCAAATTTTCCACAGCCAATATTTAACCAGTTCCTTTTAACACATCTCCAACTGGGGGCCCCGATGTTGGACCAGCGGCCTGTATCATATGCTGACTTGGAAGATTTGTGTAGAGACAACTGCCATCATCAACAATCAAGATGAAGACACATAAAATGCTGTGGGGGATGGCTTGGTGTTTTCAGAAATACATTACTAAGAAATTGGTGTCCTGAGTTTGATCAATAACAGCAATACATCTTAATGCTTCTGTACCCCCTTATTAAACCTGCTGAACTGGGTCTTGGGAAACTCATCTATTTTGAACCACTCAATGTTAGAGAAGTCTTTCCCAGCCCCGAGTAGGTGTCTGTCAAGCCTGCACGATGCTCTGTGTGCCCCAGGACTATCTCTATTCTGGACAGTGCCATCCTGGAGCAATCGATCATTGACATCCTAGGCTTGGGTGATGCATCCCTGGGAAGTGTCGGCACAACAGCTGGCCCGCTTTCTCTGTGCCGGGAGCCCAGCAACAGCTGACTGCTGTGATGGATTGCATGCGGGCACAGCCTACTGCTGTAATACATCAAGTCATAGCGCTGATCTGAAGATGAGTTAGTCAAAAGATGGAGTTCCTGCAAGTTCCAAACCCAAGAAAAGGAATCCTGTTTAATTATAGAATGAAAGACAAAGTAGCTGGCGTGAGGTTTTGTGACTGTCAAACGCAGGGCTATGTCTAAGGTATAATTCCCATGAAGTGTGCATGGGACACTAAACATTCAGCACAAGCAGAACAACCCCGTTGCTGCCAGCTGCTTATCAAGATGACAGTGCTGACCATTGGGGTGGTGCCACCGCCCTGCCCCACAGCGACAATGTGGAGGAGTGCGGATGCAGGGAGGCCGGGGTGATGGTGGTGAGCACTTGCCAAAGGGAGGCAGGTGTCAGAGGGCTCCAGGGACAAGCTCTAGCACTTCAGCCATGGTCAGTGAGGAAGTAGCCAGTCACAGGTAGCAGAAATCTCCTGCCAACCAAAGGCCCACTAGTGCCTATGCCACTGTGAACAGCCAGTGCCCTTCCAAAGCTTCTCATTTCTTGAGATCTGGTTCTTGAGAACCTTGATTCTTGAATCTTTTCTGTACTATCCAATAAATGGTACTGCCAATGCTGAGAGTAAATCATGGTGTCTCAGTTTCCTCATCTGTAAAGCGGTGATAATGAATTTCACCCTATTGCAAGGTTCTCAAGAGGTAAAAATACAAGGAAGAAATTGAAAAATTATGATATAAGGTCTTATTTTCCCATTAGTAGTAAGGAAGGTAGTGGGGGGGGTAGCAGGGAAAGAGGGTTATTGTTGATAAGCTGGGAAGTAATAACCTTGACCCCTAACAGAGGCCCCAAAGCATGGGGGCGTCTGAAGAACATTAGAGCTGAGCCAGCGACCCAGGCGTCCTCTCTTTCACTGTCCCATCTTTGGCAGTGCATTGCTTTCACCACCATCTCCAAGACGGCCTGCTCCACGACGAGCCAGAGGGAAGACGGAGGGAAGACGTGCACCTTCTTTGTAAGGGCTTGTCTGTAAGCCGCACCCAGCAATTCCACTCATATCTCATTGGCCAGAACTTACTCACATGGCCGTCTTTACCTGCACCAGAAGATGAGGTACATAGTCTTTTTTTCTCTAGGTGGCCATGAGCCCATCACAAATTAGATGTTCTATTATGTCTAGAGAGAAAGGGAAAAGTGACATTGGGGGACAGAGAGCAGCCACACCCAGGGCACTTCCCAATAACGAGACGAATGAGAAACGACCACAGAGAGAAGACAAGCACATTCTCCCCACACCCCTCTCTTTCAGCAGCTCCTGACTAGAACCCGAATCTGGGCGACAGGCCTCGCTTTCATTTCAAGTCTAGGAATTCATTCCTTTGGAGAAATTCATTCCTTTTTGTATTTAGACTGATGGAAAACCCCTACTCTTCAAACACAATGTTAACATCAAAGTAAGATTATTTCTAAACGATAAGAGTAAAAAATTCCCAGGGACAGGACAAGATGCTCTTTGAACTGAACTGGTGGTCAGTGAGGTGGGTTGAGAACTTGAAAGCAACTGCTACCTCTTCCTCTTTGAATTGCTCTCAGGAGGAGAAAAATGGAAATGAGTTTTCCCCCAAGATCACACCTAAGCAATGAGCGTGTTGTAGGACCGACAGATGCTGTTCTTGAGTTACAAGATTTAAAGTTCCAGTGTGGCTGGTCGTCTGTATAAAAGCAGTCCTGGAAGGAGATTTTCTAGGGAGTGGCAATTTGGGGACTCTGACACTTGTCCACAAGCAAGTGAAGGTGGCAGGATTAACACAGAGGTTCTAAAGAAGATACTGACAGTTGGCTTTGAGACAGATGTCACTTGCATTGCTGTGCACAACAGGAAGAATGATACAACACAAATGATTAATAACCAGCGGGGTCTGGATCACTAGGGGCCCTTACACACACTTCATAAAGACGAACAAAAGCGCTCCCAGAAAGGAATGCAGATTTAGCTGTGAACGTTACTTGGTGTGTCCTTAGCTGTGGCCACACATTGCTTTATTGTTGGTGGAGATTTTACAGGGGAGATGAAGCAGGGAGAGAAACAAAAGAGAAGCAGAATGAGACAGATGAATATTAGAAGTCTTAGGTTTGGCTCATAAAGACACAGCGCATATGGGTCAAGCATGGACGTATGCAAAGTAAGGAGGAAGACACGGGGATGTCAGCAGGGAGGGAGAGACCCTGACAATTACTGAAGCTGTTTCATCCTCACTGGCTACCTTCTAGGGCACCATGATGAATACTAAATGAATTCCCATATGACAGCCATTGCTTCCCCCTCTTCTCATCACTTTATATTTTATAAATTAGGGAACTCATGAAGAATAAATACAGTACCAAGGTTAAAAAAAACAATTATTGCGGAAATAGCAAAAAAACCCAAAAAACAACCAAACAAACCCCCGAACCCCCCAAAAAACAGCCTGTAGTTCATTTGATGAATTTCCAGGGGAATGATGTAAATGGGTTGCCCTTGAGCATTTAATCATACCTCGTGTTGTGTTTCTCATCACTGAGTGGAGTCTTGCCCTAAGAGTCAGTCCTGTTTATATGACTATTTTGAGATTTTGTCTCAGCCTTTCCTATCTTTCCAAGGTCCAAGGCACTTACCAAATTTAATGTAAACATAAAGACCCTTGGAAGACAGAGGTGAGGCACTGCTACTCTTGCTTCTGCAGAAGAAGAGAGGCTGATAAAATTGACATAAATGGTCCCAAAGGTTCTCCACCTCTCTTTACCCCTTTCCCTCCTCCCATACTTAAAGGGCACTGCCAAGTGTCAGATACTCGGGAGGTGGAGTTGAATAGGCTATCGTTCATGTCCTCAGTGTGCTCAGTCAGATGGAGAAGACAGATCTATAAACAAATAAATGACAATACACTGAGTGATGGGCAGACAGCAAGCACCATGTACAGAATGTCCTGAAAGCTCAGAGGAGGGACCGAGGGACTGAACTAACTGTCCAGGGAGTGACATCTGGCAGAAGTTTAAAGTACAAGTAGGGGTTTTCTGGGTAACTAAGGAATGAGAGGCCTCTTCTGGGCAGAAAAAACAGCAAGACAGAAGGTTTAGAGAGGCTTGAAATAGCAAGAGGTATTTAAGGAGCATCAAATGGGTCAGCGAGAATCCCGGCAGGACAGGAATAAAAGAGAAGTTGAAAATGAGGCTGGAAAGGGACCCTGATGCTCTGCTAAGGAGTTTGGGGTTTCTTTTTTTTAAATCTTTAAAGTGATAGTTTTGGGGTGGAGGGATACGGTAGGGCTGACCGGGTCAGTCGCGGGAGGAGACTGCTGTTCGCTTCCCACCTCATCTCATTGGGGAGCTTAGCAAAGCATAGCAGGGGGACCTTGAGGATGGAGAGCAGTGACAGTGGCCAGCAGTTTGGAGTTCTAGAGAGAGAACCCCCAGTGATTTACATGCACATTATAGTTTGAAAAGCACTGCTCTGGAAGTCTGTGGACCCCAACTTCAACAAGGCTGGTTGAGTAGATGAGGATACAGCAGTTAGGATGTAGGTTGAGCTTCAAACAAAAGAAAATCCAATCAAACAGCAGTATAAACAAAAGAGAGGTTTTGGTTTTGTCACTTAACATGAAATCTAGACATAAATCTGTGCAGGGCTGATGTCCCAATTGCCTCACTCTCCATCTGTGTTTCCGTTCAGCCATCCTTTATGTGTGGCTTTTGTCCTCGTGGCTGTCAGATGGGTCCTAGAACTCCAGCTATCATTTGCATCCTAGGCAAAGAGCAAAAGAGTGAATGAAGTTAGCAAGCCACGGAGCCCTCGTCAAGATCATTTCTGGAGCCACCTCCCAGAAGCTCCACTGGCCATGATTCGACATAACTGACTCTGGCTGCAAGAGCGAGTTTGTTTTTAATCCTCAAATAGAATGGGGGTTCTGTTAGCCAGAAAGAAGGAGAAAATTGATATGGAGGAGGCAATTATCCAAATCTGTCATTGTGTGTAATAATGAAAATTATTAGTTCTGAAAATCTCTCTCATCCATGATGAGAACCAATTACATGTATTCTGCACTTTGGAATCTCCTCTTATTTATTTAATATATTTTTTAGGTGGGGTAGATAGTTAGGTTTACATTATCTTTTTTTTTTTTAGATGGAGGTACTGGGGATTGAACCCAGGACCTTGTGCATGCTAAGTACACACTCTACCACTTGAGCTATACCCTCCCCACTAGAATCTCCTTTGTAAAGTAACATGAATTAGGAACTTCTCATCAGAGGACAAAAGAATTATAGAAACAGAGAAGTGGGAGATAAAATTAGAAAGTGATCGATTTGGGGGCACCAGTTACTCAGAATTGGTAGTAGTTTCTTTTCAAACTCTTTTTAAAATTTTATTATTATTTTTAAAATTGAAGTATAATCAGTTATAATATGTCAATCTCTGGTGTACCACATAGTGTCCCAGTCATACATATACATACATATATTCGTTTATTCATTTCTTTAGGTGCTAGAACTGAGGTATACTTTTCTTCTATAAAGAAATAACTGCCTAAATATATCTAAGAAGATAAAGAACAGCTTAGATTTGTTAAAGAAATTGTGCCTACATTTCATTTGTGTGGACATTTGTATGTTGTTCTGGAAAGAAGAGCTACAACTTTCAATTAAAACCACGAGTTTAGAATTATTAATTATTAGCAAATAACATACTAATTCCATGTCTGTGTAACTAGGTTCTTAATGTCAATACTCAAAGTTCTCCTGGACCATTCAGACTCATTCACCCCACTTGAAAGGAACAAAACCCTGATTAAAAAACAAAAATCTGTATTTACTATTCTTCATGAATTCAGGGTTTTTCCAATCAATCTAAATCTGTGATTTTTACTGGATTCAAGTAGCCAGCTTCCCTGGGTTCTTTGAACCGTCCACCCTGGGATTATCTTAACTATCACCTGGTTATCTAAGGAGACATGAGACTTGGATTAATGTTCTGGGCTCTCAAAGTTTTTTGTTGCATAGTGCTCTCAGAATGCCTGCAGTCTTTTACAGGTCACTGTTCAGAGACATTTGAGGGTGGCTAAGATCTCCGTTGGAAGGTTTTTTTCTTGTGGAGCCAGAGCTCCCAGCAGGACACAAGGGGACTGTTGAGCATGAGACCTCAGGTGTGGCTGACATACACTGTCAGAATTGAACTCGGCATCCAGGACTTAAGACAGACTGCAGACCATCGGGTCTTGGGAGCTACAAGGACCAGCCACTATAATCTCACGAGACTTTGGGCAGGAGGTGTGTTCTAAGGTACGTGTGGATTGTTGTCTTTCTGTGGTTTATTTTGCCATCTTCTCTGACTAGGAATATGGAGAAACACTTGACTGGGTGACTGCACCTTGGCTAGTAGACTCTGCCCATTCATTCAGCCAACTCAACACCAACTCTATTGTTTTCTCTCTGCTTGAGACTGGTAGGAGGAGAAGATACACAGAGGAGTAAGAAATGGTTCCTGCCTTCAAGAGATACCCATGTATGTAACTAGTCATAACAGGAGACATACACCAAATGCTAAGATGCTAAAGATTTTGCAGATCTGTGAGGTTTCTCCACACTCCTGTGCAAAACTGTCTGATGCTGAATACATAAATACAAAGCTGGGAAATTGATTTAGCTTTCTAGTTTATGGAAATGGTGGAAAGAAGTAGCCAGTATTGAACCCCCATTAGTAACAGCTAGTTTTAAAGAATCTGTACCAAATATTTACCAAGGTATCTTTTCAAATCTAAGTATTTTGTCAGCACCAAGTTTGTGCAGCCCATACAAGTCTACTGTATCAGTGTTCACTTCAACTGTGTTACAATGTTCGAGAACTATACTCTCTTGCCTCTATAAAAGCCACTTCTTGTATTGACGTAAACATACCCATTTCCACAAGTCAGCATGTGCTCATCAGGACTGTTAATACTCACGTGATGTAACGTTCTTCACCATGTTTTTGGGAGGAGTCCTTCTAACTACAGGATTTGCCATGTTCTATGCTATTCAGACTCTCAGGCTTGATCTGTCCTGTTTCCAAGGCGTCTGTTATTGGCATGTTAATTATTACAGCAAATGATAAAATGTGCAAAATTGTACCCCCCCTTCTTAATGACATAAATAAATGAAGCAATTAATTTTACACAATAAAAACAAGCAATACAATAACTTACAAATTTGGAGTTTCTTCATTATTACATCAAATTGCAAAATGGAAACATGTAATTTCAAAAGGCTCATAAGTAAAAATGGAAACACAGCTGATGCCGCGTCAGCTTGTGGGCTGCAAAATAATGCGAGGCTTGCACAGTGTGGAACAGTCAACATCTTTCAGAGACATCAGGCCACGTATGATTCAGAAACTACACCAATCTTCTGAGAATAGAACCGTCCCAATGAGCCAAGCCATTTGTGCACTGCAATAAAAAATGAAACAAAACAAAAACACCTTTTTTTTTTCTTGTTTTCTCCCATAAATTAGTTTGGAATTCCAACAGCTACTTTACTGAGGACTCTCATCTCCATTTATCGGCAGTTGCAGGAACTGGAAGCCTATGACTGATCTTGTAACTTCAATATCTAGGTAGAGATAAGTAGGGAAGCAAATTTTCTGGAAGGGCTGACAACAGTTTTTAAAATGAAATGTGTATACACCAAGCCTGACATCCTCTATTGCCCACCATCTTTGAAGCCGTCAGTAGCAGGGCTGACATTTGGTTCCGAGTGTTTGTTTTTGGTGAGCGGGAAACTAACACATATTTTCTTTGACATCTTGTGCGATTTTACAAGTATGCAGGGCACACTCCCTACTTTGCATGGAGAATGTTATTTGCACAGTTGTCAGAATGACGGACAGCAGAGCGAGTGACAGGATGGAGCGCTGATCTTTGCTTGTTATTACATACAATAGCCTGTTAGGAATCGTGATGTGTTGGTGAGACAAACTGTGTCCCATTCTGGAACATATTAAGTTTGTCTCCAGGACACACATGACTTCACTAGAGTGTCGAACCTCATTCATAATAGATGCTAATCTTTTCAGGGCTGACTGATGACAGCACTTCCTGCCCTTCACGGAATTAGAGCTGGGTTTTATCAAAGGACTCAAACTGCCTGCTAATTAGACTAATTCCCTTCATCATGAATTATTTATTTCCATTGGTAACCGATCACTGTGACATTAATGGGTTCTGCTCAACTTGGTTTCATACTAATACACACTAGGAGTTAAATGTTTAAAAATTCCTGATACTTCACTCCAGGTCAAGTGTATCTTTGGCTAATATTTTACAGTTTTGATGAAGCCACCATGGTTATGTTTTAGTTACAAATAAAATGGGATAAAGTTTCAGATTTGGTGTAGACAGGGAAACGAATCCTATTTCTCTGCTCAGGTGTCTCTGGACTTAGCTGAAACAGGTCCTCTCATTCTAGGGCATGCTATCTGCACTGCATGGTGTTTTATCAAGGTCAAACCATCATGTAAATGTGCTGGTGTTTCTCTTTAGGATAAGAGTATTTCAGAGTTGAACTGGGCAGAATGTCACCTAGTAAAGTTGAAGTGATGACTAATTATTGATAATCTGTTGATAAAAATCAGAGTGCAAGATCTCACCTATTTGTAAAATGCGGAGTGTGCTTTATAAAAAATAGCATTTACAAATCCAATCCAATAGTGCACTTACTTGTTAATGTCTGAGGCTGTATAGATTAGTATGTCTCAATGGACAATCCAGGCACCACCTGTATCTTGGAAGTGTTTGTGAAAACTCAGATTCCTTGGCTACATACAAAGCCTGTGAGTTAGAATCTCTGAAAATGGGATCCCAGAATCTGCATTATCTTCAAGCACCTCATGTGATTCTTAAGCAGTATGAGGACCATGGACATCAATTATGATGAAAACCCTGATAAATAATCAATATTTTATCAGACATACTGAATCATCTCATCAAACAGGCACAGGGCACTGCCAGACAAGGTCAGTACTGGCGTCGGAATTGGCTTCTGCAGCAGTTTCATGGACACTCATAAACCGCACATCAGTCCTGCTGACTGATAAGGCAGCTCATCAACTCTGTGGATAACAGAAGTAAATGTCGGGCATCACACCTTCACTCAGAGGACACGCATGAAGCAGGTGTCAAAGCTGAGGCATAAACAGTCACCATTTGGCAGGGTAGTGGGTATCAGGTGGGAAGGCTTGTTATATGCATGCACTGAGGTGAATATTTGTGCTAGGTAGTTTAGCTATTAAATATTGCGTTTTGGAAAGTGGAAAAGAAAAAATAAAAAGAAGACAGTATAATGACTGGTAACTAGAAATGAAGGGACAAACACTGAACAAAGGCAATACGTAGTCCACGTGCAATGAGGCAAAACTGCAAATAACAGGTTCTGTTAAAAGTGGCTACAGTTCCAAATGGAAGGTTGGTTTCTCCCGAGTCCCCTCGGGTCAAAGATGAGTGATCTCAAACCACGTGTACCTGTGTGAACAGAAAACAATGCTTTCAGCAGAATCAAGGAACAATATATTGTGTATACTCATTAACCCCTAGTAAATTCTATTCTACTTTTAATTTGGAGCATAAGTAATCTGTTCTTTCAGATTTTCTAATGAAAGTGGTACTATTGCATAATATGTGTATTTTAATCTTCAAAGATGAGATCTGTGGCTGAGAAAGCCAGGTTATATGGATTTGGGTTTTAGCTCTATAGTAAACTGCATTATTGTTGTCAGGCATGTATATTCATACATTAAACAGATATCTGTGAAGTACTTACTAGGTGCTAGGTACTTAAGAGCTGATAAGATTAGGCTTAAAAAATATACCTGGAGAGACTATGGATTCATGAAGAGTTTTTAGATGTTTCTGAAAGATTTATGTGTGAAACCACAGATGGTATTTTTCTACTTAAGAAAAAAATTGGGAAATGTTAAGGCCACCAGTGATACGAAGAAATGTTTTTTGTTTTGTTTTGTTTTGTTTTGTTTTGTTTTGTTTTATTTTGTTTTCTCATGGAAATAGTCAGATGGCTTCAGCTTTGTTATTTCTCTCTGTCTCTCATACACACACGTTTATCCATATAATTTCATCTCATTTGCTTAACGAAATCATGTGTGTTCAGTGCTCATTACTCCTTAGACATAAGTAAGTGCTCAGTAAACAGGAGCTGCCATCACTGTTTCTGAAATCACTGGAATGGTTTACGATAATGAACCCTGGTCTGTGAGCACAGGGTGCCTTCTGTAGAAGGAGGGATTCTGAAACAATCTGAAGGGGGCTCTCTTAAAGCGTTTGCTTAGGATAGAGGTAGGGAAGAGAAATAATTTAAAACTCTTAAAGAAAAACTGCAAGATATTCTACACTGTTTTCATAGGCAACCCCGATCACACCTGGGTTTTCTGGGAGAAGTAACTTTTTACCATGTTCTTTTTGTTCTGCGGTTCTAATAGCAAGCCCGTTTTCTCCTAAAAGCAGACGCTCCTCTGCTCCTATGTAATGGTGTCCCCTGAAGATAAACGCACCATTTAGAGATCTCTATACGAGGCGTAGCCTGCACACGCTTTCTAAATATAGTACCCAGATGATTACTTAATTTAGCTAGAAATGGCAGATTGTTGACAAAGAATCCCTGCTGAGTTCCAATGCCTTGAAATGCAGCTTTTATAAAGCAAATCATATCTGAAGAAATGACTAACAATGCCATTTGCTTCATATAGTGACACAATATTTACTTCTGTCACTGAAGTATAATTGCCTTATTTCTGCAATGCTCACACTCTATTGATAAATTCAGATTACGTGGAACAAGTCAGAACTGCTGCAGGGGGCAAAGCCATTGCAAAGAGCGGAGTTTTTAAATGAAGAAACTGTCATACTCGGACACACCACCTGCTCTCTAACAGTTGCTTACTCAAATGACATAGATTCAGTTCGGATATAGGATCGATTCATGTAGCATCATTTCAGTGACTCACAATTTAATAAGTATTAAATAAAGAAACAGAAGCAACTGGTTTCATCCAGCAGCCAGACGTGTGAAGGGTCCTGCAGATACAAATCTTGTTGCCATTTTGCCACTTGGTCATTGCATGTGGTGGGAGCGGTAGGTGTTAGAATCAGCACGGCCCCCGCCTGCTCGTACATATGTGAAGAGTATGTGCTCCCCTGTGTCTCGCTCCTCCTGGTTTTGCCTTTGACTCTGATGAGAGTGTGCATCATCCCTCATGAGCACTGGGACCCACACAGACATGGAACTGACTGGCTGATAGAACTGAATGGTCCAGGTGTTCAATCAAATCCACCTGTGTCTCTCTCCATCTCACATCCGCTTTCCTTACAGGTGGCGCCACCACATAAATACAAGATGCCCTTCAGGGTAGCAGCCTTACAGCTTGGGGTCCTGACATTTACACAGACATTATAAACTGCCTGATTGGACCCCGGCAGGTAATTAATGAGCTCTGTGCTCTGACCAGAGAGTGTCTGATTTGTCCCCTAGAACTGCTTTTGCTGAACAGAGCTTTGAGGTTATGCCATCAACTACGTTGACATGTTTTCCAAAATTTGTTCTTAGAGGCTCTCTGTAGCTCAGTGTCCCTTTCATAAATCACTGCAGGAAAAAATTTTCTCAGGAAAACTATTCTTTCCTGTGTAACCAGTTCTGTGTCTCTTCTTTTCTTTATTTCTTTAAAAAAAATCTGTTGGACTTTGTGAATCTATTAGAGGTATGTTTCCCTATTGGCTTTAGCTAATTTGAGAGGTCAGAGACAAATCTGTTGTCCACCTATACAGCAACTGCATAGGACAGTACAAAGCCATTTTATATACTAACTTTCTCTATGTTTATTTTATTTTCCTATCATTACTTTTATGTTGTTTGAGTTCATCTATTAATTTTAATTGTTCTACAAATTTTTAAAGCCACCTCAAATCATTTTTGAAGGTACAGATAAGTAAGTTTATTATTAAGGCAATATACCCAACACTCATTTAAAAGATTTTAAAATACTTTGTGTTCTCAGACTGACCCTGTAGGAATGTTTTCTTGGGTCCCCCTGTGGATTTTTCTCACAGATGCCTTAGTGGTAAGACGAAGGAACTCTGTATAACGAATTGCATTAACCACTGACCTGTAAATGCTCACTCAGTCCCTCTAGAAGCTGAATGGCAAATGCAAGGTTGTGTAGGAAGTTGTCCTGATTCTGGCCACACCCTGGTGTGACCAAGACCTTTTCTTGGCAGTAGTGAGAAGTCACCCTCAGGTCCAATGATCACAGAGAAGTTGGGGTGTTCCTGGGTGGCTCCTCCTCTTCACATGGCTGGGGGCACTGTTCAGTAAGTACCAAGGAATCATGGAAATTGCAGATTCATCTAGAACTCAAATCCCAACCCAAAATTCTGTGCATAGGTTCTGGAAGTGTTTTAAGGTCCCCACTCAGGAGTGGCCCCAACATTTCAGTCTTACTGTTGGAGATGAAATCTAGTGATCTGGATGAAAAGTAGCTAAATGTATGATGACCCTGAATTTTGTAATAGTCACTATATCCATCAGCTTTTTGTTATATATAAGAGAACCCTAACTCAAATAGACTTAAACAATTAAAAGGAATTTATTGGCCGAAAAATCCAGAGGTAGGGAGAGCTTTATGTGAGAATTGATCCAGAAGCTCAACAATGTCACCCAGGACATCCCGTCTGTTTTACTCTCTGCTCTGCGCAGTGTCAGCTTCTTTTAAGGCTGGCTCTCCTCATCGCTGTGGAATGGTTGGCAGCAGCAACGAGTCTGATGGGTCTTAATTCGCATCTACGAGGAGGAAGTATCAGCTTTTTCTCCCCATCAGAGCTGCCTTCTGCTTCGGCTACCTTGTGTCGGCTCACCCCTGAACCCATCAGAGGAGACAGGTGATTAAGGCCAATTAGTCCCACCTGGGACACCTGGGTCAGGACCACCCAAATTACGTAGCTAGAAATGTGGGGGTCCTAGGAGGAGCAAGAGAAGAAAAGAAATGAATGCTTGGAGAATGGGAAGCGAGGGAAAACAAAAGGCTCAGTGCGATCACTAGAGTCTTAGTGCAACACTTTAGTTCATTTGCGAATCCATGAAAACCCTCTAGTGTCTGCCTCTAGGGTGTTGCAACGACTCTGACAGAATGAACTGCATCATTGCTATTTCTGGAACTTCCTGCATGATATTATGCAGGAAGAAGAATCTATAGCTAGAATCTGGACAATGTGTTTTAGGAGAGTCAAAGCAGATGATGGTAAAGGAAAAGGAAAACGGCTCTGTCTCACTCATACTAAGTCCACCCAGCACCTCAGGGAGCAGCCACAGTAAGGTTAGAGAGACCGGTACCCAGCGAGGAACCAGGGTGGTACTGAGGAGTGGAGGAGAGTTGTTGCATCTCTTCTGAGCGCACACCAGTGGAAGAGATGCAGAAAAGACCCTAAAAAAAGAAGCAATGAGCATGCTGCCTGGCAGGACCTCCTAGACAGCCTCAGTCCAGGCAATAGAATTAAGGGGCCTCTGGCAGCGTGTGATGTGGGTTCGGGACGGCTTGTTAGACCTGGGTGTAAACTGCAGGTCTCTCACAGCCTGGAAGCTCCTGTTGGTGCAAACAATGCAGCCAACTGTAAGAGAGCCCTTAAAATAAACCCTCCTTCCTTCCATCCACTTCTTTTTAAAAAAAAATATTTTTTATTGAAATATAGTTAGTTTATAATATTGTGTCAATTTCTGGTGTAGAGCATAATGCTTCAGTCATATGTGAACATACATATATTCATTTTCATATTCTTTTTCACCATAGGTTACTGTAAGATATTGAATATAGTTCCCTGTGCTATACAGTATGAACTTGTTGTTTATCTATTTTATATACATTAGTGAGTGTCTCATCCATTTCTGCCTGATCACAAACGCCCTGAATGGGCTCAACCTGTGCTCCAGGTACAGACCCTGGCTTTTTAACCTAAGGATTTCTTAAAATCATCTCTCTTGAATCTCTCTCTTTGAGGTCTTTCTGGCTCATAAATGGTTTTGCAACACATATCACAGCTTCTTTATTTGACTAATAGTTTGCACGAATAATAAAATCTTCCAGGAGTAAACAAGCTCATATTTTTGCCATGTGTAAACTTTATTGCTATTATAAAATCAATGTTTTGCAGCCAGAACTCTTGGCAGATCTTACTGATGGTAGTGGGAGCTGTCAATTATTGCCCTGGACTTTTCTCCTTTTCGGGATGATGTTCTTTTCATATAAAACATTGGTGTGATTTTATATATGCAATCATCACTCCTCATCATAAATATCTCAAGAGTTAGGCAAGCGGTGGCGTGCTAATGACACACAAAGCAGTCTATGCTCATGGATGAACGGTCCTTCCCAGCACAGACCACAGACCGGGCTGAAATAATGGGCATCTTAGGAGGGGTGAAGACTTCAAATGTGGCGAAACTTAGGAACACGTCACCTCTGGTGGAGGCTCTTTTCAGATTTTTGACTTTTTTCCCTTGACCCTCAGAATTGTCTTGATTGGAACCCCCAAAATTACCTTATCTGTTTCCCAATTTTGCCTTGGGCTGACTCGCTTGTGAATCTTTCAGCTGTTTTTCAGTGTAGACATTCTTAAACATGTCTGTGTATAAGAATTACCCAACATTATCTTTCTTCTCAGTGATTTAAAACATAATGTCTGCATGTGGAAAATAAAACTCCAAACAGCACAGAAGAGAACAAAATGAAAAGATAGGCTTGTCTTCCTGCCTGGCCTTATCTCCCAGTCATTTTTTAAAACCATTTCTGTTTTATATTATTCTGGTATTTACCTCCATAATATTCAACAATATGCTTAGATGTTTATTCACAGCCTTCAAAATGTTTAACATCTGGTGAGGCACAGCCAGCAACCCATCAGGACTGCTGCCTGTCCGCCCGTGGGAGTAGAGCAGCTTCCTGGAAACCCCTACTGCATTAGGATTAACTTTTTAAAAATGTTTTTTGGGTGGGGGGAGGTAATTAGGTTTATTTACTTTTTATTTATTTACTTATTCAGTGGAGGTACTGGGGACTGAACCCAGGACCTCATGTATACTAAGCATGTGCTCTACCACTGAGCTATACCTTCCTCCAGGGAATTAATTTTTATCTGCAGGGCTCTGGGGAGACCCGAAGGGATATATTAGTTTCCTGTAGCTGCTGTAACCAACTGCTGAAACTTGATGGATTAAAATAACAGAAATGTAGTGCTTCACAGTTCTGGAGGCCAGAGTTCTGAAGCCAAGGTGTCGGTAAGGCCTCATGCCCTGCGGAGGCTCTAGGGTAGAACCCTCCCTGGCTCACTCCGCCTTCTGGTGTCTCCAGACCTTCCTGGGTGTGCGGCTGCATCACTCCAGTCTCTGCGGCCATCTTCACGTGGCCTTCTCCGGATTTAGGGCCCACCCGGATAATCCAGAAGGATAACATCTCGAGATCCTTAATTTAAT
The DNA here is from genome assembly GCF_048773025.1 of Camelus bactrianus. Lineage (NCBI taxonomy): Eukaryota > Metazoa > Chordata > Mammalia > Artiodactyla > Camelidae > Camelus > Camelus bactrianus. The sequence goes on from NC_133543.1 coordinate 54,433,416, forward strand.
TATATCTGCAAAAGACTCTTTTCCCAAATAAGGTGACAGGTTCCAGGGTCAGCATGTGGACATATCTTTTGGTGGGGGGCACTGGTCAACCCACTATAAGGGGGAAGAAAAGCTTGTGGAAGTGGCTCCTTAGCAACTAGCAGTGAAGCATTTCAATATTTCAATTCTTGCCCACACTAGGTATTCATCTTAACTTTCTTTCTTGATTTATTCACTTTAAAAAGTAGCTATTGATCTGGGACAGGTTTTCAGACCCATTCAGATCTACTGAATTATCTGCATTTCTAAAAATCTTACCAGACAATTCAGGTGAGGTTGTCTAACTGGGCACTGCGTTGGGAACTATTTTAGAGCTGTGATTCTCAAATCTGGGGAAGAAGGACCAGAATCTCCAAGGTGTACAGGAGAGGGCTGTGAAGATGGAGTCTTGAAAAAAAGTGTGTGTACCATCAAGGTGTTAATTCGCCTTATGAATGACATCAAGATTATTTGGTTCTTTCAAAGCCATTAGGAGGGCTTACTTGTCTAGTTTTCCTAAAGAGGCTGTTTCAGAAGACATTTTCAGAGAGCCACCGATCTCTGTAGCCCCCAGGTCTCCAAAGAGAGGGCTTTATCCAGACGGGTTGGGCAGTTTCAAGCTGCTTTTCATCTATTTATTTAGTCTCTACTCTTGCTTTTCCTTCAAAAACAACTTCTTAAATGCACGAAAGAGGCAGGAAGTGAGTGCAATGTAAAGTTGCCAGTGTAAAGACTTGAGAGTGATTCTCCAGTGAAGACATACAGATGGCCAACAGGCACATGAAAAAGTGCTCAATATCACTAATTGTCAAAGAAATGCAAATCAAAACTACAACGAGGTATCACCTCACACCAGTCAGATTAGCCATCATCAAAAAGTCTGCAAATAATAAATGCTTGAGGTGGTGTGGAGAAAAGGGAACCATCCTACACTGTTGTTGGGAAGGTAGTTTGGTGCAGCCATTATGGAAAACAATTTGGAGATTCCTCAAAAAACTAAAAATATGCTTACCATATGATCCAGCAATCCTACTCTTGGGCATATACCTAGAGGGAACTCTAATTCAAGAAGATACACATATCCCAGTGTTCACAGCAGCACTATTTCCGATAGCCAAGATACAGAAACAACCTAAATGTCCATTGATCAATGACTGGATAAAGAAGTTGTGGTGTATTTATAACAATGGAATACTACTCAGCCATAAAAAAGAATAAAATAATGCCATTTGCAGCAACATGGCTGGACCTGGAGATTGCCTTTTTAAGTGAAGTAAGCCAGAAAGAGAAAAATCCCATATGATATCACTCATATGTGGAGTCTTAAAAAAAAAAAAAGACACAAATGAACTTATTTACAAAACAAACAGACTCACAGACACAGAAAACAAACTTATGGTTACCAGGAGGGAAAGAGGGTAGGAAGGGATAAATGTGGGAGTTCTAGCTTTGCAGATACTACTATATATAAAATAGATAAACCATAAGTTTCTTTTGTATAGCAAGGAACTATATTCAATATCTTATAATAATCTATAATGAAAAAGAATATGAAAAGGAATATATGTATGTATATGTATGACTGAAACATTATGCTGTACACCAGAAATTGACACAACATTGTAAACTGACTCTACTTCAATAAAAAAAAAAAAAAGAAAGAAAGAAAAAAAAAGTTTGCCAGGTGAGCCTGGCTGCAGCTCACGCACCTTGCTGTGGATTTGTTGGCTCACCTTGTGCCTTGGGGCAGCTGCCCGGCCCACAGCTCCTCTGGTGCTTGTGGAAACTCCTCCTTCAGCTCCCTTGACTCCTGGACAGCTGTGTGGCAGCTCCAGGTGACCTGTGCCAGTTCTCCGCAGGCTATCCTACTGTTGGTGTTGGAAGCCTGAAGCCGCTGAGACACTGAAGGGGGTTCCCGCTCCTCCTCCCAGGCTCCCACCTGTTCTTGCCTCTCCGACTTCATGTCATTATCCCAATCTGATTGCCGGCCTGCTGACTTCAGGTCCCCCGTCAGACCCAGGGACAGCGGACTTCTGAAACTGCTTAACACGCTCCAACAACTGGGAAAGGTCTCATCCCTAGAAAGATGCCTTAAACCACTCAGAGTGGTTCTACCTCTAATGCCAAGTTGGATGCTCTCTTGTTTGCTGTTTTCATTGTGCTGGAGGGGATTTCTTTTGAGGTCTTAACCTCCCTACTATATTTTCAACGAGAACTAGAAGCATGTGTGGGAAAATAGGGATTATTATCTTGCCTTGCACGGTGACCTGTCGCACTCCCTGAATACCCTGCTGTCACTGCAACCTCTCCAGCCCTGCCTCTCTTGGCTCTTCCGGTCCATCCTGACCTCTGGACCTTAACTCCTTTTCACTCTGTGTCCATTTCTGGCTTTATTCATCTCCTCGTTCAGGTTGGTCCTCAGCTCTTGGCATCCCCGACTGTCTGCTTTTTCTGTTCCCACTTCCTTCTCTGCCAAGCTTCTTGACACGGGAGCTTGCACTGGCTGTCTCAGTGTTCTCTTTTCTGACATTCTTTTGACCCATAATAATCTCTCTTGCATTCTGCAAGGTCATAGAGATTCCCTAAACCTAAAACCCAACAGTTCTCTGCTTAGAGCTCATCCTCTGACCTATTTGCAGAACGTACCATGGTTGCCCCGCCTCTATCCAAGAAGCTTGTTTTCCTTCTTTTTCATGGTGTTCTATCACCTCCCCCGTATCTCTAACTGTTCCTGCTCTGACTCCCTCACTAGCTTTTCCTGTCACTCCAGGATCTCAGTGCAGCCGTCCCCAAGGGAAAGAGCCTGCAGTATGGTGATTTGTGGGCTCCCATGCTAGTCTGCATACATCTTAAGATGGAGATTTGGGCTAACGTTGTAATATTTCACAGTTCTTGAATAATATTTTTAGTACATTTTAAAAATCTTAAAAAATTTAAATTTAATTATCATGTTCCACCTCCCCCTACCCATCTCCCAGCCCTAAGTGCATTCTGGTTTGAATACATAAGCCACTAGGGAAAAAAAAAAAAAAAAAAAAAAAAAAAGCATTCAAAGGACTCTGCAGAAATTTGCTTTACAGCTGGATTTGGGTTTCCAGGAACATATCTCTTCCTTTATAGCAAAACTAAAGGAAAATTTAGTACAAATCAGCTTAAAACTGGTACTAATGTCTAGTTCTTCTGAGTTAGGCTATTGTTCTTTACTTTATAAATCAGTTAACTGTCCTGTAAACTCCGTGTCAATGCTTGAGCTCTTACCCACTCTTCCAGGTTAAGCTCAAATGAAGTCTCACTGTATCAGGGATTTTTTTCTGAAGTCCCCTTAGTTGAAAACTCTCTCGTCTATTTTAAAATTCATACTGATATTCATTCTTTTCTCTCTGATGATACTATCACATTAGTTATTTTCATACCCGTCTTCTATCTTGTACTTGGCAAGTTCCTTGATGTCAAGGTCATAAACTCAAAAGTTCATCACTATTCTCTCCTTTTTTTTTATCCTCTAGCTTCCTCTTGCTAAGGCTATACAGTGCATGTCTTAGGTCTTTGATAAATGTTTTAAAATTTAAATTGAGTGGACAGATTGAGAAAGACAGGCTTGAAACTGAACCATAATGTAAGATGAGGGGACAGCTGACTCTGAGCATAATCCCAAAGTCACCCACAAAAGATGGAGTAAACAAGAACATTTCTGAGTGGAATCTATGGCATTTCTTCTCCTCCTTGGGGCTCATTGCTCAAGCACAAAGGTCATGAGGACCCACAAGAACGAGCAACCATGAGGGAAGCCTTAGAATTTCAGTGCGGGGTCTAATTTGAGGGTCTGAATGAAATCTCAGCTACTTGAAATTTCAGTATTTCCTGAGCCTGGAAGAAAAGGCAGAAAATAATTTGGTGAGAAATTTTTTAAAAAGACATTTAGGGTCACAGGAGACGGAGAAGATGGCGGAGTAGAAGGACGCTCGCAGGTCACCCTCTCCCACAAATACACCAAGACCCACATCGGGACGGGTCCCGCGGGGAGGGAGCGGCAAAGGAGGACTGGCGCTCGCTCGCTGGGTCTCCCCTCTCCAACTGAGAGGCCAGCGGGACGGAGGGGGAGCCTCCGAGGCTCGGATCTGTACAGAGCAGCCCTTGACTAACAGAACTAAGTTAAACGGGCACAGAGCGTCCCCCCGACACCCAGCCTGAGACGCGGGCCGGCAGCGGCGGGCAGGGCCAGGCTGCACAAGCCGGGCGGAGGACGGAAGTGGCTGCACGGAGGCAGCCCCGGGGGAACGCAAGGGGCTGCACGCCCTGGCTGTGGGTGCACAGGGCAGAACAACCTGGGCCCTCCATAAAACAGCAAGGTTGATGTGCTCTCGGGGGAAGGGTGCACACCCCCATCTCTGAAAACCCGCGGAAAGTTTTCAGGGGAAGAGAGGTGGGGCTCAGGCACAGCCGCCATACCCTCCGCACTGAGCACTTAGGCGGGGGCGGGGGCGAAACCTGCATCCGCACCGAAGGGCTTAGCAGCCTCAAAGGCCAGACTGAGACTGGCCTGCAGCCCGGGGCAGATAGGATCCTTCCATCCTGGTCCCTCAGAGAACTTGCTCCACAGAGACAAACAAGGAGCTGGGTTTTGGCTCGGAGCAGGGACAGGGCTGTCCCTCGGTCTTCCCCGAGCCCACCTGCGGAGCGCCGACCAGGGCGGAGCGCGCAGCCACACAGAGAGCGGAACTACCGGCGGTGCAGGTAGAGGGAGAGCGGCCCCCCCCCCCCCCCCCGCCTTTCGGGCAGGAACACAGCCCCTGACCGAGGTGCTGGGAGGGGGCACGACCCGCCCTCCTACCTGGCCTGTCTGCAACATCTGACTGCGGCATCCGGAGGGGCAGCGACCCGCCCACCCACAGCAGAGGAGAGCTGCACCTGACCCAGTGTTAGGAGGAGGCCCGATCTGCTTTCCGACAGGTGCTGGGAGCAGCACAGAAGAGGGCGCCAACGGAGGGCCTCTGAAAACAGCAAGCTGAGCTTCCAAAACAGGAGGAAGACAGAAAGACTTCACATTAAAAGCACACAGACTCCAGGAGAACACTGACAACCCCCCCCTTTTTTTTTAAATCTGTTTTTACCTGTTCTATTTTCTATTACTCTCTTAATCTTTACTTCTTAATTCATTTCTATTGGGTTTTGATGTCCTGCTATTGATTAGACACAGGTTTCAAATACATCTATTCATCTCCCCCCCTTTTTTTGTAAAGGTTTTAAAAGGACGTCTCAACCCGATTAATACTCTGCTTCAACTCACTCTTCTATTATTCATTATACACTGTTTTCAAACCCTCTTTCTCCCTTCTTTTAAAATTCTTTCTCTCTCTCTCTCTCTTATTTTTTTTTTCTTTTTTTCCTAAGTTCTATTCCTAAATAGGCATCAGATAGATAAAATCCTTAAGGACCAAAATAAATAACTGATACTCCATAAACCACAGTGCCAAAGAGGTATGAGCAAGATGAAGAAGCAGAAAAACCTTTCTCAATTAAAAGAACAAGAGAAATCCCCTGAAAGAAAGATCAACGAAATAGACATCGATAGCCTACTAGATCAAGATTTCAAAAAAGGGGTGATCGAATTGCTGAAGGAATTAAAAGACATAGTGTTTAGAGATATAAAATATGTCAAAAATGAAATTGAAGCTATAAAGAAGAGCCAAGTAGAATGGGTAAACTCATTGACAGAGATGAGGAATGATCTAATAGCTGTGCAAAGCCGACTAGATAATGCAGAGGGACGAATTAGTGATCTAGAAGACAGTGCAATAGAAAGCACCCATTCAGAAGAACTAAAAGAGAAGCAAATAAAAAATAATGAAAATAGCATAAGGGACCTATGGGATAATATAAAGCGTCCCAATCTTCACATAATAGGGGTCCCAGAAGGAGAAGAAAGATCAAAGGGGATTGAAAAGGTTTTTGAAGAAATCATGACTGAAAACTTCCCAAACTTAAAGAAGGAATCAGATATCCAAGTACAGGAAGCTCAGAGGGTCCCAAACAGGAAGAACCCAAATAGACCCACACCAAGACATATCACAATCAAGATGGCCAGAGTCAAGGATAAAGAAATGATTCTAAAGGCAGCAAGAGAAAAGCAAAGAGTAAGTTACAAGGGAACCCCCATAAGGCTCTCAGCTGATTTCTCTACACAAACACTACAGGCCAGAAGGGAGTGGCAAGATATATTCAAAGCCCTGAATGAAAAAAAGATGCAGCCTAGGATCCTTTATCCAGCAAGGCTATCCTTGAGGATAGAAGGAGAAATAAAGAGTTTCACAGATAAAAAAAAGCTGCAGGAGTTTAGCAACACTAAACCCATGCTAAAAGAAATATTGAAAGGGCTATTCTAAATAGAAAAGCAGCAGGATGCTACAGAAATGAGAAACACACAACTGGAAAGGTGATAACTCATGAATTACAAATAAAGTAAACATGAAATTATAAAAGAAGACATACAAATCACTGAGAGTGGGAGAGGGAGGCAGGGAAATATAGAATATTTTTTTCTTTCTTTTTTAAATTTTTTTAACAGTAGGATGGGTTTGAGATCATGTTACTATCAGTTTAATAAAAACAGTTATAGTAATGGGTTGACAGATTTACAAAAAAGGGTAACCACAAGCCAAAAATTTACAAAGGAGTCACAAAAATTAAATAAAATCCATGATAATACAAAGGAAAATTACCAAACCACAAAAGGAAGAAGAAAGGAACAAAGAGGATATACCAATTCAACTGCAAAGATAAGTTCAAAATGGCAATAAACACACATCTATCATTAATTACTGTAAATGTTAATGGACTAAATGCGCCAGTCAAAAGACACAGAGTGGCAGACTGGATAATAAAGCAAGAACCTTCAATATGCTCATACAAGAGACCCACTTTAGGGAGAAGGACACATATAGATTGAGAGTGAAAGGATGGAAAAGGATATTCCATGCAAATGGAAAAGCCAAAAAAGCAGGTGTTGCAGTACTGATTTCAGACAAAATAGACTTTAAAACAAAGGCCATAAAGAAAGATAAAGAAGGACATTTTATAATGATTAAAGGAGTGATACAAGATGAGGATATTACACTCGTTAATATATATGCACCCAATATAGGAGCACCTAAGTACATACAAGAATTACTAACAGAGATAAAGGGGGATATTGATGGGAATACAATCATAGTTGGAGACTTTAACACTGCATTAACATCACTAGACAGATCTTCCAGACAGAAAATAAACAAGGCAACAGAGAAATTAAATACTACAATAGAAAAACTAGATTTGGTGGATATTTTCAGAGCATTACACCCCCCAAAAATAGGATATACATTCTTTTCAAGTGCACATGGAACATTTTCCAGGATCAATCATGTACTTGGGCACAAAAGAAACCTCAACAATTTTAAGAAGATAGAAATTATCTCAAGCATCTTTACTGACCACAATGCCATGAAACTGGAAATCAACAACAGAGAAACAAAGGAGAAAAAAAGGAAAGCATGGAGATTAAACAATATGTTATTGAAAAAACAATGGATCAATGAGGAAATCAAAGCTGAAATTAAAAAATACCTTGAGACAAATGATAATGAAAGCACAACCACTCAAAACCTATGGGACACAGCAAAGGCAGTGCTAAGAGGGAAGTTTATAGCGATACAGGCCTTCCTCAAAAAAGAAGAACAATCTCAAATGAACAATTTAACCCACCACCTGAATGAATTAGAAAAAGAAGAACAAAAAGCCCCAAAAAGCAGCAGAAGGAAGGAAATAATAAAGATCAGAGAGGAATTAAATACAATAGAGATTAACAAGACCATAGAAAAAATCAACCAAACCAAAAGCTGGTTTTTTGAAAAAGTAAATAAAATCAACAAACCTCTGGCCAAACTCACAAAGAAGAAAAAAGAGAGAGCACAAATTAGCAAAATAAGAAAGGAAAATGGAGAAATTACAACAAACAAAATAGAAATACAGAATATCATACGAGAATATTATGAAAAACTATATGGAACCAAACTGGATAACCTAGAGGAGATGGACAAGTTTCTGGAAACATACTGTCCACCAAAACTGAATCAAGAAGAATCTGAACACTTGAACAATCCGATCACCAGAAAGGAAATAGAAATAGCAATTAAAAACCTCCCTACAAATAAAAGTCCAGGACCGGACGGCTTCACCGGGGAATACTACCAAACATACAAAGAAGAACTCATACCAGTCCTTCTCAAACTCTTCCAGACGATTGAAAAGGAGGGATTACTCCCAAACTCATTCTATGAAGCCACCATCACCCTGATACCAAAACCAGGCAAAGACACTACAAAAAAAGAGAATTATAGGCCAATATCACTGATGAACATAGACGCCAAAATCCTCACCAAAATTTTAGCAAATAGAATCCAACAACACATAAAAAAGATTATACATCATGACCAAGTGGGGTTCATCCCAGGGACACAAGGCTGGTTCAACATACGCAAATCAATCAGTGTAATACATCACATCAACAAGAGAAAGGACAAAAACCACATGATCATCTCAATCGATGCAGAAAAAGCATTTGATAAAATTCAACACCCATTTATGATAAAAACTCTCGCCAAAGTGGGTATAGAGGGAACATATCTCAACATAATAAAAGCTATATATGACAAACCTACAGCCAGCATAGTACTCAACGGTGAAAAACTCAAAAGCTTCCCACTAAAATCTGGGACAAGACAAGGATGCCCACTATCACCACTCCTATTCAACATAGTCCTGGAAGTCCTAGCCACAGCAGTCAGGCAAGAGAAAGAAATAAAAGGGATCCAAATTGGAAAAGAAGAGGTAAAAGTGTCATTATATGCTGATGACATGTTACTATATATAGAAAACCCTAAAAGGTCCACACAAAAGCTACTAGAGCTGATTGAAGAATTCAGCAAGGTAGCAGGTTACAAAATTAACGTTCAAAAATCAGTTGCATTTCTTTACACTAACGATAAATCAACAGAAGAAGAAAGTAAAGAAACAATCCCCTTTAAAATAGCACCCAAAGTAATAAAATATCTGGGAATAAATCTAACCAAGGAGGTGAAAGAATTATACACAGAAAACTATAAACCATTGATGAAGGAAATTAAAGAAGACTTTAAAAAATGGAAAGATATTCCATGCTCTTGGATTGGAAGAATCAATATTGTTAAAATGGTCACACTGCCCAAGGCAATGTACAGATTTAATGCAATCCCTATCCAATTACCCAGGACATATTTCACAGAACTAGAAAAAATCATAATAAAATTCATATGGAACCATCAAAGACCTAGAATTGCCAAAGCATTACTGAAGAGAAAGAAAGAGACTGAAGGAATAACTCTCCCAGACTTCAGACAATACTATAGAGCTACAGTCATCAAGACAGCATGGTATTGGTACCAAAACAGACATGTAGACCAATGGAACAGAATAGAGAGCCCAGAAATGAACCCACAAACTTTTGGTCAACTCATCTTTGACAAAGGAGGCAAGAATATACATTGGAATAAAGACAGTCTCTTCAGCAAATGGTGTTGGGAAAACTGGACAGCAGCATGTAAAACAATGAAGCTAGAACACTCCCTTACACCATATACAAAAATCAACTCAAAATGGATTAAAGACTTAAACGTAAGACAAGATACAATAAACCTCCTAGAGGAAAACATAGGCAAAACATTATCTGACATACATTTCAAAAATTTTCTCCTAGAAGAAATAAAAGCAAGAATAAACAAATGGGACCTAATGAAACTTACAAGCTTCTGCACAGCAAAGGAAACCAGAAATAAAACAAGAAGAAAACCTACGGAATGGGAGAAAATTTTTGCAAGTGAAACCGACAAAGGCTTGATCTCCAGAATATATAAGCAGCTCATACGACTCAATAAGAAAAAAATAAACAACCCAATCCAAAAATGGTCAGAAGACCTAAACAAGCAATTCTCCAAGGAAGACATACAAATGATCAAAAAATGCTCAATATCACTAATTATCAGAGAAATGCAAATCAAAACTACAATGAGGTATCACCTCACACCAGTCAGAATGGCCGTCATTCAAAAATCCACAAATGACAAATGCTGGAGAGGCTGTGGAGAAAGGGGAACCCTCCTACACTGCTGGTGGGAATGCAGTTTGGTGCAGCCACTATGGAAAACAGTGTGGAGATTCCTCGAAAGACTAGGAATAGACTTACCATATGACCCAGGAATCCCACTCCTGGGCTTGTATCCAGAAGGAAATCTACTTCAGGATGACACCCGCACCCCAATGTTCATAGCAGCACTATTTACAATAGCCAAAACATGGAAACAGCCTAAATGTCCATCAACAGGTGACTGGATAAAGAAGAGGTGGTATATTTATACAATGGAATACTACTCAGCCATAAAAACCGACAACATAATGCCATTTGCAGCAACATGGATGCTCCTGGAGAATGTCATTCTAAGTGAAGTAAGCCAGAAAGAGAAAGAAAAATACCATATGAGATCGCTCATATGTGGAATCTAAAAAACAAAAACAAAAACAAACAAACAAACAAAAACAAAGCGTAAATAAAGGACAGAAATAGACTCACAGACAGAGAATACAGACTTGTGGTTACCAGGGGGGTGGAGGGTGGGAAGGGATAGACTGGGATTTCAAAATTGTAGAATAGACTACACTGTATAGCACAGGGAAATATACACAAAATGTTACGATAACTCACAGAGAAAAAAATGTGACAATGAGTGTGTATATGTCCATGAATAACTGAAAAATTGTGCTGAACACTGGAATTTGACACAATATTGTAAAATATTATAAATCAATAAAAAATGTTAAAAAAAAAAAGACATTTAGAAGTTCTATTTATGGCCCTAGTTCAAGCCCTAGGTTGCTACTGCCCTTAACTCCCCCTGAGCCAGGTCCTCACCGAATCTGGAGCATCAGCATAATTAAAAGAAAGAAAGACAATCTATTAACAGCTTTTCAAGGACTCCTTGTCACAAAACAGAACCAAATCCCCTCATTGCTCCCATTTGATCAAAGATTTTCCTTCTTATTTGTAACAGAGAGGATCATCCATCTTTCCTTAAAATATGGACATTTTTAAGACTCTTAGGCTGAAGGTCAGTCTGGAGTATCGGATGGAGACAGCAAGCCAGACCAGATAAGAGTCTCCAAAGCTATCCATCACTTGGATAAAAGCCGAGCAGCAAGTATTGATCCTAATGCTGAAGACAGGTTGAAAGGAGGAGGTAAGGTCAGAGCAACATGGTTACTTGGGAATATGAAGCAGGTGAGACTGTGAGGAACATGCATGGGCAACAGGAACCATCACAGACAAGGAGGAAAAGGTGCTTATGAGACAAATCAAGCACTATCTGAAGAGCCCTGTGGGTGCCCTTATGTTGCCCAAATCAGGGACCTCAAAATGGAAACCAGTGGGCTTGGATTTTCTTGGCAGAGAAGGCAGGATTGCTCTTTAACCAGGGTGAGCCAGAGAAGAGGATCATACTCGGAGGCCACGACAGTGATAGCACATTCATGACCCTGGCACAGTCACATTGCAGGGTCCTGATCACATGCAGGTCCTCGTGCTCCAGGCACTCTCTCCTCAAGCTCCCCTAACTTTTGGGGTCTTTATCTCCTTTGCAGATAAACATACTGCTTACTAAATATTAGAGTTTCTACCGGCTCCACTATCCTTCTCTCTTTACATGCTTTCCTGGACCATTTTCATGATCCCCTGGACTCCCCAAATCTCAGTACACAAGTGCAAGTCTCAGTACACAAACTCACATGGTAAAAAGGTAGCTTTCTTGATTTTTCCTATAATGTAATTTCGGTTCTGCGTCACCATTCTACTGAAGGGGCAGAAATGTATTCTCTGGCGTTGATTCTCAGCCTAGGGTTTCTCCTACCCAGGTAAACATTTCTGCCGAACCAAGAGCCTGACTGCCCTAAACTCACCATGCAGCCCCGGCCTCATGGCTGCCCCAGAACGGACCTCTCTAGGGCCAGTGACTCCCGTGTTTCCACCGCTCCTCTTCGCTCCACCTTTGCTCCCTCAGTGCAGCCCGGGCAAACCATTTCTGGTCTCCATGTTGTTGGGTAGGAGATGGGGGAGGGCGCCCAGTCTTCTTAAACTCTAAAGTGCTGTGCCTGAAACCTTGATCTCTTTGTGTTCCCTTCAGTATATAGGTTATTGAAATACAAAAACCAAGAAGAATCTCCCAGAATCTCCTTTTCTGTCCTGTCCGAGACAATGAGCCCAGGGCAAAACTCAATGGGGGGAGTGCTGCAGGGAGAAAGAGATGGCTGGGAGGTGCAGAGTAGGGTGTTGGGGGAGCGTGTTTGTTAAGAGTTCCAAAGTGGTAACCTATAGCAACACCTGCAAAAGCCAACAGTATCTGAACCCACCCCATGGATCTTTTTTGTCTCCTGTCACACTGTATAGTTCACATCTTTTGTTATTATTAAGGACACCTTGCCTTCTTTTATCTTCGCTTTTTTTAAAGTCCCTGAGAGAAGCCACCCACTGTCCACCCCTCCAGTCTAATTCTGCTCTTCCTCGCTCTCCCTCCACAAACACTTACAATGACTGTGTTCATCTCTACTGTTGACTGTAGCTTTAGATTATGGCAATAGCGGATGTCCTTGTTGGTGTTTACTGACAGCTTTACAACAAATAAAGTTCACATTTCCTGTCCCATTCCTCCCAGAGACTGCGATGTGCCACATATGGTATTATTCTGGAGACCTGGAGCTTGCCAACTTTAAGTTGTATGGTTTTAAAAAAAGTACATTAAATAACCATTTTTAATAAAGTACAAGTAATGACCATTTTCAGATTGTTTATGCTTATGAAGCACTTTTTGTGGTGGTAAAATATACGTCACATAAAATTTACCATTTTAACCATTTTTAAGTGTACAATTCAGTGGCATTAAGAATACTCAAGGAGGAAGGGTACAGCTCAAGTGGTAGAGCACATGCTTGGCATGCACGAGGCCCTGGGTTCAATCCTCAGTACCTCCTCTAAGAATAAATGATACTAAATAAACCTAATTACCTCCACCTACCGAAAAATAAATACATTAATTAAGTAAATAAAACTTCAAAAAAGAATATTCACATTGTTGTGCAAACACTACCATTACCCATCTCAAGAACTTTTTCATCATTCTCAACTGAAACTCTGCACCCAGTTATTGTTAATAACTCCCTATTTACCCGTCCCCAAGCCTCTCGTAACCACTACTCGGTCTCCCTGGATTAGACTATCCTACATCAGCTGAGTGGAATCATACAATATTTGTCCTTTTGAGTCTGCCTTATTTCATTTAGCATGTTTTCAGGGTTCATTCATGTTGTAGTAGGTTGAATAAGATTTTGTTGTACATATATACCACATTTTGCTTGTCCATTCACCTCTTTATGTACTTTAAAAAAAAACTGAAGTATAATCAGTTTACAATGTTGTGTCAGTTTCTGGTGTACAGCATAAAGTTTCAGTCATACATATACATACATATGTTTGTTTTCATTTTCTTTTCCATTATAGGTTACTACAAGATATTGAATATAGCTCCCTGTGCTATACAGTATAAACTTGTTATTCATCTATTTTATATATAGTAGTCAGTATCTGCAAAATTCAAACTCCCAATTTATCCCTTCCCACACTTTTCCCCTCTGGTAACAATAAGTTTGTTTTCTGTGTCTGTGAGTCTGTTTCTGTTTTATAAATAAGTTCATATTTGTATCATATTTTAGAGTCCACAAGTAAGTGATATGATACAGTGTTTTTCTTTCTTTTTCTGGCTTACTTCATTTAGTATGACGATCTCCAGGTCCATCCATGTTGCTGCATTATTTCATTCTTTTTTATGGCTGAGTAGTAGCCTATTGTATAAATATACCACGACTTCTTTGTTCTGTCATCTGTCATTAGACATTTAGGTTGTTTCCTATGGCTTGGCTATTGTAAATAGTGCTGCCATAAATATTGGGGTGCATGTATCTCTGAATGCACTTTTAAGTTGTTTCCACAGTTTGACTCTTGTGTATACAGTGCTGCTATAAGCGTGGTGTACAAAGACCTGTTCTCTAGCCCTTGGTTTCCATCCTTTTGGGTGTATACCAGGAAATGGAATTGCTGGATCATACTATAATTCTGTTTAATTTTTTAAAATATGTTTTTATTGAAGTACAGTCAGTTTACAATGCTGTGTCAGTTTCTGGTGTACAGCATGATGCTTCAGTCACATAAGCACATACATACATTTGTTCTCATATTCTTCTTCACCAGAGGTCTTGAATATGGTTCCCTGTGCTGTTCTGTATAAACTTGTTGTTTACCGGATTTTGTGAAATTCCTTCTTTATTTTGAAATGAGACACTCTGCCAGAGTTCAGTAGGTGTTCTGTGCGACTCGATAGGTTTGTGGATGTAATTCTTGGTGTATTTGTGGGAGAGGGCGAGCTGTGAGTCTCTCTACTCTGCCATCTTGGCTCCGCCTCCTGTTTAATTTTTTGAGAAAGTGCCATATTGTTTTCCACTGTGGCTGTGCCGTTTTACATTCTCCCCAGTAATGCACAAGGGTCCCAAATTCTCCACATCCTTACCAACATTTCTTATTTTCTGTTTTTCTTTTAAGTAATAGCCATTTTAATGGATGTGAAAATCGTATCTCATGGTTTTGATGTGCATTTTGTTAATGATTAGTGACATTGGGTATCTTTTCAGGTGCTTATTGGCCATATGTATATCTTTTCTGGAGACATGTCTACTCAAGTTTGCCAATTTTTGAATTGGGTTGTTTATTTTTGTTGTTGTTGAGTTGTCGGAGTTCATTATATATTCTGGATATTAAATCCCTATCAGATAAATAGTTTGCAAATATTTTCTCCCATTCCATAGGTTACCTTTTTACTTTCTTGATAGTGTCCTTTGATGCACAAAGGTTTTTACTTTTGATGAAATCTAGTTTATTCTTTTGTTGTTGTTGCCTATGCTTTCGGAGTCATATCCCGGAAATCATTGCCAAGTCCATTATCATGAAGTTTCTCCCCTATGTTTTCTTCTAACAGTTTTATAGTGTTAGCTGTTATGTCTAGGCCTTTAGAACCATTTTGAGTTAATTTTTCTATATGCTGTAAGGTAAGGGTCCAAATCCATTCTGCATGTGGATATCCAGTTTTCCCAGCCCCATTTGTTGAAATGCATTTTTAAATATTCAAAACGCATATCACACATTATTCTTTCTTAAACAGTATATGGAAGACAGCAAAACTTTTCTCGAGGGTTCTTTGTCACCCTAAGCTCATCGGCTCTTGTTCTATGCTGTATTACAGTGACTTTCCAGAGCTCTCCTATACCAGTAACCTCACACTGCTGGGCTTTATTTGTTCCTCTCTATATTTTTATTGCTTTTATTTCTCTTCCTTTGTCATCAAACTGTTCATTGTCAAGATCTTAGCTGTCATGTCTCCCTCATAACAGTGTGCCCTCCACATTTGTGTCTATAGACTAACAAGCCTGATAGCCAAATAAGAATTCTATATAAACTTAAAGTCAGTATTCTCTGAGGAAGGATCTAGTGGATTCATTAATAGAGTGAAGGAAATCCTCTTTAGTTAAAGGAGAGCTTTTGACTTTGCTAAAAGATTGTTGTCATTTAAGTTGAGGTCTTCGTCTTTGTCTGATTTCTACATAATCAGGCATTACTCACTGATGTGCTGATAAATGTTTAAAAACCACCTTTTGAGGTGGGAAGGGGGAAACCTTCATTTATAGTGGCCGCTGATTTCCACAGTGTAAATACTCCCCGTGTGGCCAATTTCAAGGCCAAGTGTGATGCAGTGGAACTCAGAGTTGGGAAGAGAGATGCAGCAGTACATCACTGTACAGTAGTTTTACTATATGGATACAATAGTCATAAAGAACTCCAAAAGCAGAGTTAATAATAAAATATAGCAAACTACTTAGGATATGATACATTTTGAGTATTTATTATATTTACTACCTTGTTTTAAATATAATTCTTTCAATTATAAGTTTATACAGTTTAATTCTTAATAAAAACTCTGTTTAACAAACATACTGAAAATTTAACAATCAGCTCTTGTGAGTTGGGACAAGCCAGCTCCAGCATATCTTTGGCATTACTCATCTACTTTGCACTGAGGGTAATGAAATCATAAAGTTTATTGTCCCCAGAATTTGCATGAGACTGAAAATGTTAATGGTGATTTTAAGGGTTCAGATTAATTAATAAATGGCATGCATGACTAGTTACTAATGGAAACTGGAATATTTGGATGGTATTCTGCAGAATATTTCATAGCTAAAAATTTCTGGGTTCTGATTTTGTGTTGGGCACTGTAATAAGTTCTTTATTGTCATTATCTTGTTGAATCCTGATAAACATCTATGTGTAAGTTCTGTTATTATCTCTACCTTATAGATGAGGAAACTGAGGTTTAGGGAGGTTCGTGTGTTCAAAGACATACTAGGTTTTGAATCCATATCTGCGTGATACCACGCGTTCAAGAATTCTTTATCGAAAGCCCACCATTTACTAGATGATAAACAGTAAGGGGATCTGAGAGGAAGATAACATAGATAGGCAGAGACTGAAGGAGAGCATGGTGCAAGATGAAGCGAGATACACCTGAGTGGCCAGACTATAGAAGTACTCTTTTTCTGGGCCTCTCTCATTTTTCTGGAGCATAACCTTCAGAACCTTCCTAATATAGGATGGGAAACAGATTAATCATTTGAGGCTGCACATTTGAAAATGGTTTCTATGCTTTTATGGACTAAATGTATGTGTCTTCCCACCAAATTCATATATTTCAAGCCCCAATTCCCAGCTATATTTGTAGTAAAGAGGTAATTAAGGTTAATGAGGCCATAAGGGTGGGGCCCTGATCCAACAGGATTAGTGTCCTTCTAAGAAGAGACATCAGAGAACTCACTTGCCCTTGTTCCTCCATGCACTCACACAGAAGAGATCACGGGAGCACCCAGCACGATGGCAGCCACCTGGAACCCAAGGGGAGGGCTGTCAGCAGACACCAATCCTGCTGGCACCTTGATCTTGGACTTACAGCCTTCAGATAGTGAGAAAATACATTTCTGTTGTTTCAGTTGCTCAGTCCATGGTGTTTTGTTACGGCAGCCAGGCTAATACACTCTCCTCTCTCCCTTGATGCATATTTTGGCAAAAACAGAATTCTAGTTTGAAATCATTATCCCTCAGGATTTAGAAGATGATGGCATTTGATTCCCATATCTATGCTATGTGACTTTTCTGTTTGGAAGCTTTTAGGGACATCTTTGAATCCCCTGCGTTCTGACATTTTACAATGACATGGCTTTGGCACTTGTGTTCCTCATTCATTCATCGTGCTAAGCTCTTGGTGGCTCCTTTTGATGTAGAGATTCACATCTTTAAGTTCTGGAAATTTTTCATATTTCCTTGATAATTTTGTTGTCTCCATTTTCTCTGTTCTCTGTTTCCAGGAACTTTATTAATCATATGTAAAAGCTTGGAGATTGAATTTCAATTTTGTTTTAAAAATCATTTTTCTGCTATCCCCTATATATTTTTTATTCAGGTTTCTAGAAGAAATTAATTTTATAGAACAAAGTTTCTACTAAATATCTTAATCCCAGGTACTGTATTTTTAATTTCCAAAAGCTCTTTCTTGTCCTCTGACTTTTTTCCCACAACAATATCTTGGATTTGTTTTATAAATACAGTATTTTGATCAGAGGTTGGCTGCTTTTCTTTGTTTAAGATTCCTTCTGCTCTTCTGCTCCCAATATTGGCTCTGCTTCTTTTTCCCATTTGCTATTTTTGGTCTCCATCCTGCATGCTGGAGATTTTCCTCAAGAGTTTGCCATTTCTTTGCTTAAATACTGAAGCACTTGACAACAGTTTGGAAAATCTGCATGTGTGTCTGTGTGAGAGTCGGGGGCGAGGGGTGGGCTTGCTGCGTGGCGGGTGTCACCATAGGGCAGGGGGCTTTAAGCCAGCCTTTCTATTGGGAGAGTCCTAAATGTCAGAGTCTGAGGTTTTTTTCTTGGAGGCTGTTCAGGTTTTTGTTTTTGTTTTTAATAGAAGATTCAGTCCTCCAGTCTCCTGTTTGAGAGGCTGGGCTGCTGGCATTCAGGAAGTAGGACAAGACTCAGGGCCTGTGTCCCACAAGTCTGTATGTACTATAGGTTCTTACTTCATCCCACTGTTTGAGCTCCTGTCTGCCACTGATCCCAGGGCCCGGATCTGAAGCCGCTTTTGCTCCACTTCTCCAGCATGAACCACAACTCTCCCATAGGGTCTGTATGGTAGGGGTGGGGGTGGAGGCAGGTGACTGGATCACTCTCTGCAGCGCTCTTACCTCTCACTTAGTTCTGCTAAATCTATTACCAGTTTTCCAACCCAGCTGTCGTCTCCAAAAAACTTGTTGAAATCTCTTTCACTTTTGCCTCCTCTTCTGTCCTCATATATTAATACTTTTTATTCCTCTGTTGCTGTTTTAAGGAAGTTTGGGAAGGAAGAAGAGACAAATGTATGTTATAATTCTGCCACATTTAACTGGAAGCTTCTCTCCCTTTTTCCCTCCATTTTAAGATTTGGAATCTATATAAGTAAAAAGAAATGATTATAGCCTCTATACTAATTATTAATTATCAGAATGGGATAACTTCTCATTCACATGAATCACAGTTACCAAAAACAAACAAAAAAGAAACTGAGGATTTCCCCCCTCAATCTTCCAATTATACCACAATAAAAGATGTTCTATTAATTAAACAGACACTTGTTATCACAGCGTGCTTGTAGATAAAGTGTCAATAAGGAATGAATTCTGAGAAACAAATCTGCCTTCAAAAATTTCTTTAAATTCCCCAAAGATGAGCTTTTCAGTATCTGGGGTGGCAAATTCCTGTGATCACTTTAAGCTATGGTGAGTTTATCTGAGATAAGTAAGGTCATTTCGATCAATGTCGTGGGTCCTAATCATAAACATTTCCTCTGATGGGTACATGGTGGCATGCTTTCCATCTCGTGGGGGAGGGGGGAGGGGAGCAGCATTTTGGTTGGTGCTGGAAGTGAGGTGCTCATCTGGGGACCCCAGCAAGTGGTAAAGGAGCTGGGCTTGCAGTAAAAAGCACAAGTTTCCTACGGTGCACTTCTGGATAAAAGCAAGAAATTAGCTCTCAGCCACGCCAAAGGAGCTGAGCAACTCCGAGTTAGCCCGCCCACCACTCTGATTGAAGTACAAGAGGAGAAGGTAAAAGAGCTTCTACTTGGAATCTGAGTACCAGGGAAGTAAAATAGAAAGGAAAAAGCTTTCAGCGCCTCAGGAGCAGTTAACAAACCCTGAAAGGGAAGGAGAAGTGGGCAAAACTGCACTGCCTGAAAGTTTTATTGAGAGGAAAGAGCAAAGAGCTTTATACACAGGGTGAAGAAATGACGCTTGCGGTTTGTAGAAAAGATAATAACCCGAGTTACAGGTTGGAAACGATAAGAAAGTGGTACTTACAATTCACAAATTTTTATAGAAAGCTGCACGTAGCATTCAATGCTTTAATAAAACAGAAGGGATTTGAAAAAGAAGCAGTAGTTTTAAAACACAGCCCGTATAGGAAAGCAATTCTGTTCTGACATCCATAAGGACACAGTCTGAGCTTAAGGAGGAATACGAGGTATATTTAGTGATGACCAAGTTGATGAGCTACCCCTGTCTAACAAAGACTTGGGCGAGTCAGCTCCAGAAAGAAACACTGACAGGTTTTTATTGACAAGATCTGTCAAGAGCCAAAGATGAAGAGAAAGACCGAAAGCTGAAAACTTAGTTTTCTCCAGTCAATAAGCAAATCCTCTGGAAATGAATGCTCATAACAACAGTGTGTGGAGTAAATTATTTTCATTAGAAAAGGGGAAAAATCCATCAACTGATTTTTTAAATGGCAATACCTCGTTATTAGGAGCCTCAAAAACTCACCTGTTCAATTCAGAGATACTGTGAATAAGATGAGTAAATTAGAGAATGAGGAAAGTCTACAAAGCTGAGCGGGCCAGTGGTATTTTATCATATGGTTGGCATGAGGGAAAAACTTAAAATATCATTCAAGAGAGTTTTAAGGACTACGGTAAAGGCCACTTATTCCCTTTTCTAACACCCCTCCCCAAACTCTCAACTAATTGATAGATGCTTCTCTACGTCTGAAGAGCAATTAGTGTTGGGATTTACAAGAAAGACCTTGAGGTACCATGAGTTCCCAAAGCACTTTTAAAAGTTCTGTATAGTCTCAGAATTAGAAATAGTCTCTGGTTGAGAGCCCTTGCTTTCATGCTCCTGGAAAATAGTGGTTAGTTGAAATAAGTCTGACTTAGAAGCAGTGGTGTAACATTCCCATTCAAAGCCCCATGCCCAGGTTTTCCACAAACACCTCAAACACCCTGTTTAGTGAAGCATAAATGGCATGCCAGGACACCGGGGAGTAAAGTACGTTCAGCAGCTTGATTAACCAGATCACGCGGTAACCAGATAACATCACAGAACATGCTACTAAATCTCCACCATCACGATTCCTGCTTATTTTTCCTGGTAGCAAAGCAGAAAGTGAAGGAAGAACTCCTTCAGGGCAATTAATGTGGAAGGGCTTCTTTAGGAGATGATTTTCAGTTTTCTTTAAAGGGATCTGGTGGTGGGGGGAGCTTTTGGTCCATTTTGTAAAACAGGTATAGGTGTTTGTTACACTATCATCTTTTATTTCCTCCTTCCTTCCGTCCTTCCTTCCTTCCTCCTCTCTCCCTCCCTCTCTCTTTTCTCTCTCTATTTTTTAAGAATTGCCCTCAGTGAGTGTGTTCCAGTTGTCAATGTTGAGTAACAAACCACTCCAAGACTTGGTGACTTAACACTAGAAAGGCAGTTGAAGTGAGCTGGGTGCAGCACTGGACAGGAAGCCTACCGTCTTGGCTTCCAATTGGCCGTGGGTCGTATACATTGATGCCGGCCAGTGAGTTGCTGCATCTCTTTGAGGATTTGTCTCTCCAAATGACAGCCCTCCAAGGCCTCTTCCAACTCGAAAATGGTTTTTTTCTATAGCAAGCCTCCATCCCTCAGGCCTTTTGGTCATCAAGTTTTCAAGCATTCTCATCCTTTAAAACAGAAAGTCTCCCTCCACGAGTGCCGTCCTATCAGGTAACGTGAGGCGTACTTGACTTTACATGATCCAATCCTAGTATGTGTGGACTACTTCATCCTTTGATCTGTTACCATGTTTTTACAAAGGCAGAATGGTTTGAACAACAGCCACGTGCAGAACTGCAGAATCTTAGAGCTGGAAGCGGGTATGAAGGTCCATAGTGCAGGGTTTGAAACTAAATCCAGAGTTAAAAGTCCTAAGTTCTATACCTTTTTTTAAGACCAAAGATGACAACCATGCCCTTGAACAATGATTCCCCCCCCCCATCAGCTTTATTTAAAGATTGAAAGAAATGTGTGGGTATAAAATTTTAAACAAATTTTATATCACTTTTAATAAAAATTGTCCTTGAAAAGAATCTCTTTAGGAGATTAAACACTTATTCAGAGGATGTTTTGCTTATTCAAAACATTCGTAGGGCTCTATCTTTGGAATTGCTTTCAGAACTTTTTTTTTTTTTTTAACCAAATCAGCTCTTTTTAGTTGATTTTTTTTTTAACTTGATTGTCCATTTGCTGTTTCTCTTCCCTCGTTCTTTGGGCACTGCCCCATTAGTTCTGCTCTCTCTGTCCACCACCACTGGCTCTACTCCTATGCTTACAGCTTTGCTGTGTCAGCAAAGACACAGAGGCTCAGGAGCAGACAGGGGCCTCAGAGGAGGCAGGCTCTTGACTATGAGTGGAAAGCTAGAGGAGAGTTTCATGGAGCAAATACAACACCATATGGTATGGAAGAAGTTCATTCCCAAATGTTGACTTCTACTTTAAGTATGATACATACTTTCTTGCAGTGTTCTTCTAGACATGGGAAACATTCAATAATAATGGTTTATTCATTCATCACAGTTCTGGGTGTTGGAGAAATACCAGTGAATAAGACAGAGGAGGTCCCTGTTCTTACTGAGGGAAGAAATACAATAAATACACAAAAACAAAATACCAAATGGAGTTAAGCGGTAAAGAAAGAATTACACATGAGATGTTGGGATAGGGAGTAACTGAGTGGTAACTTGGGACTGGGGTCAGGAAAAACCTCACTGAGGACGGGGAATGTGAACTGAGATCTGAATGTGGGTATCCTGGGAAGAGTGTCCCAGTGGAGGGAGCAGCTGGTGCAAAGGTTCTCAGTTTCTCCCTGCACATCCAACTACTTGCTAGATGGATGCGTTTGAGTCATCCTTAAGCTCCTCATGTTCAAAGTGGAGCTAGCTAACTTATTTCACGTTCTCATGCCTTAGTGTGATAAAATTAAAAAAAAATTTGCTTTTCCTCCCCTTCCTGACACAGAACTTCAAAAACCCATGGAGTTTCCTGAATGATAAGAGCATCTTCTGCTATTCATAATGAGCCCCTTTCAACCACACCTGAGTTTACACTAACAAGGTGAGTCATGGCGGGCCCACAGCTGATTTCAAAAGAGAGGCTGAGATAAATAACAAGGTCCTACTGTATAGCACAGGGCACTATATTCAATATCCTGTAATAGCCTATAAGAAAAAGAATATGAAAAGGAATATATATATATATATATATATATATACACACACACACACACACACACACACACACACACACATATATATGTGTATAACTGAATCACTATACTGTACACCAGAAATTAACACAACATTGTAAACTGACTATAGTTCAAAAGGAGGCCTGGCCACACCAGAAAGGCTAAGCACGTGATTAGAGGGCTGGAACTTTCAGCTCCTGCTCCTTCCCCACCTCCAGGGGAAGAAGGGGCACTGGAGATTGAGTGGCAAATCATTTAACCAGTCAGGAAACCCCAGAAACCTAGAAAAACTCTGAAATGAGGAGGCTGGGGGGAGCTTCCTGGTGGATGAACATATTGATGTACCAGGAGGGTGGGGCACCCCCAATCCATGGCGGCAGGGGTTCCTACACTCAGGACACTTCCAGATAGACCCTGTGTACCACTTCACCCTTTAAAAGCTCATTGTTAAGTATAATGCTTTCAGTGAGTTCTGTGAGTCATTTCAACAGATTCTTGAACATGACTGGGGGATTGTGGGAATTTGTAGCCAAGTTAGACAGAAGTGCGGGTCTCCTGGGGACTCCACTTGTGGCTGGTGTCTGAGTGAAGCCGTCTTGTGGGCCTGAGCCTTTAGCTTATGGGGCCTGCTCTAATTCTGGATAGCTGGGGTCTGAATTGAATCGAATTGCAGAACACTCAGGTGGTGTCAGAGAACTGGTGTTGGAACCTGCTTAGTCACAGGCTTTAGCATCCAACCAGTTGCCCAAGGTAGAAATCTGATAGTTATTTTTGAGACTTGTTTTTAAGTCCACACTGCACATTCAATCACTGAATATGCATTGATTGACTCTGCCTCCCTAATCCTGAGCCTCCGTCTCCCCCACCGGCTTCCACTTCCCCAGTTAAGATCCTCATCAGCACTCACATGGACCATCATGGCAGCATCCCTGTGGTCCACCCTAAACTAATACCAGTCATGCCCCATCTCAAATTGATCCACTAAGTTTTAACCAGTGATCTAATGAAAAAAATACACACCAACCGAGTCTTAAAACCACTTAAAGACTGCCCCCTGCATCCAGCAGTGACTCTCAAGCCTGATGGACATCATGATCACCTGCAAAGCATTTGAAAACTGCAGATGCAGATGTCTGGGCTGCTCCCCCATCTAGTGTGAGATCTAGCTAGGTCCTACCTGAAGGACAACACGATAGCTTTTATCTGGAGTTTCTCAGACACTGCAAGTATTTGTTCTCAGCTGTTTGGAATTCACGCTGATGAAAAATTAAATCATGAAAATTTTGAGACATTTTCGACAAGACAAAGAGTAAAATCTTTCATCTCATCATTTTACACTTTATGGAATTTCATTATTCAGAAGTGTTTGGTATTTTGCAAATCCTCTACATCTAGTCTTTTTGTTTTTTAGCTTCAGGCTGCGAATTGATGACTGATCAAAGCTTGAAAAACTTGAGTTCAAGTTTCTAAATCGGACTGCATCTTACCTGGGGTAGACCCTGTTACAAGGCAACTTCTTTAAATTGCCAGAAGAGTGTATGTCTTCAGTAGTGGGAAAGGCTGCCTCCAGCCAGAGTTCCCTCTTTGGGAACTGGAATGTATTCCCAGGGTTCTGTGTTGGAATACGGCAGATGTGGTAGGATTCCAGGCCATTCTTTATCAGGGTTGTAGCTCTACAAGATGGGGTAATTCTGTAATATCACATGGCGTATCTGTTCCTGTAACATCATAGGTAATTTAAGCACTGCTTCTACTATTTTAAAAGAAATCATTCATTTTATCAGCAATACATAGGTGATTTGACCCTAAACTTAGGTAATTATAATAATTAAAGAGCTAATACCACATTCACAAGCTGTGCAGACCCTCTCTCATTGCCTATTGTCTAGAAGCCATTGTGCTGCGTGTAGATCTTTCTGTTCCCTGTTTCTTTGGAGCGCTTCCAAGATCCAGTCTGTTGTTATTTAAACTCTCTCTGAATGTTGGTATGTTGGTATTTTTTGTGCTCTGCCTCGTATGACTTATGGATTTTTTTCCCTTCTTGGTGAGATATTTTCCATATCCATTCACAACCATTATTCATTCCACATGCTGCAAATAGAATGCCCACCTAATCAATCACCACTTCTGCATTGGAAAATAAAACCATCCTTTCTTTATTATATTAGGCAAATTAGTCAAATGAATGTTTTCTAAAACTTGCTGCCTTTTTAGGGCCCTTGGCTCTCAGCCCGCCTTTCTCTTCTGTCGCCTCCACCCTTTCTCCTCCTCCTGTTTGCAAACAGTATCCGCTTCCTTGTGTGGTGTTCCCAGTGGATTCTGATCCTCCCAACTTTGTCGCCTGCCTCGGTGATCAAGCATCCTTCCTTCCCAAGGGGCCATGCGGATGGTGCAGAAGACTTCATCTCCCTCTGCCCCGTGCCTGAGCCACAAAGTCCCTTGGAATGGAGCATGGGAAGCTCTCCTCTCTGGCAGGGCTGGCTTTGAGAAAGCACAGCGACCGTACAATCAATATTAACCCCCCAAAATTACAAAATGCCTTTTTGATGGTTTGCTTGAGACAGGGTAGTAAAAGAAGAAAAAAGGGGGAATAAATGGAGCAGCTTATATACTGAATTTTTACACTTTTTGGTTCTCCCCCTAGTCCATATTTCCCTTAATTTCTCTATTTTAGTTTAATTTTTAACAAGGATCCTTTTGTCTTAAGAAACCAGGGTTCTTTTGTGCCCATTCCAACATTTTTGTCAATTAAGCCTCTTGAAGAGAGAGAGAGGACGTAGTGAAGCATCTGCTGCCATGAGGAGTCTCGCAGCCAAAGCGCGTTAGAGGGAACTCTGACTATTGTCCTGGCAAAGCAAATGGCCCTTCAAATCATGATTCTTTCTAATGTATGTGTTTATAAGCAATTAAACTCCAGTTTTAGGGAAGACTCACTCACAGCATACATTATTTTAATAGACATACAGTACTACTTTAAACCGTCTTTGCCATCTGCTCATCATGATTATAGATGCAAAAGGAACATATTTTACATTAGCATCAGAAACTAGTGCGATATTAGGGATTGAAAGGCCCATATATGCTCTTTGTACAATACCGAATGCATCTGTGCTATTTTCCTTTTCTTTCCGCAATGCAAATCAGAGAAAGAAGATGTTTGTTCCTTGTGGTCTCTTTCCTGATGTGGAAGATAATTTTCAGGCTAGAAATTCATTAGGAGGGGATTTTGACTTACTATTCAGACAAATATGCTTTTAAAACTATATGAGCTGATGTGTCTGGCTCTTGCTGGCCCTGTATGGCCAGCTTAGCTCCTGGCAAATGAGGGGGAAAAAAACAATCCACCAAGGGCAGTAAATCTACTTTAATGTCCATCAGAGATACAATGCATAATGGATAACGGGGTGAGTCTTTTTCTCTATAAATAAAATTTTAAAGAAACATGGGATGCAGGTGTATTGGTGGAACACTTTACATAATATAGAGTTGCAAAAGCATCTGGATAGGCATATGCTCTGTTTTCCACCTGCATCTTTAATGGTTGGATGATCTTTCTAGATGGAGAATAATGCCATCATAATGCTGGGGGAGGCAGGAAGGAAACAGTTCTATCTCATTAGTGGGGCTAGTCAAAGCCACCATATAAACATCATCATATCATAAAAAATGGTGGGGATGGGCACATTAGACCCTCCACTAGGAGGGATTTTTGGCTAGAGCTTAGAAATATGGGACAAAAAAAAAGAAAAAAAAAAAAAAAAAGATACTCGGGATGAGTTAAAAGAAGTTCAACAGCAGAGTCTACCTGAAAGAATTTCCCCCATCAGCAGTGAACTGGGTTCATCACTTACTTGAAGAACTCACTTTACACTGCATTTCCAGGTCCATGAATTTAAGAACAAAGGGCAACTATTTCCCCCCGAGCTTATTACATGTGTTTCTATCTCTTGTTTTGCCTCTGGCCACATTGGACAGTACTGCATCATAAAGGCACGCATTTGGGGATGAGAAATGTTACACATAAGTGAAGATGAAGATACACATGCTCGTTAGTAATGGGTAACTCTAGGTTCTGATCAACTTTATGGAGCTGGGAAAACATCACCAGAGGTGACGGCCCCCAAGCGGGCAGGACCAAGACCTGCAGGGGTCACAGAACAGCTGCTGGAGCGGGGAAAGCAATCCCTCTTCTCTTTTCTCAGTTCTAGGTTAAAAACAAACAAACCAAAAAAAAACCACCTAAAATACAACACCCTACAAGAAAATCTCTGACTTCCTTTGGAGCAGCCCAACCTTGTAATGCTGTGAGACAGCTTCCCAGTTGTGGCTGCTGTCACTTCGTGTAAGGGCTGATCTTTCTGAGTCCCTGCCTCATAAGCGTGTACGAGGAGTCAACCCAACTACAAGACCGATACTCTAAAGTACCCCATTCACCTTACTCTATGTTTGGAAATTTTCAGTGGCGCCCACAGCTGACATTTGAAGTTGCTGCTGAGGCCTTTGCTGACAAGATCTGCCAGCTTTTCACTCTAACTCCAGGGCTTCTGTGGTCCATCCCGTTCCTCAGGCCTCCTGGGGCCCTCGTGGGATCACGAGGGGACTTCCGCACCTGAACATGCAGCCCGCAAGGATGTGGGGGCTCCATCTCAGGCCCTCTCTGCCTGAGCACGTGGTGCTGCCATGTTCTCCTGCAGCGACGCTTGTTGGCTTAGGGACCTGCGAGATGGTCTCTTGCCTGAATTTCAACAGAAAGCAAGCCCCGTGTCCCCTGTAGGGTACACTTGGGTCCTATCATTTGCACTCTCTCAAGCCAAGGGCCAAGGCTAAGAGACTGGGTCCCTTCTCATGGGTCTAATTAGTGCTTTAACCCTAGGCCCGTCTCCTCCAAATGTCTCTCTCCCCTTCACAGCCCTCCCAGCCCCGTCCTTTTTGAAAGGACTTTTCTCCTTCCAGGCTTTTAGGCATGATCCCCTCTCCCCCTGCGGGTTATTATAAAAACTCTGATCCTCCAACTTTGGGTCCTTGAAATCCACCAGTGCTTTCTTCCTTCAACAAAGGTTGACTCTCACAAATGAAAGCCTGGGCTCTCACAACTTTTGTGTCTGAAACAGGAAGGAAGAAAGATTGTCTTTCCTACAAAGCAGGGTTCTGCCCTCCTCTAAAAGAAAGATAACTTCAGCTCCAATAGAGGGAGGATTGCCAAGCCACAAGCATTGGGGGTGGAATAAAGATTAGCTGGGGTTACACTTTAATATTTTACTTCATATGCATTAAGGCCCGTTTCAAATTCTATTTGCACTAATTACACAGATTAAAAGTGATTTCTCTCACCTCTAGTTCCTATAGTATGTAGCCCTCATACAGAGCCTGGAGAGCCTTGTCTGTAGCCATTTCTCTCTTTATCTCTAAAGAAGATAGAAATCCTATTATCCTTCATCCTGCCCGATGCAACACTTCTTCACATCAGTTTAATTAGGAGCTACAGGGCAGTAAGCATTGTCTCCTTCCTTGCAGCTCCCCAGGGGGAATCCCGTGTGTCACCAGGTGGTAAGGATAATCTGCAGGTGATTCTGATAAAGTCACCCGGAAAGCCTTGAGGTGGGTCTGTGACTAATCCAAGTCTTGCCTTTTACACTTGCCCTGCTCTTTGGAGTTTTAGATGTTTTAAAGTTTGGAGCCACAGCGATGCCTCACTGTCAGCCAGCCTACAAACTTGATTTCTGGACACTGTAGAATTACTAAAAGAAAAAGATTTAATATTGAGAAAAGTGGACCCCTAATCAATGCAGGCTTCCGACGTCCCCAGATTTGAAATTTGGAAGAATGATTGAATGAATGAACACATTACAATGGTCACAAAGGTGTGTAGTCCCTTCTTCACAGATATGATAGTATAAATAAAATATTGGCAAAAATACTTTAAGCTATTATTTTAATTAAAAAATAATAATTCCTGCACCTGTTCAAAAGAAATTGAGCAATACTAAGCATTATATGCAAAAGGCAAATGCCTATCTCATCCTAAACTCCTTTTTAAAGCTCTTCCTCAGGAGGCAACTACTATTAACAGCTTCTTTTTTAACCCTTCCAGAAATTTTCTGTGCATATACAGGGTGCATTTATGTGGGTACATAATATATATATGTGAAAAACCTCCCTTCCTCTCACAAAAGTGAGCATACTTTGTATACTGTTACGAACTTTGCTTTCTCTGCGTAAAAATGAATCTTGCGTGTATTTCGATGTCAACATGTACACCTCTCATTCTTTTTAACAGGTGCTTCCTATTACATTCTGTGAATGTTTCATACTTTATTTGACCAATTCTGTATGGAAGAACATTTAGGTCAATTATATTCACAAGAATTTCTATCATCAAATTTCCTAGGCAAGACTGATGCTGAGAAATCAAGACCCTAGATTATGCTAAATTTCAATTGGCTCAATCCTCCACATGCTTCAACTCTGCAAGACCCTTGGCGGTGGGGGGAGTTGGGTGGGGGCAGTGTCACTGACCCTTCTCTGTGCAGAAGGAAAATATGGTGGAGGGGTAGCTTTTTCCGGGCTAATGAGGGACATAGAGGCACTCCATATATGTAGCCTTGTTTTGTCTATGTGCCGGTGCTGGCTTAATTCGGTTTTAATGCCATTTCTCTTCTGACCCAGTGCTTGGCACTAGTCCAGGCCTGCTGGTTCAGTGTGACCTGCCACCCTGTCCTCAGACTTCTGATTCTGCTCTGCTCACTGTCCAAGCCTGTCTTCTCAAGCCGTTTTGTGTGTTTCACATTTGTGGATCCACAAGCCTTACTTGACCTCTAGGAGCTGGCCACTCCTGTCCTCTCTAGGCTTCTGACACCCCTCCCCTCCCTTGTTTGGTCTCTGACTCTCAGTCAGCTCCTTCCTCTCAGACCCTGCTGTTGGCTCCCCGATTCCTCCAGCCTGTAATGCTAGAGCAGCCCAAGGCTCTGAAATGAGCCATACCCGCTTCTCTGTCCACACTCTCCTGGGTGCCTGTGCCTATCCCACCGTCTAAAATGGCTGAGCAAGGAAAACAGCCAGGACTCATCCTTGGCCCCTCTCTTTTCCTCATGTCTGGTGTCACTAACTCCCATCAACTCTACTGCTACTATTCTCGTCAAAACCATGTTTGTCTCCATGAGCTGGATTAAGGTGAAAATAAGGAAAGACAACAAGGGAATAACTAGCCCAACGAATAAAAATGTGGTCAGCATGGATAACATGAAAGCTGGTGTGTCTCACAAGCGTCTGAGCTTCTAACTTGAACAAAATCCCATTGCTAGCCTTTGTTTCGATTGGGGGAAAAAAGGGCAGGACTGAAGTGACCACTCAGGGTACATCCAGTCGTTGCCTGTTGCTGCCCTCTTCAGTTGCAAGAAGGCACAGGTCAAAGGACTACGAGGCAGGTCTAGGACCACCTACCAGCACCTGCAGGGACTGAGCACGTGAAATGTGGCTGGTGCCAATGGAGATGTGCCGCAAGCGTAAAGTACAACCACGTTTTAAAGACTCAGGACAACAAGAAAAGAAAGAATGTGAAATACCTCATTAATAATTTTTAAGTTGATTATATGTTTAAATAAAAATTTTAGATATATTGGGTTAAATAAAATGTATTATTACTACTCAAGCAAAATTAATTTCAGCTGTTTCATCTTTTTAAAATCTGGCTGCTAGAAAATTTACATTTCATAAGTGGTTTTCATTATATTTCCATTGGACGGTAGTGGTCTAGAAAATCCACTGGTGGCTGGGGTTTTGAGAATCCAACCGAGTTTTTACATTTTAATGACATCCTGTCCCCATGAAGACTAATTCCTGAGAAGTGTCCATTGTTCAAGAAAAGTTCAAGGAATTAACTGTATTAAAATAGTTTTCAGAGTCCAGAGCCCGCATGGAGGCACATCTTTGTCTTCTAAGAATGAATTTAATTTCTAGAAAGCTTTCACTGAGTGCTTGCTAAGTGCCTGCCACAGCTAGACATGATACATGTAGATGTGAAAATGAAAATTTCTGACCTTAAGAAGTTCATTACATTGGAGAAACGGATCCATAAATAAACATCCAAAAGAATGATTTTAATAGAAAGGTGGACAAAGTGTGAGGAATGTATATTCATTTGGAGCCATGATGAAGAAAATAGACGATTAAGCTGGGTTTCAAAAGAAGACATGAGTACAAAGTAGAGAAACATTACTTTGTGTGGCTTACAGACAAGATGGACCAAAAACAGGAGAAACAGCATCATTGCTCATTTGGATTAGTGTCATCATTTAGCCTGCTTATGTGACCACGTTGAAAGGAATAATGTTTATTTTATAACTTTTGTATTAACACGCTAGTAAAAATAAAGTCCTGTATTATGCCTGGCTCCCAGTGCTTCCTCTCGGTCCAGCATTTCCGTGAATAGCTAGGCTAGTTCCTGGTGGGTGGGAGGCATGGCCAGGGTTGAGATTTAGGAGACCGAGCTTCCGGGGACTGGGAGCATCTTGTATGAGATCCTAATGGCTGTCTTGGTAACTCCTCATTCTCCTGAGAGGAGTGCGGGGATCACATCCAAGTGTCCTCTAACCTAGGCCACTGTGATCTGTCTTACTGGACAGGTAGGACATTTCTTTTATCCCAACACCCAGTGTGTGAATTTTGAAGGAATTCTATGTGGATGCCCACTGTGCACCTCATAATCAGTTCTATTTAAGTTAAAATGTTTTACAAAAAGGAATTACTTTGGTGATTAAGACAGACCAGGAAATCCATACGAGACACACCTACAATGGAGGACTCTGCCCAGTTGGGGAAGGGCGAGCAGAACCAAGCTTCACCAAATTACAGACTTGTCTGATTGACGTACAGCCACACAAACATTTTCTCACACCGATAAATGGTGACAACACCGTTCAGAGAGTGGCTGGTCAACTCCAGTGCAAACCATTAACCACATTAGAGAAAATAGCTCTGGAGAGGTATCGCTCAACGGTTTTTAACTTCAAAGGATGTCACGAGAAGAGCCACAAATTATTATTGCTGACAATTTGTACAATTTGTCCCTGGTGAAATGTGTGTGTCCCTACACCGCACCGTTTTACATAACAATATGAAATATTAAAAGGGAAAAACGTTTTGTAATAAACAGCAGTTTTGCTGATTGCGGCTGATTATGTTAAGCAGCTTGTACTGTGGGTGTCAGAGGAGACTTAATAGCTCCTATAACTAATCTCCACAGCTGACCTCTCCCCTCTGCTGATGAAGCCTATTCAAAAACCTGCTGCCCTTTCTCATTTTCAGATCTTATATTTCTGAACTGTTTTGATCATGCATAGATTTGCTAAAGTTGTTGTGTTCCGGATTTGTGTGTGTGTGTTTTAAAAAATATATAATGCATGAAGTAAGATTCCTGCCAGGGCTGTCTCATGCATTATTAAAAACAAAACAAAACAAAACAAAACTACACAAACACTAAAAACATGCATACCTGCAACACTCTTAGCAGATACCAAAATGTCATTAATTACAGCTAAAGACCGTCCCCCTGGCTGAGAGAACCTCTGTGAAGGAATACGGCGCTGCAATTTTTACTCCAACTTTAAAAGAAAGGGCGAGGATGTCTTTCTGGGGAAGAATGCCATCTTGGTCATTTCATCAACCTCGATGGCTGGTACTTAGAAGCAAAGTGCTATTCAATCATAAAGCAATTTCATTTTTCTGATAAGTTTTTGATTTAAATGGGATTTCATAGAGAACATTTCAGAGTGTAGAGAACTTCTCCCTCCGTAAGTATAGATAAATATGTAAGTGCACGTGCGTAAGTGTCTCTAATTCACAGTTTGCACTTCCTCTTTTACCCAAATTCAGAGTTGTTTACAAAACCACAGGGGAAATGTGGTGGAGGTGGGAAAAGCACAGCTCTGAAAGAGAGGGAGGATCTTTCTACCCCAGATTATGCAAATGGAGCCATCCCGGGGAAATAAAATAAAGACAAAAGAGGGAGGGGGAATATCAACAATCCAAAACGTAAAGTGCATGAATGCAATTTGCCAGGGAAAGGGGTGGACTCAGTACAACAAGGTCACAAAAAGGTACAGCTTTCTATGAGACAAATACTGGCTGAAGCCGGCAGATAAATATTTCCTGCAGGATTTGAAGCAGGTTGCCACCAGCAAAACAAAAGTCCCTAGGGGGCAGTACATAATTAACAATTTGAAGATGTGGCTGTGTGTCATGTCTCAAAGGGAGCCAGAGAAGCCTATCCCAAAAGCACAAAACCCACGTTCCCATATTAATCTCACGATTCCCATATAAACGGACGTCAGTGCTTCCCCAGAGGCTGGGAAGTCTCCTTTACTCTTGGCTGGCAAATGTTTCCTGGCTAATGGTGTCATTTTCCTGTGATTTTCTATCAGCACCACCAAACCTGTTCCTCTAGTGTGAGGGAAAGTACTCAGCATGTTTAGAAAGGCAAAGGAAATTTTTTTTTTTTCTATTAACAAAGAAACGAATAAAAACCAGACTGGGAGGATCAAGTTGTTGAGAAGGGGTGCCTGTCTGAGTGTTTAAAGACTTTGAAACAGTGACTTTTTTTTTAAACAATCGACTTTCGATTGAAGTGGACCTGTGAATGAAAACAAGAGCTCAGGAGACAGTAACAGCACCAGGAAGGAAGTCACATAGAGGTTTTGGCATGGTTTTAAAGTGCCTTTGGTTCCTTTCACGATGGGTTGGATTTTGAAGGGAGGAAGAGGTTAATTGCCAGAGAGATAGGATAGACAATGAAACACTAAACTTTGAATCTTGGGGGTGGTACTGGCATTCATTTAAGAGAGATCTGCAGTGTTTTCCAAGAGGGGACACCCAGGACAGCGCCAGTTTTCTGTTTGTTCTGTGGACCACGGCTTGGAGCCCCGGACTTAGGGAAGACAGATTGGGCTGACATTCCCAACTCTGACCTGAAAACCATGTGTTCCTGGGAAGTTTCTGAGCTTCTCTGCAACTCAGTTCCTTCAATTGCAAACTGAGTTCCCATCACTTGCCACCTGCCTACCTAATCAGAATATTGTGAGGGTTAATGAGATTGCGCTTGCAAAGTGATTGCCTCATCATATAACTCCAAAGTATTATTATTCATTATAAAGACACAGCTGCAATATTGTATATTGTTACATACCAGATGCCATGCTTCTATTTTTAGCAACTCTGAAATGAGGGTGTCTTAGAATTATACAGTGGAAGGGACCTCACTGTACTACCTGCCCCAGACTCTGTTCTGGGGCAGATGAAGGTGTAACCACCCAAGACGGCTAGGTATTTTGTCTCATCTTTACATCTAAAGGCAGAAAACTCCTCAGTTCTCCCTCAAAGGAAATTCCAAATTTATCATCCTGATGGGTAAGAGTTATTGCTTAAGTCTGAATTCTGCCTTGTGTTTTAACTACAGTCAACTTTTTCTTTTATTAATATGTACATTAGACTCTCCAACTCTGTGCTCTTGGCAGGCAGAAACCATGCATTCTTATATTCTGTGGTCCCAGCCCCCCGGAAGATCAGGCTGGAGTATGACATAAATCCAGGGGTTCTGGGATGAGGGGTGGTGTGACTGAAGTGGGTGGGTGTGCCCAAATTTGAAAAGAAAGTGGCACTTTTCCCTAGGCATTTCAAAAAGCCCTACTGAACAACAAACAAAAAGCCCTATTGGTTGCTTCCTAGTGTTTTATGCCCTTTGATGTAGAGATTAATGAATGATTCAATCAAATTTCCCTGCTTATAAGTGCTATCTGGTCTATAATGACTACATTAATTCATCTCCGCCTTCCAATCCTCATCTTTTTAAAGATGAATTACAACATTTGCTCACATTTCCACTCGAAAGGGACTCTGTCCTCCATAGTCTTAAAAAAAAAAAAATCTAGGAGCTCAAAGACTATCTACTTGTCATTAGAGCCAGCTGAGTTGCATCCATCCAGTCTTCAGAGAGTCTCAGGAAACTTTTTTGGCCCCTGGTCCTGTCTGGGTTCAATTTTTCTAATATGGTTGAGTCTTGATTGGTTTAGAGTTCACATCTGATCTTTTAAAAAGTTAGACCCATGAGACCAGTGGCCACCTCTGCCTTTTACAGTCCTCTCCAGCATTCCTTCCCTTAGTGGAGACCAGCTCGGGCCTCCCCTCCACTGGTGCTTGGTCCCGGCCTGGCTCTGCTGCTGCAGAAGTGGCTTCTGTAATACTTGGACCTCCAGAAGCAAGAGGCCCAGGGAGCTGGGTGAAGGGTTTGGGCTCAGAAGTTTCTGGCCCAAGTTTGATAGGTGTTTCTCTCTGTTTGGGCACCTTCTTCATTCCTTGCTGGTTTCACCCTCCTTTTGCTGTCGTAGTCCTCACTTCCATTCCTACACATGTGTGCTGTTTCTTCAGAAACATCTCGAGTGATCTGGCCTAACTTCCATTTTGCAATGCTTTTCGACTTTCCTTTCAGCTCCCAGTGAAGTCCTGAGGTTACTCAATGTATTTCCTGGTTATTTGTCTGGTCTCTACACTGCTGTGGGTTTTTAGACCCTGTATAACTACTCTTTTGAATGGCAGTGCTGGCTGGCTTACTTGGTGTGATTGTTAATTCTATGTGTCAACTTGGCTAGGCCATGATGCCCAGATATTTGGTCAAATGCCATTCTAGATGTTGCTGTGAAGATATTTTAAAAATGTGATTAACATTTAAATCAGTAGACTTTGAATAAAGCAGATTATCCTCCATAATGTGGGTGGGTCTCATCCAATCAGTTGAAGGCCTTGAAGGAAAAGCCTGAGGTCTCCCAGGAGGAGAGAATTCTGCTTCCGGATTGCCTTTGAACTTGAGCTGCAACATCAACTCTTCCTGGTCTCCAGTCTGCCCTGAAGATTTCAGACTTGCCAGCCCCCATAATCACATGAACCCATGCCTTAAAATCTCTCTCTCTCTTAAGCTAGGAGACATATATACACACACACACATTCTATTTTGTTTCCCTGGAGAACCCTGATTAACACACACGGTCTCTGAAACTCCCACTTCAATGAACCTTTCCTGATTATGCTAATTTTTTTCTTTTATAGAATCAGGTTCACCTATTTTTAAAAGCTATTTTAGAGTTTTCCTCCTTTTTCTAAGGATCTTGAAAACAATCAATCCCTTTGTCATTGTTTCTTCCAAGCACCCGGAATTACGGAGATAACCATAGCAGTCACTTGTATGTGTGTAGTCCTTTACATTTACAAAATGCATTCAATTTCACAAAAACAGGAAGCAGACAAGGTAGGCATTACTACTACAGGTGAGGAAAACAGGGTTTGGGCATCGTAAGTGACTCACTCAGGTTCACGTTGATAATCAGCGGCAGAGTTAAGAAGGAAACTCAGGCTCTGGCTCTTCTGCAGTAAGATTTAGTGGTTTAATTTAGTCATTCCCAAGCTTCCGCGCGCCTCTTTGTGGATCAGCCTAAAGGCTCTTGCTTCATCTTCTACTGGGCTCAGCCCTTCCGGGGCTAACACCTCTCCAGGCCTGAGTTTTGCTTGAAAACTTGAGTCTGC